>NC_043008.1:32152356-32155944 GCF_006345805.1 Octopus sinensis
ACTAATTTAAAACAATGATAATGAATAAGCCTTAGATTTGACTGAGAAATGTGAATGCTAAAGGGTTAATAACATCAAGGACTGGGCAGGTCACAATACAACGACCCTGTTATGCATAACAATAAACAGAGAACAGTGGTTAACCAGTATCTAGAGTGGCACTTCAGTGACTGGCTGCATCAGTTAAGGGATCTTGAAGATGATGATTTACACTTTAGTCATCAGATGTTTACAAGTTATACAATATGATTTGTAAACGTCCAATCATTAAAGAAGAAAATAAGGACCAAAAACGTAATTCTTATTAATTTTTACTAATAGCTATATAATAATCTGCTTGTTCTTTCACCCATTATACTCTAGTTAGTTAGAGGTAGAGGTAGAGTGAGTAGAGGTGGTGTGAGAGTGTGTGTGCATATGTGATCAGCGAAGAAGGAGGTGAGGAAATAGTAGAGAAAGGGGTATAATAAGGCAAATGCGTTACGTGGTTAGTTGAATCGAGAGGCAAAGAGTGAGAGAAAAAGACAGTAAGAGAAAAGAGGGAGAGAAAAGTGTTAACAACGTGCTGTAACAACGTGTAGGTTGGGGAGGGAAAGGTAAAGAGAAAGAGATATGTTTAGGATACAACATTTAGCAGAGGGTAATGTTCTGGTGGTGAGGTTAAAGACAGGCAGACAAAGAGAGATGGGAAGGGGAGGCAGTTATACTAAGTGAGAGAGTTAGGTGAAGAAAAAGAGAGAAATATTAAAGACATGAAGATGGGAATTACATGGTTAAAAAGTTTGTTGAAGAAGTGGAGAGAAAAAGAGAAATATAAAGTGTATAGTAGAGGGAAATTTTAAAATATATCATTGTGATTGGGAGTGAAATACTTAGCAAAATAAAAATAAAAATTCAAATTATCCTTTCTTAACTAGTTTCTCTTTATCATTTTCATTCTGTAGAATTTCCACAGGTCTCACTAATACATTGTTGTACCAGGAAGTTTCTGTTTCTGCTTCTATTTCTGTTATGCATACATACATACATACACACATAAATACAAAAATATATATATGTATTATGTATACAAAGTGGCCCAAAAGTAGGTTTACAGTTATTCAACTATCTCTTTCTCTTTCATATATTAACAGTTTAGATCTTAATTATAAAAAAAATATGAAACCATTATTGCATGCTAATTTAGTTAATTTTGTCAAGCCCCCTTTTCAGTTTGTAATTGTTTTTTAATTTTACCAAAATCTGGACGCCTTAAGACTTCTGTGACTTAAAAAAAAAATGAGATGTTAGTGGCTATGACATTTGTGAACAGTTCAAAGAAGTTCACACAACATGCTTCTCTAGAACTATCCATACCAAGAACATCATTGCAACAACTAATGCATAAGCTGAAATTTAAACCTTTCTGTCCACGACTGGTACATAGTGTCAGAGTGCTCTGAAGAGGTTTGAAGAATGTTGCAATGTTGAAGGAGGACATTTTGAGCATCTGAGAGATTAAACATTGTCTGTTTCAGATGTGCATAAACAATATGATTGTAAGATAGAAATTTAAATGTAATGAAATGTTTGAAAAGAATTTTAAAGTGCCTATGTGATAACTGTAAACCTACTTTTGGGCCACCCTGTTTATCTATGTATTTACCCATATATATATATTTGTCTAATTTTTTTCGTTTATAGATTTATCATGCTCAAACTATAATGGGCTCATACCGTATAATGAGAACTGCAACTGGTATTACAACTGCAGCTCAGACGATCCAGATTTAATTCGTAAATGCCCTTTCCCTCAACTTTTTAATGATGTACAATTAAAATGTGATGACATCCCAAATGTCAACTGTGGTAACCGTTTCGAACCTTTTGATAGATGTAAGTATATGTTGTTGTTGTTCTTATTGCATTTTTGCTACTGTTTTCTGTATTTATTGTTGTTCTTGATATTATGTAGCCGAATTGAATGGACTTATGAAACAACCCATTATATCTGCAGATTCATTGCTACACATATCCCAAATTTCCATTAAATTGTTACTATTTTCTAAACCCAGGTAAGCTCTGATTCAACAGAACTTTGATCAAAGGGATGCCATTTCTGACTATCTCATCCATTTCTCAAATACAATGCACCCAGTCCTACATTATCCAGGTTAGATGTCCAAAGTTAGATGTGGAATGAAGTGCATATAGAAATAAATGTCAGAAAGCTGTTTATTAATAAAGCATAGTAATTTTATTTGGATTGCTGACAAGTGCTGAGCAAAGTGAACGTGTATGCAGGAGTCAGAGGGAAGCCATGAAAACTTATAACTTAGAATAACTTAGAAAGGTTTTGGCCAGTATTGGCCCAGGCCATGTCTAACTTAATAGCACCACCGTGGCGAAGTCTTTCATTCAAGTTTGGGCACCGAGGCCCATTCGGCAGAGAGTTATTGTTTGCGGAGACATATCCGGGTGTGGGTGGTTTGTCCGGGACTGTTTGAAGGAATTTGTCCAAAGACTTCTTGAATTTTGTGTGGTCAGTTTCTGTTTTGACGTTTCCTGGTGTAATGTTGAAGAGAGCGGGGCCAATTGAGGTGAAATAATTGTGCCGTATTCTTGTTATGAGATGCGATTTAGATTTTTGTTGTGGACGGATGGCACAGGGTCCAAGTCTTGGGTGTATTTTGAAGGTAATGCCAACATCATTTGGACAGTGCTGATGGAATATTTTCCACATCATACAAATAATGTAGCATTCACATGTTGGAGTGAATAGAGTTTCAGCTTTTCTAGTCAACCCCAGTAGTCAAGGTCTGACATGACATCTATCATTTTTGTGATTGACCTTTGGGGAGCTTTAATTTTCATAATGTTTTGTTTCATGTAAGGACACCACAGTGGACAGGAGTATTAAAGGTGGGATCAGGCAAAAGTGGAGAAGAGAAGGATAATGGTGTGGGAATCTCTCAACTGAAAGGTTCTGAGAATCCAGGAACACATTCTGCGGGCCATGTGAACTTTGCTGCTTATATGTGTAGCCGAGCTTATGTTGTTGTATATCGCAGGACAACCTGCTGTGCTTACCTTGGATTGTAGAGTGACCTGCTGTACATCAACATCAAAAAATCAAATGGAAATTGTAGTTGTGATACCTGTGCTGGTGGCACGTAAAAAGCACCAACTGATTGTGGCCGCTGCCAGCCTCCCCTGGCACCTGTGCCAGTGGCACGTAAAAATCACCCACTACACTCACGGAGTGGTTGGTGTTAGGAAGAGCATCAAGCTGTAGAAACACTGCCAGATCAGACTGGAGCCTGGTGCAGCCTCCTGGCTTCCCAGACCCCGGTCGAAATGTCCAACCCATGCTAGCATGGATAACGGACGTTAAGCTATGATGATGATAATGTTAAATATATTATATATATATATATATATATATGTCTATACAGATATATGTATGTATATAACTTATAAATAAGGGCAAATGAAAAATATTCTAATGCCAAATATGCCGAAATTAGACACCCTGTCCATAACCCTATGATTTCGGCATATTTGGCATTAGAAATTTTTTTTTGTTGCCCTTATTTATCAGTTGTTTAT
>NC_043008.1:32156044-32178544 GCF_006345805.1 Octopus sinensis
TATATATATATATCTTCTATATCATATACTCTGTATATATATAGCATATATATATCTATCTATATCTATATATTACATATAAATATATATATATTCTATATTCATATAAATATATATTTGATTTTGATTTTCCAGTTTCAGCTAATGAGCTGTGGCCATGCTGGGGCACCGCCATGTGGTTTGCTACACGGTTTTACCTCACGGATGTTTTTTTAGCAAACGCCATCTGATGCATGAGAGAGTTCGATGCAGCTGCCTCATCTGCGCCTCTGCCGTGAAGTTGGTTTCATCCGGCGACACCTGACAGGAAGAAATCCAGTCCTACTTTAAAGACATCCGCATCTACACCATGCAGGTCCCTCAGGTTCTTCGGGAGGATATTGAAGAGCCGTGGGCCTCTGAAGCCAGGCTATCACAATATCTTGTCCGACATCTTGATGGCAAATTTGGAGTCCTTGGTACTACGCAGTGGCGTCCAGTTCTGGCATTGTGTGACTCTCTATGCCAAAGTCTGGGACAAGACCTTCCAGGATCTTCCAGATATATATTATGGCATATCTTTCTCGCCTACGCTCCAGGGAATAGAGCTTTAATCTCTTGAGTCTCTCCCAGTAGCTCATATGCTGCACAGAGGCTATCTTCTTCGTGTAGCTTCGTTGGATTGCCTCAAGTTCTGTGATCAACTTGACACTGGATGGTGACTATAGCTGAGAGCAATAGTCAAAGTGGCTTAGGACAAGTGTCTTCCAGAGGACCATCATGGTTTCTTGTTCTAAAGGTTCTAAGAATCCATCCAGCCAGCCGTCTACATTTCATTGTCAGTTTAGCAACATGTACGTGAAAGGTCGCGTCAATCACTCATGTGAATACCCAGGACACGCACTGATTGTGCCTCTGGGATTGCAATCCCTCCGGAGTCCAGTGTTTCATTGGGTATTGCATTCAGTTTTGCATGCTGATAGTATAAAGCTTGAAACTTTTCACAGCATTGACTGCATGCTATTCTTTTCAGCCCACTTGTATATTTCGTCCAGCTCACATTGCAGGTGCTTAGTGTCTTCAGGGTTCTGTATATAGATATATATTACATATAAATAATATATATATATATACATATAAATATATATATATATATATATATATATATATATATATATATATATATATACATATAAATATATATATACATATAAATACATTCATCATCATCATCATCATCGTCGTTTAACGTCCGTTCTCCATGCTAGCATGGGTTGGACGGTTCGACCGGGGTTCTGGAAGCCAGAAGGCTGCACCAGCTCCAGTCTAAATTTGGCAATGTTTCTACAGCTGGATGCCCTTCCTTAACGCCAACCACTCCGTGAGTGTAGTGGGTGCTTTTACGTGCCACCTGCCCAGGTGCCAGGCGGGGCTGGCAACGGCCACGGTCAGATTGGCGTATTTTATGTGCCACCGGCACGGAAGCCAGTCGAGGCGGTGCTGGCATCGGCCACGAGTCGGATAGTGCTTTTAACGTACCACCAGACCAGGGATCCTGGCTGGTTCAATTCGATTTCGATTTCGCTTGCCCCAACATGTCTTCACAAGCAAAGGGGGTTGGCAAGGGTGCCTGTCGTATGGTCGCATTGGAGTATATTTTACTGCCACGGCCACGAGTCGGATAGTGCTTTTTACGTACCACCAGACCAGGGATCCTGGCTGGTTCAATTCGATTTCGATTTTGCTTGCCCCAACATGTCTTCACAAGCAAAGGGGGTTGGCATGGGTGCCTGTCGTACGGTCGCATTGGAGTATTTTACGTGCCACGGCCACGAGTCGGATAGTGCTTTTTACGTACCACCAGGCCAGGGATCCTGGCTGGTTCAATTCGGTTTCGATTTCGATTTCGCTTGCCCCAACATGTCTTCGCAAGCATGGGGTTGGCATGGGTGTCTGTCGTCGGATGAGGTTCTATATATCGACTTCGCTTGCCTCAACCGGTCTTTGTGTCCAAGGGAGGAAGGCATTCATAAGTGGGCTGGGCTCACTTGTCCTGCCTGGTCTTCTCACGTACAGAATATTTCCAAAGGTCTCGGTCTCTGGTCTGAGGTCTCGATATATACATATATATATAATATATATATAGATATATATATATATTACATACTAAATATATATATACATAAATATATATATAATATATACATATAAATATATATATATATATATATACATATAAATATAATATATATATAATATAATTAATTACATTATATAAAAGGGCTTAGTAAAATAAATTACTTTGCCGCATACTGAACTCGTTAGAAATAGCAGCTAAAAAAAACTATTTCTAACACTTAAGAAACCTCTCTCATATAGTGTTTGCTCAATTCAACTCAAGAAAGTATACTTTCTTGAGTTGAATTGAGCAAACACTATATGGAGAGAGTTTTTCTTTAAGTGTTAGAATAGTTTTTTTAGCTGCTATTTCTAACGAGTTCAGTATGCGGCAAAGTAATTTATTTTACTAAGCCCTTTATATAATGTAATAATTTGATTTGCCTTAAATGGTCCCTTTGCATACTGAATCTTGGTGAAATTGATTAATTAATTAATTAATTTTACCCTCAATTGTTGAAAATATATATATATATATATATACATATAAATATATATATATACATATAAATATATATATATACATATAAATTATAGAATATATATATATATATATATATATATTATATATATACATATAATATATATATATATATATATATATAATATATATTATAATATATAATATATATACATATAAATATATATATATATATATATATATATATATACATATAATATATATATATATATATATATATATACATATAAATATATATATATACATATATATTATATATATATATATAATATATATAGATATATATATATATATATATATATATAATATATATTATATATATTATAATATACATATATATATATATAATATAAATATATATATATATAATATACATAATAAATATAATAAAATATATTAGGGAATGAATCCAAAATTACAGGGAAAAATCAGATTTAGGGTTAATCCAATTTTATAGTAAAATATTATATAATATAATTCGAGACAAAACCACTATTTTAAAACCAAACAAGAAAAGACTTAATCAATACATAAAATTTTATATAAATTAAATAAATAAAATATTTATTTATTTATATAAAATTTTATGTATTGATTAAGTCTTTCTTGTTGGTTTTTAAAATAGTGGTTTTGTCTCGAATTTAATTATACAACATATAAATATATATATACATAAAATATATATATTATATATATATATATATATATATATATACATACTATAAATATATATATATATATATACATATAAATACATATAAATATATATATATATATATACATATAAATACATATAAATATATATATAATAAATATATTTATATATATACATATAAATATATATATATATAATATATATATTATATTATATATATATACATATAAATATATATATATATACATATAAATAATATATATATATACATAATATATATATATATACATATATATATATATATATATATATACATATAAATATATATATATATATATACATATAAATATAATATATATATATATATTATATATATATATATATATATATATATATATATATATATATACATATAAATATATATATATCATCATCATCATCATCATCGTTTAGATCCGCTTTCCATGCTAGCATGGGTTGGACGGGTCAACTGGGGTCTGTGAAGCTGGAAGGTTTCGTCAGGCCCAGTCAGATCTGGCAGTGTTTCTACGGCTGGATGCCCTTCCTAATGCCAACCACTCCGCGAGTGTAGTGGGTGTTTTTTACGTGCCACCTGCACAGGTGCCAGACAGAGCTGGCGAACGGCCACGAACGGATGGTGCTTTTACGTGTCACCGGCACGGGGCCAGGCGATGCTGGCAACGGCCACGAACGGATGGTGCTTTTACGTGCCACCGACACGGGGCCAGACAGAGCTGGCAACCGGCCACGAACGGACGGTGCTTTTACGTGTCACCGGCACGGGGGCCAGCCGAGGCTGGCAACGGACGCGAACGGATGGTGCTTTTACGTGCCACCGACACGGTTGCCAGATATATATATATATATAAATATATATATACATATATACATACATATATATATATGTATATATATATATATATATATATTGATGCAAACACAAAAAAAGCGAACAAAAACATTATGTCCCTTTTCCATTATCTGGGTTCGATATGATGTTCTAGTTGTTCAGGTCATTGGTATTTCCATTGTCTTGTCAAGGAGCACGGTTGTTTATGGCCGTTGGTACTTGATCTCTGGCCCTCTACAGTCACAGAAAGTTTAAAGAAGATAAAGTTTTGGATGGGAAACATGCACTATTACGTATGGTATGCCTCTCTTTCTGGCTGGATGGTCTCATATATATGGATAGCGCTGAGTTGTGAGAGGGTAGTCGGGGAGAGAGACGGACAGGGAGAGACGCAGTCTGAGAGAGACAAAGAGGGGCAGAGAGAGATACACAGAGCTAGAGATGGACGACTTAACAACTGGCAAGTGATGTTGTGGGATACTGCGCTTAGCCAGCTTTTTGCCAAAGTTGCAGACGTAAAATGAAAGAACTGTTGCTGGTAAATGTTTTTTTATGTTTTAAAGGAAAACGAACTTTGAGATGTTAAATGTTTAAAAAAACAAACTTTGTGATGTTAAATGTTTGAAAAGAAAAGAAGACGAAGAAAAAGAACTTTGTGTTGTTAAATATGTTTTTTTAAAAGAAAAGAAAGAAAAAAAGAACTGAGTTGTTGTTGACTGCACTTTTAAAAGAAATGAAAAGAAAAAAAGAAAAGAAAGTAGCAAAAGGACTGTGTTAAATGTTTTTTGAGAAAAAAAAAAAAACTTTGTGACGTTAAATGTTTGAAAAGTAAAGAAGAAAAAGAAAAAGAACTTTGTGTTGTTAAATGTTAAATGTGTTTTTAAAGGAACAAAGGAAAGAAAAAAAGAGAACTTTCCAAAAAACTATTGTTGTTGAATGTTTTTTTTTTCAAAAAAAAGTTTACTTTGAATACGCAACATTTTGTGTGTGTTAATTTTGTTGTTGGCTCTACTGACTATGTTTCGCTGCTTCACCGTCGGGAGTGGGTTTCTGATTTGCTGAGCGTTGTCACACGCGAGCTTCTCTGGGCCAGCAAACCATGGGCTGTTTGTGTGTGGACCTGCGTGCGGCGCAACAATGCATATATATATGTATGTATTGAAGCAATTAATGAACTGTTCAAAAGTGGATGTGGTATATGTCGACTTTGCAAAGGCATTTGACAAGGTTGACCATGGAATGATACGCCACTAAATACGGGGACTCGGCATCACAGGTAAAGTCGGAGAGTGGCTGCATGATTTCCTAAAGGACAGTAGCCAAACTGTAGCAGCCAGCGGAGCTCTCTCTACAAAGACAGCAATAGTGAGTGGAGTGCCCCAGGGCACTGTGCTGGGGCCACTACTTTTCATGGTAGCCCTATCGGATATGCCATCAGTGACAGAGGCAGTCATGCTTACCAGCTATGCCAACGACACAAAACTCGCACAGTCATTCAAAGAAACCTCTGATGCTACACTCTTACAGAAAGATCTAGATGCCATCTATACATGGGCTGAGGATAAAAACATGCAATTTAATGCAAGTAAATTCCAGGCCCTCTGCTACTAGTTAAACACTGCTCAGGAATCACGATATCAGTACGTTGGACCAAGTAGAGCAACAATCCCACAATCAAATTACGGTTCATGATCTTGGAATAGAAATGAGCAATAATGCCTCATTTCACTCTCATATCAACAAAATGGTAGCAGTATCTAGAAGACTGGCCGGTTGGATTCTGAGAACCTTCCAGACAAGGGACCAAGAAACTATGATGACACTATGGAAGTCCTTTATCCTCAGCTGACTGGACTACTGCTCTCAGCTATGGTCACCATATACTACAAGGATGATAGCAGAGCTTGAAGCAGTCCAATGATATTACACAAAGAAAGTTGCATCAATGGAACAATTGAGCTACTGGGACAGGTTGACAGAGCTGTGACTCTATTCCCTGGAATGAAGGCAGGAGAGGTATGCTGTGATATATATATGGAAGATACGAGAAGGACTGGTACCAAACTTTGGAATAAAGAGCTATACCAGATTACAAACAGGATGTCACTGTGCTGTCCCCAGTGTGCTGACTGCTTCATCTCGGGCAAGGGCGATGTACTGCAATAGCTTGGGTTTCAAGGGCCCACAGCTGTTGAACTGTCTGCCGAAGCATCTGAGGAGACTCCATGAAGTAGATGTAGACGTTTTCAAACGTGAACTTGACCTCTGGCTTGCCGAGATCCTGGATGAGCCAACATCTAAGCAAGAAACTCAAAAGTGGGCTGTAGCATCGAACTCCGTCCCTCACCAAAAGCCACTCCGACAAAGGTGGAAAGTGGAAAGAATATTACAATGGCGGTGCTCCAGCATGGCCACAGTCATTGGACTGAAACATGTAAGAGAATAAGAGAATGTCTGGTCTTCTTGCCTCAATAGTATGGTCAGTCTTTATGGTGAAGTCCCACAAGACCTTGTCATTCTCATTTTCTATCACAGCTTCTGTCTCATGTTCATACCACTTTTCTGTTGATTTGAAGAACCATACTTGACTAATATTCCTATGCTCTCTTTTACCTACACAGTCATGTCTGCACTTGTATTGCCTTTGTGCTAGTATACTGCGTTCACTCAAAATGTGATTGATACTCTTGACTTTTTTCCTGCAGATTCTACATTTGCTGACTGAGTTTTGTCAATCTTTGCTTTTATCAAAATTGTTCTAAGGGCTTGTTCCTGAGCAGCTATAATTAACATTTCTGTTTCTCATTTGAAGTTTCTGTCTGTCAACCAAAGTACCAGTTTGTTTCACTTCCAACATTCCTGGTTTGTTGCATGTAATTTCATTTCTTTTCATTTGTGGTTCTTCCATTTCTGTTCGAATTCCACTGTTTCAGTCACTTTTTGGGTATCTCTAGCTGCCAAGAAGTATTCTTTCTTTACTTTGCACAACATAATTTTTCAGACCCAGTATCACTGAACCAATAGTGTCTTCTAAGATTTGTAGTCCTCACCATCTTCCCTTCTTCGCAGATAAAATCAGTCAGTATTACTTTTAGGATGGAGTGTGTTGTGTTCTGTTAGCAGCATCCTGATTCATCTACCTGAGTCCTGCAACTTGATCTTTGTCCATTTCAGAAAGAGGCAAAATATCTCAATACTGGCTTTGTCCATTTATGGATTTAATGATGTTCCCTCCATTTAATTTTGTTTTCAGCACCTTCTTAATTCTCTTCTTGTACTCTTTAGTGACTTTCTTTTGCATTTCTCTTTCCATTATATTATTATTATTATTTTACTTCTCAGAGCTCTCAATCTTACTTGCTCTGGTTGATTCTGTGAGAGATCTCACAGGGTCTCTTTCTGCAAATTATAAGCTTTGGTACTTGAATGTTAACTTATCATGGAAGACACTCAACAGCTGAGCACCAGTCTCAAAATCCTAACTGTCCCCAGTAGAGCAGTTTTTTGGGCCTGCTCTGCCCTACAATTTCTCCAGTTATTTATTATTATTGTTGTCATTATTATTTATTATATATTATTATTATTATTAAGGCAGCAAGCTGGCAGAATTGTTAGCATGCCAAGCAAAATGCTTAGCAGTATTTTAGCTGTCTTCATGTTCTGAGTTCAGATTCTGCCCAGGTCAACTTTGCCTTTCAACCTTTTTGAGGTCAATGAAATAAGTACCAGTTTCACTGGCCCCCTTCCTCCAAAAAATTTTCACGGTCTTGTGCCTAGAGTAGAAATTATTACTATTATTATTATCATTATTATTATTATTATTATTAAGGCATTGAGCTTGTAGAAATATGAGTGCATTGGATAAAATAACGTAGTAGCATTTTTAAAGCTCTTTTCATGCTGAATTCAAATTCCACTGAGATCAACTTTGCCTTTCATTTTTTTTGTGAGTTGATTAGATAATATACCAGTCATGTACTGGGCTTGATGTAATCGACTATCCCTATCCCTTTGAAATTATTGGACTTGTGAAAAAATTTGATAAAATTACTATTATTTTGTGATTTAATAGATTCTCTCTTGAAATTTAATTGAAGTATTTTGTTCTCTACTGTTTCATTCATTATTGTCATATTTTGTTTCTTTACACTTTAAGGTGATTATTCTGGTTACTCTTGTCAGCGTGCTCACTGCATACCTTGCATAAGAGACAGTTCCTGTCTGGGCCAGCCTGATGGAAATTACACGCGAGAAAGAACATTTCCTTCTGGATCATATATTACCTGCTATCTAGAAAGACTCATTGCTTACCATAGTTGCTCAGGACAACTTTTATTTTCACCTAGTGAAAATAAGTGTGTTAGTTTCTTCAATCTTCGGAAAGAAGAAGGTGGAATGAGACCTGACTGTAGATTTCGTGCTGATGGATATTACCCTGATGAAATAGGCCGCTGTGACCATTACTTCCAGTGTAACAACACTAAATTTCAAGGTCACTCTTCATGCAGTAGTGGAATGACCTTCAATCCTGTTTTAAAGACATGTCAATCACAAGATCAAGTTTCTCCCCCATGTGGAGTGGGTAATCCACCCAGCTGTGTGGGGAGACAAGATGGTTTATATGCTGACTTAGATGGCCGTTGTACATATTATTTTGTGTGCAACCAATCTGCCTTCCAGGAGTTTCATACTTGTTCTACTGAGCAAGCTTTCAACCCTTATCTGCATAGCTGTGTAAAGGGAATCGAATCACAAATCAAACCATGCGGTATTCAAGACAACCCTTGTAAAAATCGTTCGACTGGCTTTTATCTTCATAATTCCTCAAGCTCCCAGTATTATGAATGCCATCAAGGATTGTTTATTTATTTTGGAACATGTCCAAAGGGTCAGACCTTCAGCATTTCATCAAAACTATGTGAGAATCTTTGTGTCAACAAAAAAGATGGACGCTACAAATCACCAGAAGCAGAATGCTTTGGCTTCTATGAATGCAGTCAACAGAAGTTCCTTGGGTTGACTCAGTGTACTAATCAACTGAATGGAACACGATTCAATTCACTAAATGGAACATGTGACCAGCCACAAAATGTATGTCCACCATGTGGTACCAAATCGTTTGACTGGTATGTATTATTTCATAATAGTTTTATATAATCTTACAGCTTTTGTTTGTATTTTCTACTGAAATGCATTTTTGCCCCAAGAATTTCTTGATTCAATCTTAGTTATTTGGGGAATAAAAGTATTTAGCATTGGTCTTCCCTCTTGATGCAAACAAACTCTTCAGGATTTAAATCACATTTCCTTTCTGATTCAAATCACCATCCCTTCTTTATTCAACTTGCTTTCCCTCCCTGATTTGGTTTCAAAGAAAGTGGAGAGCTGGTGGTTCAAGATGCTGTTGAATGTGTGAATTACTAAACATTTGTATCAAACTTTTGTCTTAAATTCTACTCATTCTTGCTTGGTCTGCTAGAGAGCAGTGAAAATCCTTAAATCACACCCTACCATCTTCATAAAGGAAATATTGGAAAATTTAAACAAAAATTTATATCAAAAGATGGTATGGTCATCAAAAGTTAGAGATCCTGTTTGCACAATAAAGGATTATTGAAAGATGGTTAACCATCCAATAAAGGATGGTTAACATATGGACAAATTATATCACTATCTGTAGATATGTAAAACAGTAGTTGAATAAGTGATAACATATATAAGGTAGTGGGAATAAGTCTAATTAGATTAGAAATACTTATGCAGTGAGGAAAAGACAACACTAGCTGCATGACATGTAGTATTTTAATATATTCAGCAAGTATGAGAGACAACTCCAAGTAAGTTTCAATCTTAGATTTTTTTGGCAAGACATTAACTCTATTGTACTTGCCAAAGATTATCACTAAATAAGTGTAGTCTTGATATTACCATGTTATAATTGTAACTTGCTACAGGTCACTAAAGGACATTATTGGCTAATATAGGTTACTTTGATGAGTGTGTATAACTGCAGGTAAGAAGTGTGTTTTGCAGTCATGTGGTTTCGGGTTCCCTTCTACCACACAGCACCTTGGTGATGTGTCTGTCATTATATTTACTGTAGCCACAGACCAACTAATGCTTTGTGTGTAAATTTGATAGACAGAAAGTGTTTATTATATATATGTATATATATATATATATATATATATATATATATATATATATCAGGTTGGTGCAAAAGTAATGTCCAATTTAAAGATCTAAAGTAAAAATGAATAAGCCAATGACTATGGAAATATTTATTCATTAACATACTCTCCATTGCTTTCAATGATCCCATTCCATCTTTCAACAACCTTATAAATGCCTTGCTTGTAAAATTTTGTAGGTTTAGAACCAAAATATGAATCCAACTCATTTTCAATCTCTTCTCTTGTTGTTAACCTAAGTCCATCAAAATTGTTCTGTAGTCCTTGGAACAAATGGTAATCAGAAGGAGGAAGGTCAGGAAAATATGGAGGATGAGGCAGTATTTCCCAACCAAGTTCTTCCAAGAGAGTTTTAGTCAGTCGAGCTGTGTGAGGATGAGCACTATCGTGATAGATGATACCCTTTCTGTGTTCACCATGCGTGCAAGCATGCGTAAATTGCATGAAAAATAAAAAATCAAGATATAAAAACGAATCGCCATAAACATTGTAGAAATTCGGCAAAGAAATGAATTTTCGGGATGTAGCCTGGAGGGTTTTTTCGTATTAATATATATATATATATATATCATCATATATATCTGTATGTATATATATATATATATATATACATATATATATGAGAGTATGATAAACTCTTCCTTCTGTAGAAGAAAAAATTCAAATCGGACCATGTTAACACCAAAAATTATTTACATCAAAAAGGTGCCTTTTTTCTATGAAAATCCCTATTTTTTATGATGTTTTGACTGCTGTGTCACCATTTTTTGGTGTATTTCACTTAAAGAGAATAACAAGCTACATACTACCAAATTTTTACTTTTCAAAAATTCCAATTGTAAAGGGTCTAAACAAACCACAATGCCGGGCAATACTGCTAGTATATATATATATAAATACAATATATATATGTGTGTATATACATATATATATATATATATAATATATATATACATATATATATATGAGAGTATGATAAACTCTTCCTTCTGTAGAAGAAAAAATTCAAATCGGACCATGTTAACACCAAAAATTATTTACATCAAAAAGGTGCCTTTTTTCTATGAAAATCCCTATTTTTTATGATGTTTTGACTGCTGTGTCACCATTTTTTGGTGTATTTCACTTAAAGAGAATAACAAGCTACATACTACCAAATTTTTACTTTTCAAAAATTCCAATTGTAAAGGGTCTAAACAAACCACAATGCCGGGCAATACTGCTAGTATATATATATATAAATACAATATATATATGTGTGTATATACATATATATATATATATATATATATATATACAAGCAAACAGATACTACTGTTGCCGCTGCTGCTACTACTACTACTACTACTACTACTACTACTACTATTACTACTGCTGCTGCTGCTGCTGCTACTGATAATAATAATAATAATAATAATAATAATAATAATAATATCAAAATCTTCTTTATCCTTATCTTTTGCAGCCCTTCATACTATGAAAGCACTACTAGTTTCATATAATCTAGATGAACAAAGAATACATATTACCAAACATTGGTAATACACTGAAAAAGAAATCTTTATGACAGATTCACTTTCATGGTGGCAGTAGTAAAAGCCATCACTTACGTTTGTGTTGTTTTCCTCTCTTAAATTTTTACCTTTTATCCCCTTTTTTTAATTTTTGGAAAATATGTTTTGGCATTTAACCTTTTTATGTGTAAATCTAAAGCAGACTTGGGATCTTTTCTGTTTGGCAATCACTTTCCAGTTTCTTCAATTTTTGCTCCAATTTGTTTCATATTTGGTATAATAATGTAGTTTTGTATGGTAATCATTGACATGAAATTCATGTTTGCTATAAATCAGTAAGTAAAGAGTTAATAACTTTAAAATTTTTCAAAATTTGGGTAATTTTAGCCAATCATAAACAACAAACATATAAGTGCCAGTTTCCATAGTAACAATCCAAGCTGTTACCAGGCTGATTACCCATGTGGTCATTTTTAGCTTATTAAATATTTAAACCACATGAGGTATGAGGGGTCATGAGATGTGCTAAAAATAATAGCTAAATAGGCCTTAAATCATGCACCAAAACTCTTTTTGTTTGGTCTTTGCATAATCATGTGAATTCACCTGCGCAGAATACAAATTCACAAAAATTTTCTGAAAATTCTCAAAACCAAAAAAGTGATGTGGAGTTTTATGGTATGCATAAAGTAGAATTCTGTCAATATTTCATTATTTCAATATTGTTTACATTTGACAAAACGTGCAGTCATGCACAAAATGACAGATTCCAAATCTTGTTTTCTGACTAGGTAAAAACAATCAAACTTCAAACCACTGTAACTGTTTAAAAAAAATTTTTCTGGAAAAAGTGAATTATCCCCTGATCTTCAATGTAGAAAATTACATGACCAAATTTTAAAATTTTCACTAAACTTTAAAATTTCCACATGTGCAACCAAACAAAATATCCTAGAGTTGAAATAACCACAGTCACATATGTAATGATATGTGGCACATATTACTTCAGAAACCAGCAAACCATATAAAAGTAGGACCAAGCACATACACACACACTCATACATATGAGGGGGTGCTGAAAAGTTCCTGGCTTTGAGTAAAAGAAAATACAGGAGGATCAGTTAATTATGATTTTATTCAACATATTCTACTTTCAGATTCATTCCCTTATAGAAGCAGTCCTTCAGCTTTTCTGACCTCTGTAAAAGAACTTGAAAGGTTGGATCTCCAACCAGGCCTTTCCTGATACCCTTAAAGCCAGAAGCTTTTCAATATCCCCCTTGTACATGTCAGGTTGTTTTTAAGTGTTATTGGTAATAGGTAATCCAGTGCAACTTGTTGCATAATTAGGATGTCTGTGACTAAATTGGCATTTGCACGAAGTTCACCTTGTGAGAAGGACTGTTAGGGTTGTTAGAAATCCAGCAGGAGAATAACAAGATGGATAACCCAAATATAGGGTCAATGGTTATTTAGAAATAGTTAAGATAAGCAGATATTATTTTGGAAAATTTCAAGAAAAGTACCCATAGGAGATTGTGTCCTGTACCATAGGCTACTGGTAATGAATGTGTAAACCTGTTGTAAAAATCTCAACCACTGTTGCAGATAATTTTAAGCAGTCACCATCATCTGGTCAAGGCTACTTGGGAAATTTTCAATGTCCTTTGATTGCTAATATCTCATCTATGGTCGTAGGTCCTATAGTCAATTTGGAATACCACTCAAACTGACCTGTTTCCCTGACCAAGTTTGAGAAAGGTGTAATTTGTTCCATGAGTTGGGAAGAATTTCAAAGATAAAGTGTTTCATGTCATGTATTCCATTCCCTGCTACTATCCTGCATTCCAGTGATAATGGAATTTATGCTCTTTTCAAGGTTTTAGGATTTCACCATGATCTTCACAGGGTGGCTGATGTGTGCAATGCCTTGACAAAAGGCAACCCATAATTTTGTCCAGGACCACCTGGATATCTACAAGCCATTCCCCTGTCTGCAAACTGGAGACTTGAATGATTTGAGTTATCATCACCGCACCATTTTATGCATTACATTGTGGTTATGTATGTTATTTTGTGCATTCTGGTTTGTATCTCTGGTCTACTCAGGCATGTGCTTATTATAATTATTAGCCAAATTTCAGCAAACATTACTTCCTATAAGAAGTAAACTGCAACAGTAAGGGAAAGCTGCACCAATTTGTTCTTGTTTTGCATCTCAGCCTTCTCCCTAGTTATCTGCCCTAATATGTTGCACACAGCATCCCACTTCAGATTCCATAATTTGGAGGGAATGGAATAGTCACATCACAAACTCCACATAACACAAACTATTTGTGTGGGCTATTTAGTAATACTATTATTTCCCCATTACTGGCTGCTTTTGAATCATTGTAGGTGGGTGACTTCATCATATATGCATATGAAAGTGATATTAGAGTCCTGTCTAATGTAGACAAATACCTAGCCTTTTCTACAATATTTAAAAAAAATAATATCGTTGTGAAATCAACATTTTTAATGTATGATTAAGGAGATTGATCATGTAAGTTACCTACATATGTGTTTCTTGGTTCCTTCTCTGTTCCTTTGTTCTTTCCCACCTTCCTTGGTGTTCTCTTTGTATATCCAAAGAAGTATTATGTCTGAAGTGCTAGACTTTTACTTCATAGCTCTCCTCTTATAACATTATTCCTTCTTTGAACGTCAGCCTAATGATAATAACTGTGAATATCTGTTGCACTTTTGTTGCTTTCTTTGTGTTTCATTGTCTTTTATATTTGATTTGCTGTATGTGTGTGTGTATGTGTGTGTGTGTGTGTGCATGTATATGTATATATGTGTATGTATGTATGTATATATATATATATATATATATATATGTGTGTGTGTGTGTGTGGGTAAGTCTATATATATGTATATGTATGTATATATGTATATATATATATACATGCATATATATATATCTATATATATAAAGCTGAAGTTGTGTGCGTGGCAGGTTTAGTAGCCTTCAGCTAACACTATCTCCTCTGAGACCCTGTGGTGCAAGTTAACCAAAATTGAGAGTATGATAGAAGAAGGCTTGCTGCGACACTGGCATAGGCCACAGCTATGGTCTCACTTGGCTTGCGAGATCTTCTCAAGCACAACATATCTCCAAACGTCTCAGTCACCTGTCATGCTTCTGTGAGGCCCAACGTCCGAAGGTCATGCTTCACCACCTAGTCCCAGGTCTTCCTGGGTCTACCTCTTCCATTGGCTACTTCCACTGTTAGGGTGTCTGCCCTCATCGATATATAACACGTGACTATGCCAGTGCAGTTGTCTCTCTTGCACACCACATCTGATATTTCTCTCAGGGTACTTACACTCTGTCGTGTATGGGTATACATACATACAAACTTACATACATACATATATATATACATACACACACACACACACATACATACATACATACATAAACATACATACATACATAAACATGCATACATAAACATACATACATACATACATACATAAACATACATACATACATACATACATAAACATACATACATTCATACATACGTAAACATACATACATACATATTTATATATATTTATATATATATATGGATGGATGTGTATGTATATTTTTTCACACACACACACATATATGGGTCTTTGAAATATTTGAAAATGGGTCCAATAAACATATTCTATATTTTATGAAGGGCAATTTTCCTTTATAATGAGTTATTGAAACTTGGTTTAAATGTCTGCATCTGCATTCCATTAGAAAATTGAGCACACACACATTCATATAATTTGTAAACATCTAATTATTACATATATATATATATATATATATATATATATATATATATTATATATATATATATGTTGGAAGGTTTGGAGATGATGTACAGGTATTATATATTAGAAGAAATGAGGTACTCAGAAAATCGGATGGTTTATATTTACAGATATTTACAGATACACACATGTTCTCTCTCTCATTTTCTCCTCATCCATCACCCTCTTGTACTGTCTTATATTCCTCCCCACCACTATAAACTCAATACCACTATAAAATGGTCAAAACTACTCACACAGGAACTTAGTTTGATTTGAAAACCCCACTAGAATGTACTAAGTTATATGATATATAAAAAATGTAATATACGAATAAATATCTGTAAATATAAACCATCTGATTTTCTGAGTACCTCATTTCTTCTAATATATATATATAAATGTATTAATATAGATGTTATTTTACCAATTTATATTCATGTTTTTTATAATAATTACTGGTATCCTTATATATTACAATATTTTATATCTTATATGTAAAGAATAATGTTATATGTATGTATATTATTGTAATTATCAGTTTAATAAATAAATAAATAAGTTAACATAATATAACCACCTATTGTTCTCCTCCATTTTCTTATTGCTATATATATATATATATATATATATATATATATATATATATATATATATATATATACTAGCAGTATAACCCGGCCTTGCCCGGGATTAAGTTTAGGATTATTAAACTAATCAAGTTCTTTATTTCAAACCAAACTAAGTAATATCGACGTCAAATTTGATCTTGTGGCACAAGATCAAAGCCTGCTCACCAGAAATCACCAAGAATATGTAACAAAGAAAATTACTATAAGTAACTACAGAATATGTGATAATGAGGAAGAAACAAAAAAGAATATGGTCTCTGGCTGCCCAGTCCAGGTTAAGAAGGAATACATCCACAGACATGATACAATTGGGACCGATATATACTGGAAGTTGTGCCAGTAGTATGAAATGACCGTGGAAAAAAATGGTATTAGTATACCTCAGAAAAGGTCTCAGAAAATGACAAAGCAACCATAGTCTGAGATATGCCAATACACACATACAGAGAAGTCAAGGAAAACAGGTGCAATGCATAGCATTGCACTCATCTTACGTAAAGCACTTTCAGTATAGTGAAAATAAGAACCCCAAAACAAACTAAGTGGTGCAGTGAAAGCAAGTGATAACAAAAATACTACTGAATAATAATAATAATAATAATAATAATAATAATAATAATAATAATAATAATAATAATATAATAATAATAATAATAATAATAATAATAATAATAATAATAATAAATGCCCTGATGCAGTACCAGGCAGTGGCTCTCATGGCTTCTGATCTTAACTGATTGGAAGTGTTATCATGTACATTGTTTTGTCTTGGTATAAAAGATGGGCTACAGCAATATTCTGCTCAATACCACAGATTTGCTTGTCAGTTGTTTGACCTTAACCAGTTGAGCATGTCCCTTAGTGGCTGACGATATGTACATCTCTGATCACGAGCAGAAGTAGTGGGGGAGCATCATAGCCATGTGTTGAGAGGGATTCTTTGGGGTTTGAATAGTTCACCTCTGGAAACATGGGTGGTTCTTTCAACATCCTTAAACAACCCTTATTCAGGGACCGTTTGAGCGGGATGGGCTACTCAACCTGAAGAAAATTCTAACTGGGCCCCACCTGCAAGGTCATGTGCTGTTTATCTTGATATGAGATCACCATGTCGTGCACATATGGTTGTGATGCATGTGCCTGGTGTACCTTTATCAGACGGGTAGTCATGATGGGTATATTGGGCTTCGTATATTTTACCCCAGTGTCACTTTGATGGCATGAACTGCTCTCTCACTCAATGATAATAATAATAATAATAATAGTAATAATAATAATAGATTTTGGTATACCATATGATAGAAATTAAAAAAATTGAGAAATATGAGGAATTGAAGAGAATGTGGTAGACTAAGACAACAATTATTTCCATAGTGATTGGTGCACTTGGTACATTACCCAAACTGCTACCCGAGAAACTGAAAAATAATGGAACTGAGACTTGCATTGTTGAACAGAAGAAAAGTGCCATCTTGTATTCTGCAAGCTTTTTAAGAATGGTTCTTGTGAATTGGGGAGACCTCTTGTCATCAAACCTCAAGATAATATTCCTGTGAATTAAATTAGTATGTAATAGCCCTGGAATAATAATAATAATAATAATAATAATAATAATTATTATTATTAGTGCCGCCTCGACTGGCTTCCGTGTCAGTGGCATGTAAAATGCACCAATCCGATCGTGGCCATTGCCAGCCTCGCCTGGCACCTGTGCAGGTGGCACGTAAAAAGCACCCACTACACTCACGGAGTGGTTGGCGTTAGGAAAGGCATCCAGCTGTAGAAACACTGCCAGATCAGACTGGAGCCTGGTGCAGCCTTCTGGCTTCCCAGATCCCCGGTCGAACCGTCCAACCCATGCTAGTATGGAGAACGGACGTTAAACGATGATGATGATGATGATTATTATTATTAGTATTAGTATTATAAAAGCGAACCTAAAGGAAGGTGCTATAGAAAACAGATGTTAACACTTTGGATAGAGAATTGTATGTTTAAAGTGACTGAGCAAAGATTAGTAGATCAAGCTAATGCTATTAGAAGCAAGTGAATGACAGAATTGGAGGTGGAAGAGATCACAAAGGAATAGGAAAAGAAAGGCCAGAAAGTAGGAAAAGGAAACAACAACATAAAAGATACAGTTCAAACCAAAGAAGAACCTATAAAAATAACAATTGTACTACTAACAAGAAAGGGACTACCAGCACCAGAGTTTTAAGTGATTTAAGTGAGGAAGATCAGAAGATTTTAGATGAGTTGCAGGAAGTAATGAGTAAAGATGTAAGAAAAAGATTGCCAGCATTAAAAAGTACCAACAGAAGGAAGCTGCTAGATGTGACTAGGAAAGTAGATTCTGTTATCAGTAGGACAGATATTTTTTATCTATGCAGGAGGAGTAGCAGTTACTAGAAGATTAGATATTCCACAAGGAAAGATTAGAAAAGAGCAAATGGGGAAAAGGAGACTATAAAATAAAGTGAAGACTTTAAGACAAGACCTAAGTAGAATAGAAGTCTGGAAACTGAACAAGTTAGGAAATACAAGATTTATATCTTTTCTTGAGAAAAGATGCTTAGTCAAAGACAAAGGATTTGGGTCAATCATAGAAGAGTAGCAGGTAAGCTTTCCAGATATCAGAAAAAGAATATATCAGTATCAACAGAATATATTATTTAAGACAAACCAGAAGAGATTTTATAGCCAAATAAATAGTGGGAAAGAAAGTAATGAATATGAGAAATCTAATGCAGAAGTTAGAAAATTTTGGAGTAATATTTGGGATAAGCCAGTTGATCATAATGGAGATGCAGTATGGTAAAAGAAAGTGAGGGAAGAAGTAGTGAGTGAGAAGCAGCGAGGTTTAAGACTAACTAGTGCATTAATGTGTAAAGCATTAGGGAAAATACCAAATTGGAAGGGCCCAGGACTAAATTTAGTTCAAGAGTACGGTTAAAGAAATTTAGTAGGCTGAGGGAACAACTTCAAGATTGCTTTAATGGAGGAATAATACAAGACTGTATGATGAGAGGGAGAACAATACTCCTTATGAAAGACAAAAGCAAGGGTAATATAGCTAGCAGTTATAGACCAATCACTTGTTTACCATTAGTTTGGAAGCTGTTAACAGGAATGCTTTCAGAAAGCCCTTATGAGCACCTTGACAACCAGAAATTACTGCCAGGAGAACACAAAGGTTGCAAGAAGAAGGCTAGCGGGTGCATGATCTATTATATTCATCTGAATGAACTAAAATCTAGAAAGAAAAATCCAACAATAGCATGGATAGATTTAGAAGGTCTTTGACATGATCCTACACTCATGGATAAGTGAATGTTTGAGTATATTCAGTAAAGCAGACAACATAAGACATTTATTTAGCTTTAGCATGAAGAAATAGAAAGTAGATCTCTACTCAGGTGATACAGTCTTAGGAAAAGTTAATATCAAGAGAGGAATTTCCCAGAGGGACTCATTGTCCCCTTTAATATTTGTCTTATGTTTGACTCCCACCCCCATCAGTTTAGTATTAAGGAAGGCAATGGCAGGGTACCAGTTCAGAAACAGTAAGGGAAAAATTAACCATTTGCTCTACATGGAGGAATAATTTGCTCTACATGGATGATCTGAAGCTTTTTAGTAAGAATGAAAAAGAAACAACTTTCTTTATATAGAATGTAAGACTCTTCAGCAAAGCTATAAGCTTGGAATTTGGCATAGATAAGTGTGCAATATTAGTCATGAAAAGGGGACTGGTAGTCAATAGTGATGGCATCTAATTACCAGATGGCCAGGCATTAAAATCACAGAAAGAAGGAGAGAGTTATAAGTATCTGGGAGTATTAGAATCTGACAGAGTACTAACTATAGAAATGAAAACAAAAACTGAAAAGGAGTACATCAGAAGGGTGAGGAAGCTAATGAAGTTAGAGCTAAATGGTCTGAATCTAGTGAAAGCTATAAATACTTGGGCAGTATCATTACAGTATCATATACTCAGAAGATATTGCAGATTGGATAAAAATTGAATTAGTAAAGCTAGACAGAAGAATGAGGAAGTGTTTGAACACAGAGAAAAACAATGACGAGGACTACATAACATATGCTGTAAACAGGGAATGTGAGAAGTTTAAGCTGGATGAATTAACATCAGATATTTTCAAATGCCTGATTTTTTTCACAGGGACTTACTGCTGAAAAGGACGCAGAAATTAGAACTAGAATTCTCGCTAAACTGGAACAAAACCAGGATGTAACCCTACAACAAGTGTAGCATAATCAAATTAGAACACAACATTGCATAATCAAATTAGGACACAACATTGAGGAAATTGAACATAAAGATTGTTTCCAAGTAAAACAAGTGTGAATAGTCAGAATAGAGATATAAAGTGCTTTCTAAAAAACATGACAGAAGTCAGGAAATAAACTCATGTTTTGTATGTGGAGGTATACACCTGAGGAAAATCGTCCTTTTAAGAAAGTGGAGTGTTTTTGTTGTGGTAATATCGGACACATAAAGACGCACTGTAGAATGAAGATGGCAAAATGTCAGAAAAAAGGAAAATGAATAAATAGTATGTTATCAGAAGAAATTAGTAATATAACAATGAGAAAATTTGTGAAGGTGAAAATCAGAAATACAAGTGTTAAAATGCAATTGGACACTGCATTTTAACTTTTGTATTTCTAATATCTCCATTATAAACAAAAACATTTAGAAATATGTCGGTAAGTCGAAATTAATTAAATAAAAAAAGATAGCACATGGTGTTATAGGAAAAAGATTTTATTTTTTATGGTGAATTCATATACAATGTAACATTTCGAGGTCAAACGAAAAAGGCAAAGATATATGCGTGAAAAAGTTCACTTAATTTATTTGGCACAGAGTGGATGGAACTATTCAAAGTATGGAATATGCCCATAAATGTTTTGTGTGGAAATATAGTCGGTTCACTTGAAGGTTCGAATGCGACTGAGGGACGGAAACAAAAAATTGCAATAAAACAAAGTGGAACACCTGTATGTAAAACAAATCAAAATGGAAAATTACCCACGATAAAAAGTAAACATTGTTCAAAAATAGATATTCCATGGTCAAGAATACACATCGATGTTGTTGGTCCTTTAAATGGTGATTACAACTTAGTAATAGTTGATAGTTTTGCGAAATGGTCTGAAATTTGTAAGTGTAAAAAACCAACCTCCTCAACTGTGATAAATTTTTTACATGAATTGTTCGCAAGATTTGGCATCTCAGATAGGATAGTGTCTGACAGTGGAACATGATTTGTGTCCAGCAAATTTAAAAGATTTTGTGAGATGTTTATGGTAGAACATATGACTACAGCACCATACCATACTGGATCTAATGGACTGGCAGAACACTTTGTTGATACCATCAAAAGAGCCCTTAGAATAAAAGATTCATGGATGAGGTAAGTCTACAACAATTTTTAAGAGTGTACTGTGTGACACCAAATCTAAATACACCAGCAGGGAGATCACCAGTGGAGCTGATGTTTGCATGGAAAGTAAAATCAGTCTTTGATAAATTGTTACCTGGCAAGGAAAGAAAAAGTGCCAGGGAAGACATAGCAAAATTCTTTAAAGTTGGTGTAAAGGTGTAAATGAGGGCATACAAGAATGGAAAGCAGAGATAGAAAGATGGTGTAATTACACCAAATGCATAGTTAAAATGAAGTATTGGGTAAAAAGTAGAAAAGACATACAAAAGTGACACAAGAATCAACTGAAAAAGCTATTCGTGGAAAGCAGTCCAAAGAAGTTAGAGGAACTGATGGAATGGTTGTATGATACGTTCCAAGTACCAACACCACTGCAGATGATTGAACCCAGACGTACAAGTGAGAGGAAAAGAAAACATACAGAGTTCCTGAAAATAGATACCAAGTACAAAAAATATTAAATTGTACAAAAAATAAAAATAAAAAAAGGGAGTTGGGGTGAATAAAAAAAGTATTGCTAAATAAAATGACACTTCCTAAGAAAAACTTAAAAGCAGAAATGTTGTCAGGAATTAGTAATAATGGTACACTCCTCCTATGTGATGAAAGGAATAACCTAGTCACTATAAGTAAGATAATTGTATCTTTACTAGTTTTACTAAATTTACTGTATACCGATGTGGGTGTTATA
>NC_043008.1:32183544-32191044 GCF_006345805.1 Octopus sinensis
ATGACAGTAGCACCGTAGTTTGGTGGATTGTTTGATGGTCCAGATTATGAAAGTTTAGTTGTTCTTTTGATGTATGAAGGGCTGTGAAATAAAAACACAAAAACATTATAAATGAAACAATTGGTTAATTAATTTATTTATTAACTTATTATTATTATTATTATTATTATTATTATTATTATTATTATTATTATATTATTGTCTTTGCATAGCTTCTAATGCTGGAGATGTACTATGGTGTCAGCTGTTCACTACCAGTTAACTTAGGTAATACCTCTTATTTTTCGAGCACTATCCAGAGTATTCAAATGGTTCCAAAGAGTTACGTTTTCTACAAGTGCTCCACCCTTATTGCAGCCCCTGTTTCTTCTAGATACTTCTCAAGATTTTCACTCACTGTTCCCAAGGCTATTAATGGTATTACTACCAAATTTTTCAGCGACCACAACTGCTTAACTTCTCAAGCTAACCTGTTATATTTATCGACTTTTCTTTCTTCCTTATCGCATACCTTGTTGTCAGATGGGCATGCTATATCTGTGATCCAGCATTGTTTGTTTTCTTTCTCAATTAACCCTATGTCTAGTTTTCTATCTTCTATCTCATGGTTGCACTGAATCATAAAATCTCATAGGATCTTTGCATTACCATTTTCTATGATGCCTTCGAGTTTATGCTCATACCACTTTTTTGCTCTGTCAAGTCCATACTTGTCCAATGGACAACCATTACTATATTGCCATGACATCTCGTATATTCTTTCTGGGTTAGTGGCATACATTGACTGGTAATATGCCGTACGGTTTCTCCATTTTGTCCAGAAATTCTGCACTTATCTTATTCTGTACTTGATGTAATTGGTTCTTAATGCTTACTCTTAGACAGCACAGATTAGAGCCTCCGTTTTCAGTTTTAAATCACTTTTAGTCATCCATAGCCATCTTTTCCCTCTGTCTGTCTTATCTTCAACATCCCTATGAAATTGTCCATCTATTCTTTTCTTTATCCACCTATTTTCAGTTTCATTCATTCTCAAATCCTTGTACAGTGCTTTATCTTTGCAATCTTCCATCCTACACAAGCCTGACCTTCTTACTTCCAATAATAGTGGTTCTGTGGCATTTTTTACATACCATGCTATGTTGTTTTCTTCTGCTCTAATGCTGTGCTCACATCCACTCCTCCCTCTCTTTTTCTTGGTACATACAGTCTGTCTGTGTACCTTTTTGGGTAGTGTATCCCTTATCTAGTCAGCAATATCCTTGTCTTTCTGTCAAAGCTGTTATTATTATTACTATTACTATTATTATTGTTGTTGTTGTTGTTGTTGTTATATTATTATTAATACTATTATTATTAGTGTGTGAAATAGCAGAACAGGCCATCATAGTCACACTGGGATGCAAATATATGAAGCCCATTATACCCATCATGGCTACCTGTCTGATAAGGGTACACAGGCACATCCATCACACCCATATGTGTGCAACATGATGACCTCATATCAAGATAAATGCGAGTTATTTAAGGTTGATGAATAAAACACCCATTTTTCCAAGGGTAAATTATTCAAACCTCAAAGAATTCTCAGCACATGGATATAATGCTATTCCCAGGGATGCACACATTATCAGTCACTAAGGGACATGCTCCACCGGTTAAGGTCAAATAAATGACAAACAAATTTTGGCACACGGCCAGCAACTTATTGTAACTTGTAGTAGCTCCCAGACAACATATAGTAAATGTATAGTGAGCTATAGTGACCATTTATAATAACACAGTGATTTATAGTAACTTCTACTGATTTGTAGTAACCTAGGCCATCTACTACTAATCTATATTGATTTAGTAATCTACCATTATGTGATGGGGTTCAAGTTTTTCGGTTATTGAAATTAAGATGGCTAGTATGATGGGAAAAATTGTAGTAATAAGGATAAGATTTTAACTGGCAAAGGGAGGGGGTTGTACTTTGTCATAAGAATGAGATTTTAGGTAGACCATTTAGTCATAATTATTACAAAGGCTCTACAAAAACCGAAAATTTAAGTATATATATAGTATGAAGTTATATGACATTGATACAATTTTACATTTACAAAATGTGGGATATCTTTGATGTAGCAAAAACTGGGGTGGGACTTAAAAACTGCGAAAATAAAGTATATGTATAGGGCAGTGTCATAAAGTATCCTGATATAATTATTAGTGACAGAAGCAGTATTAGTACCAAAAGTCAATCTTTATATCCAGCTTCACGTGGATGTTTTTTAGAACACCGAATACTGTTTATTCGTGACATCAGTGCCTGAAAAGACAGTTTCCATTTCCCCAATTCACTCACAAATCTTGGTTCAACTCAGCATATCCTAATGGAACACGTATCCTAACATATCCTAACAGAATGCATCATAATACTTCTTATTATAAGATTGTCATAATAACATTAATACAGTCCTAGAAATAAATTTATATTTTGTGATTTTTTTACAAAAATAATTTAAATTTATTGAACTTATTAACATTTCACCATAAGAAAATCTATGAGCAGTCATCTAGTGCCATATCCCAGAGAAAATTGACACCTGTGGTTCTGGTAAGAGGGGTATTAGCTATTTATTTTTATGATAGTAAATTGCAAGCTAGAATGCTTGCAGTATATAAAAAATTTTAATCAAAATTACACCCTTAATAAAATAACACAATCCCTTATCTTAATGATTAACTCTGGTCAAAAAGAAAAAAAGAAAGAAATAAAACATCAGGGGAAATAACTCCTCTGGAATTTAAATTAACTAAAATTACTTAAAGATAGGATGCAATTGGGAATGTGTTAATAAAGACGCTGTAAAATATACCCCGTTTCAATTTGAACAAACCAAGGGGTGTTTGTAGCGTCCATCAGCTTTGTTTGCACAATAATCTTTCATTTCTGCTATCTCACATTGTTTTGACGAAAGGTTGAAGGTCTGACCATTTGGACATGTTCCAAAATGAATAAACAACCCTTCATGGCATTCATAATTAGTATATTATTCTTATCAAAAGAACAAAGAAAACTCTCAAACCACCAAAGGTCTTCCTACATGGTTGTTCAATAGCAACCAAATCTTGCTCAAATCGCACCCAACTGAGAAAAAAAGCTGTGATTCTAAAATAAACAAACTGGATGTTGAAAACTGGGTTGTTCTAATCATACTTTACAAATTAGGGACAGTTAGTCTAAACAACAAAATAATAGCTCCTGAAACACTATGTCGTTTGATTTTTTTTCAGATTGTAAGAGACGATGTGAGGGAGAAATTATTGCTATTTGTAACTAGTTGAGTAAATATTCTCTATGTTAAATCACATCCTCAACAATACTTCTGGAGAGTCAGAAGCTTGTGATATTTCAAAAAAAAAAATACTCCCAAAATATTCTTCTTTCTTTACATTTTCGACAATCACAATGAGGTGTGTGTGTGTGGGGGGGTGATTTAAATCAGCTAAGAGAAGGCTGCTTATATCAGGAATGGAAAATAATTTAAAACAGGGACGGATGGTGGATCAGATTTGGAAAGACAAGGGCGTTTAAATCAAAAAGGGATGGTAGCTCAGACGAAGATGAAATGGAAGGAAAGGTGATTTAAATCATGGAAGAATGGTGGTACATTTCAAAAAGAGATCTATGTTAATCACCATTGTACCCAAAATACCTAAAAATGAAACAGAAAATACATGTCATACAAAATTATCAAAATGTGTAAAAGATAAGTTAGAATAGGTCAAAATAACATATCATACATACCAATCAAACCATTTGTAACCACATGGCGGACATACATTTTGTGGCAGGTCACATGACCTTGTTAGCGAATTGAATCGCGTTCCATTCAAGTTATCACTACACTGGGCCACCCGGAGGGTTGTCTGTTGTTTGCATTCAAGGAAGGCAATGCATTTTCCTAAGGGGTGTTTGTAGCGTCCATCAGCTTTGTTTGCACAATAATCTTTCATTTCTGCTATCTCACATTGTTTTGACGAAAGGTTGAAGGTCTGACCATTTGGACATGTTCCAAAATGAATAAACAACCCTTCATGGCATTCATAATACTGGGAGCTTGAAGAATTATAAAGATAAAAGCCAGTCAAACGATTTTCACACAGATTGTCTTGAATACCGCATGGTTTGAGTTGTGATTGAATTCCCCTCACGCAGCTACGCTTATAAGGGTTGAAAGCATGACCCCTAGAGCATTTATGGAAACTTTTGAAAACAGATTGTTTGCATTCAAAATAATATGAACAACGACCTGCTAAATCAGCATAGAAGCCATCAGGTCGTTTTACACAACTCGGTGGACTACCCGATCCACAGGGAGCAGGAACTTGATCTGGTGATTGGCATATCTTTAAAATTGGGTTGAATGTGAAACCATAATTACATTTATGGAAACCCTGGAATTTAGCGTTATCGCATTGGAAATAAAAATTACAGCGACCCATTTCATCTGCGTAAAGACCATTAGCACGGATCTTACAGTCAGGTCTCAGCCCTCCATATTCTTTTGGAACCATGTCATAGGAGACGCACTGATTTTCGATTGGTGAAAATATCGGTATTGGCGATTCACATAAGTCATGCGCAATAGCTCTTTCGTAGTAACACGTAAAATATTTTGGTGTCCAACTAAATTCATGCTGCGGGTAAATTCCATCAGGTCGGCCTCTACAGCTTCCAAAACGCGAACTGCAAGGTTGGCAATGAGAACGAAGACATTGGTTCCTTCGGTATTCACCTTATAATGTAAAGAAAGAAAAAGGTGTGATAATAATGAATGAAACAGAAAAGAGAAAAGAAAAAAAAGAGTTTAAGCAAACTTAAATGAAGAATCTGTTATCTTGAAAAAGGAGAAAAGCTGAATGAAGAAAAGAAAGAACGTTAAGGGCACATTCAAAAAGAGCCAGAGAGAGAGAGAGAGAGAGAGAGAGAGAGAGAGAGAGAGAGAGAGAGAGAGAGGGGGGGGAGTTTCCAGCTGCTCTTTATGTCACAAGTTTGTAGCTGCTCCCCCCACTCATCAAATTTCTCAATTAGAATGTCCCTAAATCTCTGACTATATGGAGGATCCTTAAGCTGTCAAATCTTTCTTTTCTGGCCTGGAGTCTAAAGTCTTTAATGACTAGTCTATGATGCGAGGTACATTTTTCACAAGGGAGAGACTTTGCGTTTAAGAACAACCATGCATCCCGCTGTCTGGTAAGAATGAAATCTATCTGGCTAGCAGACTCACCTGATTGATAGGTTATCAGATGAGTGGCTGGCTGGTTTCCTGAAGTTGGTGTTGCAGATCAAAGGGTTATTTGCATCACACATCTCCAGTAGCCTTGTTCCCTCTTTGTTTACGGAACCGATTCCATGCTCCCATGAACACCATCGTAGATACCGGACTGCCGTCTGACATGCCCATTGAAATCCCCAGTCACGAAGATAAGATCATTGTTAAAAGTGGCCCTACAATTCATTTAGTAGGCCCACTTGTGGGGCGAATAAACACACACACACACACACACACACACACACACACACATACATACACACACACACACACACACACACACACACATGCATACATACATACATGCATACATATACATATGCATTTATGCACACATGTGTGTAAATGTGTTTCTGTTTGACTCTATGTCTGAGTAACGTTACTAGGTTTAAAAAACATATTTTTATTTTTGCTGAAAAAGCTGAGAGATGGTAAGATCAGTAGAGCGCCGGATAGATTTTTCTGGTGACATCTAGTAACATCGTTTTTGCACACCGATTCCAAATCATGCTAGAGTCGACTTTGATTTTCATTTTCCTATGTTCGGCAGTTGAAGCAAATCGTTGTGTTCTTAGAAATCATTGTATTGGGCAAATCGGTAGACTGTCGTAGTTATCCCCCTTTATACTTTCAATTCAGACTCCTCTGTAGCTAAATTGATATCATATTTTCAGGGTCGGTAAAACAAAATACCAGCCAAGCTGGAGATTCTATATCATTAACTGTTCCTTCTACTCATCCAAGTCTGTGACATTGTACCAATGTGTTAGTTCCTTTTGCAGGTCGTGTTAAAGTTGTGGGAGACAGTGCAGTCAGCAGCTAAGTTTGACTTCTGTTAAGCCGATGCTTGTAAAGAATAAGGTGGAGGAAGACTTTCAGTGAGTGGCAATTGCCATGGAGACAAGGATTCCGGTGAAATATTTAAAGAAGAGATTAAGGTGAATTAGGTTGGCTTCGGGAAAGGGAAGTGATACAGAGCTTGCCGGATCAGAGGGGAACGAGAACTATGATTGTTGTGGTAGTAATAGTACAACGTATATGATATCGCAAACTAAAAAAAAAACAAAAACACTTTGTGAGATACGATGATGGGTTTTCAGTTGTTTTATCAGTTGAACTACTTGCTCATTGCATAAGCATTAGAAGTGGCTGAGTATTCTTCGGGTATTATGAGGAATATAGCATCTCATTGAAACAGCAGTGGTTGTTATTGTTTAACAAATCTCTTAAGATCAAAGATGTCCCATCTGTGATCATTCCACCATTTTTTAAACACGGAGTATCTCGGACTATATTATCTGATGCATCTTTCCATCGTTTACGTTTTGCATGCTGGTAGTGTATGGTTTAAGAGATTTAATCACTATTTCTGGCATGTAAAGCGACAACATAGAAGCAGTTGAAATATTTCACAAACGTATTTTAACTAACCGAAATTTTGATTATACCTGTACTTGGTTTGATATTAAGACTGAAAAAAACCGACCTTGTCTGTAAAAAGATCTTGGGCCTGGGTTTGCCCCCTCCCCTCTTAAGCGAATTTCGTTCCCGCACTTATACTGCCAGCAAAAGTAGTTACCAGAATACGGCTGAGAATGGTCTTAGAGCCAAAAGTGAGAGTCAGGTGAGAGCCAGTGCTACCATCCATCTTTAAAGATGCTGCTGTCTGAACTAAATCTAGAGTATTCTCTCCACCTGAACACCCTAGGAGGGAGAGTGAAGGAGAGGTAGACAGAAAATCCAGGTCTGACAACATCAAGGATCGATGTAATCCAGAAACATTTTTGTGCGAAGCAGTAACGCTGTATTAAATATGCGAATTGTACTCTAGTGTATGTCGGACGCATGATCTGTAGAGGATCGACAATTCTAAATTATGATCTACGCGTGGCCTTGTGATAAGGAGTTTGCTCTCCAACCACGTGGTCCTGAGTTCAGTCCCAGTCTCTTGGGAAAATGTTTTCTACTATACATATATTTGAAAAAATTCATATTGTGATTGTTGTTTGTATTTGCAAAATTTATCAAACTGAAAGTGTAAACAAAATGTTTACATTTTAATTTTGATAATTCTTACAAATATTTACCAATAACAATTACAATACGAATTTTTCAAAAATATCCATTAAAACTTCGTTTTGGTTACATATTTATAACTACGTGCGCCCGTACGTACACA
>NC_043008.1:32196044-32208544 GCF_006345805.1 Octopus sinensis
CATTGTATTTCACAACAGAGAATAAATCGTCGCTTACCCGTTCATTTCATCTTAAGTTATATATATCCATTTTTACATCACCCTCATTTACTCCTCTCTGTTATGTATGTATGTATGTATGTATGTATGTATGTATGTATGTATGTATGTATGTATGTATGTATGTATGTATGTATGCACGTATGTAAGTATGTATGTATGTATGCATGTATGTATGTATGCATGTATGTATGTATGTATGTATGTATGTATGTATGTATGTATGTATGTATGTATGTGTATGTATGTATGTATGTATGTATGTATGTATGTATGTATGTATGTATGTATGTATGTATATGTGTGTGTGTGTGTATGTGTGTGTGACGGGCTTCTTTCAGTTTCGGTCTCCGCAAACCCATTCACAAGGCTTTGGTCGATCCGAGTCTGTAGCAGAAGACATTTATCCAAGGTGTCACTACTATGTTTTATCATTTAATTTAACAAATTGAATGCTTCATCTGCAACCATCGTAGATGCACATGCCAGCCTTGCCATCGGCCAAATTAAAGCTTTTCCACCAAAAAGGGATAAATACTCGCTGTTTATTTCTTGATGTTGCTCAACCCCTCGTTTCGTAACCGTTGAATACACCTTCAACTTCGAGTTTGACCATGAATGATCATATTTGTTGTAGGTAGAATGTTTTGGTGCCGTGTTACATGACCAAACTCTTTTATTTTCTGCCTTTTCACAAATGACAGAAGAGTTTCTTAGTTCGAAGTTTTTCGAAAACATTTTTTCTTTAATATTCACATTAATTAACATATAACTGCATGATAATATTTCTTCTATCAATCTTGAGGATATTACAAATTTCGTTATCGAAAAGTCAGATGACAGAAAAATTGCTGATAGCTAGTTTTATTCTTGTATTGTCTTTTGATCTGGTTCAGGGTCTATTAACAGCAATTTACCACTAGATATGAGAATATGATCGAAGTACATTTTCAATACACCGCCTCAGTGGGTTTTCAGCAACAAACTTACTGTCACTAAAGTTTTCATTCGTCTACTACAGTGGTTCTTAACTGTGTATGCAAGATAGTGAACTGGGGATCCACAGTAGTATGTTAAGGGAGAGTAAGAAAAATCATCCTTTAGGTATATTTATTGCAAGAAATTGTTAGGTTTCTTTCTCTAATGTTCTACATAGTCCAAAATATTTCTGGTAACTGAAACATGTTCTCTTAGAGAGTACGAGTGCAAACCTATGCAAGTGGATGCGTGAAAAACAAAATAGGAATTTTGAAAGAAGTATCTATAAAACTAGATTTTAAACATGAAATGGCTATGAGTGTTCTCCAGGATAAAATAATAACCAAAGGGGTCCATAGATAAAAAATGGTTGGGAATCACTGGTTTGCTAAGACACTTTGTTAAATTAGTTTCTTTTTTATTGCTCACAACATAAATCTCCTGTATTGCAGGGAACACTTGTACTCAATCCTGAGTAAATCAGCAAATCCTTAAACAATAGGAAAATAGTGTCTGTGTGTGTATGAGTGTGTTTGTATGAGTGTGTTTGTATGAGTGTGTGTGTATGTGGTGGGGGTAGTGTGGGATACAATAGTTTAAAAAAATAACAATACAGTTGAAAATTTGCATTCTGTCCTTCTTTTGTGAGTTATAAGCAAATAATTTGATAATGTGGCATACTGCTTTTTAATGATTAATAAGTAAAGTTATATTTAAAACAAAGGTGAATCAGACCTGGAAGAAAACCAAAACTTTTCATCTATCGTTTTACATTCATCGTTTATTATGTCTTTGTTAAGCTGTGCAAAGGACATCATTTGGTCTGTGTTATTTTAGTGTGCAGTCTACTGCGGTATCCGTAGTCTTGTGAAATGATTTGATCTGGGTTAGGATTAACATAAGGGTTTAGGATTAGGGTTAAGGTTTAGGGTTAGGGTTTAAGGTTAAACAGCCCGCTAAAATGCAGATGGTCTGTAGATCGCACGATAAATTGACACCATTTGGTCTTAACCCACCGTGCATGTACGCTCTAAATTTCTGTAACATTGACGTCAGTAATTTTTTCGCAAATGCATGTATGCACACACGCTTTGTAACAATGTGGTTTCGGGTTCAGTCCCACTGCACGGCACCTTCGGCAAGTGTTTTGTATTACAGCCGACTTTGATTTAACGCTTGGACCTTAAATGCTTAAGAGTAAACCGTATATAATTATGTGAATTAATGTGTTTAAAATCTTGTTTACATTTTAATTCTATAATAGTTTTTAACTTAGGCAACTTAGAAGACACACACACACACACACACACATACGTTTGTACACATATACATACAAGGTAAGAATGTATATACATATATGTATACATGTATAAATAAATATTAGGTCACTCTTAACACTACTGGTAACATGTAACCAAACCAAACCAACTTGGTAAGAAGAGTAGGTTTCGTTGGACGCCCTGCAGGATGAAAGGCAAAGCCTGTTAAAGAACGTATGAATTCAGTAGAATCAATGGCCAGCTGGGAGTGAGAGAATCCTAGTCTTCGCTTAGATATCTATATATATAAAACTGTAGTTGTGTGAATGTCTGTCCCCTTCGATTTAGATTCCTAACTACTCCCACATTTTGCGGTGCAGTTTAACCAAATTCGGGTATCTTATAGTCGTGATTCATATCGAGCCCGTCTGAGTATTAGCGCGCGTCTACGAGGAGTCTACGATTTTAAAAATAATTTAACATCATTTTTTATTCCATTTTAATGCATAATTTTTCGTGTGTCGATGGCGGCGGAGTTGGCGTCCATGGTCACACCTGCACCTGTTTGCTTCTCCCCCTTCTTCCCTCCCTCGTGAAGCTGTGGGGAAGGGAGTTTAAGGAAATCAACGTCGTAAAGCGTTATCAAGGAGACCAGCGTTCTTTTAGAACAACGACTTCATGGCTTGAAGACACCAAAACAGAAATGGCTAAGAAAGCCCAAATTGGCATCTATAAGGGAAGTAACTCTCTAAAAATGCTTATATAGTTATTTCCCTTACAAACCCGAGCAACGCCGGGCGATACTGCTAGTCTTTCTATAAGAAGGAAAACGCTGAAATAACATTTGTAATTTCGTTTGCTTCCAATGATGAAGACTTGTCCTTATTTTTGGGGAAATGCATACATTATTTCAATAGCGAGATTGGATCTATGCAAGACATTATCCGCTCCTTAAAAAGTTTCAGGCACATGTGTCGCTTAATTTCTAACATTTCTATTATGTTTTTCAAACTTTAGAAGACACTCACCCAAAGCATCTCACAATGGGACTGAACCCGGAACCATGAGGTTTGGAAGCAAACTTCTTACCACAAAGCCACATCTACACGTATCTTTTGCTGATGTATCTTCTTGATTTTTCATTTACATGTTTCAGTCTTTAGACTGAGGCCATGATGGGGCACCTCCAGTACTTATATTTTTTAATGTCTGGTACTTATTCTTCAGTTACTGTCGCCGAGAAAGATAAGACTCTAAAAAATTCTATGATGGAACGGAAGAATGTGCCAGCATGGGTGATAAGCTCTTTGAACACCTGCTGCAAAAGGCACTCATCATTGATACACCTGTGCGAAAACTTGCAGGTTCTTTGCTGGACCGAAAGCCACATTTACAATGCTCATTCTTTAAGGAAACAGTTAAGCGATAGTATTGCTGGAAATGGAGCTGCAGTCATCATATATGTAAATACACACACACACACGCACACGCACACACACAACACACACACACACACACACACACACACATCTACATACACGTATATTGGTAAATACATATTTAAAGAAACTGGCTGAACCATAATACAAGACGAGGAACTCAATACCTACTCAGATAAATCTAAAACGAAAGAAACACTACGAGTTTTGTACATGCCCTCCACACATAAATGTGTGCGTCTGGGTATGCATGCGTGTGTTTTTACACACACACACACACACACACACACCACACACACACACACACATACATACATATATATATATACGAGAAGATACTGAAAAGTTCCTGGCTTTAAGAATATTGCAAAAGGCCTGGTTGGAGGCCTAACATTCCGAGTTCTTTTACAGGGCTTAGAAAAAACGAAGAACCGTTACAATAAGTTCGTAAATCTGAGGCTGGGAGGGGAATATGTAGTATAAAATCATAACTGATTCTCCTGTATTTTCTTTTATCCAAAGTTAGGCTCTTTTCAGCACCCATCACCCGGTATATACAATAAAGAAAGCATCAAATACCATTCGTTTATTTTAATATATCACAGCAGATTGTTTTTCTTTTGCTTTATCTCATTTATTGAGGTCTGCTTCAACAAGAGAGATAGAAAGAATGGGGAAAAGGAGAGAGAGGGAGAGAAAATAGGAAGAGTGTTTGTCCTGTTTGGAATTTACACAGTGTGTTACAAATAGATAATGTTAGTGTGAAAAGCAGTGTAAGCTAGTCATCTCGGCATCGGAACTACATGGTTGGGTAAGATTTATTCTACTGTACAATGCCAGCCCATTGAGTGTTGGCACCGACAGTATTCATTTTATCTACACTAGAAAAAAAAATGAAAGACAAAGTTGACGTCAGCGAGATTTGAACTCAGAACGTTAATAGCAGGAACAGCTGTTGCAATGAATTTTGTCTAACTCTTCACCTTTCTTTATACCATATTTCTGTAGACGTATACCGACTTTGTTTCAATTAATTTAGGAAACAATGAAGAACTTTTGTGAAGTAAATGAAATTATTAAGTTACTGTTTAGAACATAAATCAGCATTGAATTTTGATAGAAGGTCTTAATTTAAAACATCAAAATAGAAACAGCAGCAATCAATGTAATTCAATCTAAACATTGTACCAAAAAGAAGCACCGTGGAACAGTAATTGTGAAATTCTCTGCCGCCGCTTAGGCCATCATCATGGGTCTACAGCTAACAAAGAAGCTTTTACGTAGCCACTTAAACTGCTAAGGATAAGAGTTAAATTCCTGTTAAATCATATCAAATCGTTCAAGTGATATTTATGACTTCATTGTACTTTTATTAATATTACATTGTACATAATGTACTATTAGATGGGTGATATAGGAAAAAAATGGGATGGTCATTGCTAGAATACTGTTGATCATAGAGCTGTTGAATGAGGAATGACTGAGGCTAATCAACAACAAAAGCTATACTGAAACAGAGGGGACAGTGAAAAGGGTACAACATTTTCATATAATTAACCTCAGTGTGGTTTTCAATTGTACAGAAGTATGGCATATCGACTAAATAGAAATATGGGATAAAACAGTTAGATACAAGTATGCTAAATAATATACGGCATAGTCTTGACTTATTAAAATTATCCCCGCCTTTAGAAGATGTGTTATAATTACTAAATGGTAGTTAAGATCAGCTGCACTTGAGAAGGGGAGATAACATCAAGATTGAAGGCCTCACTGAAACTGACATGTCAAGGAAATAGGCAGGTTTATTGTCTGTAGACAAGAGAAAAGTTGTGGTCACTTGTTTCTGGTTCAATAGCCATCATCGGCACAAATTGCCCATGGTTATTCAGTAGATTACTTACCTTAGAGTAATTTAATCAAAGATGACATAGGACTGAACAACAACAACAACAATTATAAATATGACAACAATAATAACTACTTACAAGGATCGACAGGCTCGAAACGGCCATTACAATTGTTGTTGAGAAATTCACGGCATCTCAGCTGTACAGAATCAAAGAGTTGTGGGTATTTGCATTCTACGGTGAACATCTCGTAATACCCCCACATTGCTGATTCGCTGCTTAAACTGCAGTTGTAGTACAAGTGGCATTTCTTGGGATGTGGTATGATCCCGCTCTGTGTCAAGCAAGGAGAATCTGGAAGAAAATTTAGACAAATATGTATAAGTTATAAGTTTCTTTATTTTCTCTCTCAGGACACGAATAGAAGAAATCTCACTGAAATATATTTCTCCAAAAAAGAACACAAACACAAGATTACAAAACAACCAGACAGAATAGCTGTTTTTTAATAGAAATGTTTACAAGAAACCGACGCAATTGGCAATATCCACCATACATTTTTATGAATGTTGTAAGTCAAATAGTAAAAACGTGCCAGGACAGTTTGTTGCCGGACAATTTGTCTCCAGCATCGTCAGAATGTCACCAGGTTATGTCATTCTGTTATTCTGGATTCACTTTGTATTATTTCTCTTTTATCTACTTTTCAGTTCAAATTGCGCACATAAAAAAAATACCAGTCTGAACTAGTTTTATTTAATATAAGTTTCAAATTTTGGCACAAGGCCAGCAATTTCGGGAAATGGATTAAGTTAAGTCGATTACATCGATCCCAGTATTAAAATCTAATCGATGCCGAAAGGATGAAGAGTAACGTTAACCTCGGCGGAATTTGAACTCAGAACGAAAGAACGGTCGAAATGCCGATAAGTATTTTGCCCGGTGTACTAACGATTCTGCCAGCTTGCCGCCTTAGTTTTATTTAATATTGACTACATAACAAGTTAGGATTCTAGTTAAGAAGCCTACCATTAACTTGGCCGCCTGCATGCAAAACATTTCAGAGTAGAACTAAAAAAAGTTTTGTTGAACAAAACTCTGTGTGTGTGTGTGTGTGTGTGTGTGTGTGTGTGTGTGTGTGTGTGTGTGTGTGCCAGTGTGTGTACATGTATGTGTCCGTATCTCTCTCTCTCTCTAACCATCTAATTGTCTCCCCCTCTCTGTATACATAGATATACATACATGTACACACACACACACATATGAATATACATACTTACACGCATATACACACATACAATGAGAAGAATACTGACGAATCTATGACATATCAGAGGTGCAAAATCGTGCGTGCTAGTCTTGATTTTAACAGACAAGAATTCTAACGAAGTTAAGAAGTGGAATTTGATTTCGTTATTGCATATTTTACCACTCGCACACCTTTGCAGGACCATAAGACATTCTAAGTGGCTTGCCACTCCACTTATTATACATGTCAAGTTTTCCATTACTTGTAAAGCTAAAGCGGCGAGCAGGCAGAATCGCTAGCATGCCGGGCGAAATGATTAGCGGCTTTTCATCCGTCTTCACGTTTTGAGTTCAAATTCCACCGAGGTCTACTTTGTCTTTCATCTTTTCGGGGACGATATAAGTACCAGTTGAGCACTGGGTTCGATGTAATCGACTTACTCCACCCACCCGAAATTGCTGGCCTTGTGTCAAAATTTAAAACCATTACTTGAAAATTTTCCTACGTTGACAATAATGCAAAGTTTGTAGAACTTTGGAAAGTTTGAAACGAAATTAATATTTGCAAGTGAGAAGACATTTTGATGTCTGAAATAGTGCAAGAAAAAAATAACAGAGTTTAAGAATTATTGAATGGCTGGTGATTCTGGACTAACTTAATTTGATGTTAGAACAATCCTGCAGGCAGCATAATTACAACCAGATGTCTTAATGTATTCTATGTATTCTTTTTAGAAGCTAAATGTTTCAGTAAATTACTTGTGGGTAGAGTTCAAGTCCGAAATACTGGATTTTCGCTATTTTCACGGAAAGATTACCCCATCTTGTCTAACTAAGGGAGATATGTAGTAGATTTTCCTGAGAAAATAACTTCTGGCAATGGGTTATCATTCTGTCCATGAAAACATTAGCTTTGCATTATTTTCTATCACTGATGATACAGCCATGTTTGAGCAGCGGTATTATGTAAGGCTCCTTGTGGTTTCAAGAATAAATTAAGTGTAAATGTGTGGTTAAAACTGAAGGTTTTTGAAAAAACATCAAAAGCAAAAACGCAAACCTGATGGATTAGTCTACTATTTGATAAGCCTTAAATCAATAACTACCAAGGAAACTTGTAAAGCTGCTTGCTGTCGTTTTAGCGTTACTGTTCCAGTTGTTGTTGATGCCTCTTCTTTGCTTTATATTGATCTCGGCTTCAATTCTGTGAGCTTTGTATGCAAGGCTTATATTAGTCTTGAACTTTGTCCAAAATGAAAACTATCAAGATGGCTTCTGTTCTTAAGAAGCATTGTTATTATGTTATTATCGTTGATGATGTTTGGTTTTTATAATTACTAAGATTTTTAACCTTGGTCAGTTTTGGTCAAAGACGATCCAAATGTGATCATAAAGGTCTTGTTTTATATATTTTATATATTCAACTAAGTTATCCAATATGTTCTTCTGTCTGTTGTTTTCATTGTTGTTATTGTCAACTGTGAACCAGCAGATTTATGATCAAAGGCATTGCATTCAGGACCAATATCAAACATATTATATCTACGACTTTTTTATTCAATGCACCCTTCCTTTTTCTAAAATGATAGGGATGATTTGAAGGAGATTTGGTTTCTATTTCTAGCAAGGCCAGTGACTCTGTAGAGATTTTCTGCTGGTTTTTCACACAATTTTCTTGCCTGACTCATCTAAATTACACTACATAAAAACTTCATTTCTAAATGATATTCGGTATAAATTTGGAACTAAACATCAGTTTAGAAACAATAACCACGTCGATCTTATCGATCATGGAGTGCCATAGACTTAACAATGTCTTCCTTTTGATCAAACCAATAAATATAAAATGTTCGAAGCTGAAGAATGCTACCTAATATCACTTCTCTGGATTTACGTAAAAGCGAAGTGAACGTTTTAACCGCATAACAATGTCACTTGGTTTCACGATGTGCATGGGGAGGTAATTCCCGAGGGCTGCAGTTCTGAAGAGGAGTGAAGTGATTAGATAAAGTGCGTTTAGTGAAGGATTTGAGGGATGAAATACAAAAATAATGAGAGGAGAGTAAAAAGTGGTTCTTTTGGGTAGAGGTACCTCGATAGGAGGTAGTAGGTAGTTTCAGAATGAAGATACAAGAAGCAGCGAGGTGAAATGATACTAGCCTGAACCAATAGTTGCAGCGTGACGCGTTACCTTTTACAAAGCAAACTAATATCTTTCAACACTTTCTAACACTTTGCTTGGCGTATGTTTCTTATGCTGACGTAAGAAAATCAATCTCTTCAACTCGCTACCTCATTGAGCATCAGCGCCAATGTAGTTAAACATCCTTAGGCTTAATTAATAAATATTTCTCGACAACTCGTCGTTACAGAATGTTATTTAATAGAATCAATCAGAAACTAAGTTGGTGTACATCAAACATGAAAAATATGATTATAAGCCCAACTGGATGTGAGTTTTTGTTCTTTTATTCGTTTGGTTTAGAGAAAAGGCTGTGCCCAAGGTCTTCGCTGCCCCCCACTCCGAGATTGAAAAAATCGATGTGATTAATGTTTCTCTTAATTAGTTATAAGTCGACGGCAGCAGAAAAAAAAATCTAGGAAACAAGGGAATTCCAGCGGATTGACGGTCTGGGAAGGAAGGGTTTGGTCTTACAATGGACATGATCTGAGTAAAGGGAAGAGGAGAGAATTTTGGGAGTTCCTGAGTTAAAGCGCACGAGACAAACCAACTATAAATTGCAAAAGTCACTATTGTAGCGATAGAAGAGGAAACTTGATAGTGAATCAACTGTTGAAGGGAGCGGGTACTTCACGCTAATCCATGGAATACTCTATATTGTAATAAATATCATTCACACACTTCCGTGTGTGAATGATATTGTTAAGGTCAACATTTACTCACTCGCGACTACTTCTAAACTTTGTCACTAATTCAGTTTTTTACCAAATTTGATGATGTTTATACAATTTTAGATTGGTCACCTCTAAAGCTACATTTTGAGATACAAAATTTGAAATTTGGTTCAGGAGAGAAAAAAATTGAGATTTCAAATATGTGAGTTTAAAAAGTGGAGAATAACTCCCGAAATCGACTTCAGGGATACACACGCGACGGTGCAGAAATACTTTCGTAAATACACACACATCCCCCCCCCCCCACATTCACATAGACATAAGTAACTTTTAAAACGTCCATGAAAGGAAACAAAGGTGTGTGTGACGAATACGTAGCTTTAAGGAGAGAGGGGTTAAGTTGACAACAATTGATGACAAGTGGACTTTTTACTGCTGCCCATCATAAATAAACACTCACACACAAACACTCACACATACATACATACATACATACATACATACATACATACATACATACATACATACATACATATCTACACAGTACATACATACATGCACAATGATATATCCCAGTGGCGATATTGTCCAAATCCTCGTCGCCACTGATATGTCCCATGATGACGACGTATTTCGTAATCTCTACGGAACTGGTTCGAACGGCATACCTTTGCCGACCGACCCTACTGATTGTGACAGTCCACTATTTATTAGTAGTGGAATATCCCACCTCTCGCTTGGGGGCGTCCGCCACAACACATACCTATTGCAGAAAAATGTTATTGAGGTTTAAAGTTTAATCGTTTTCATCTAATCTGAAAACAAGATTTAGAAGCTGGCATTTTCTGCATGATAAGTTGTCTATCACAAAATGAAAGCAAAGCATTACGACTACTAAAGTTGTAAGAACTTCTGATGTTTTAATAAGTTTTTTGTTTGCTTTTAAACTCTAATTCAATATTAAGAGCAGCAGAATTTAGATTATTTCTTTGGGTAAATTGACAAAGCTTTTGTATGATTGGATTTGCAGATTTAGATTTTTTATTTTCAGGCATTTTGACAAGATCAGTAGCTGAATTGAAGGCTTTATTTTTATTTTGCATGAATTTCGACTCACAAACTAACTTTGCCCTAACAATGGCAGATAGCTCTTCCTGGCTTACGGTGGATGCACTGGCTCCTTTTGCATTTAAAAAAATTCTATATTAACCATGGCTTTACTATTCATATGATCAGATTCTCTTCGTATTATATAGGTGATGTATTCTCATACCTCTTCTTGCTAGCTCTTCCTACTATATATAGATATAGCTAATTTATTTCTTGATTTTATAAAATAATTAGTATTACATGAAACTTACAGGGTACACCGGTCCACAGAGAATTTCAATCCCAGAGCCGATGTCAGTGAGGGACCTGGGTATCGACATGAGTGATGATACCTCTTTCCAAGTGCACATTACCAGGATGGCGACAAAGTGCAGACGACTGGCTGGATTGATCCTAAGAACATTCAGAACTAGAAATAAGGAAACCATGATGGTCCTCTGGCGGACATTCATCCTCAGCTGCCTGGATTACTGCTCACAGCTATGGTCACTCACCAGTGTGAAATTAACAGTGGGCCTTGAAGCAATCCAGAGAAGATTCACAAAGAAGATCGTCTCTTTGCAACAGCTCGGCTACTGTGAAAGGTTGAAACAGTTAAGACTCTACTCCCTGGAGAGAAGACGGGAGAGGTATGCAGTAATATATATCTGGAAGATCCTGGAAGGAATTGTGCCAAATTTTGGCATTGAAAGCGTTGCAAGTAACCATTTTTAAATAAGGCGCCAATTTGTGGTAGCTGGCAATATGATGTAATGTCGTATTGCCGAAGAAATATTATTGTTTTTCCATTGGTTAATATAACTGCTCATATAGGAATTCTAAGAGTTACTTAAAGAATATTTGTATGTAATTTCGATTCTTTAAAGTCAAGTTGAGCAGTTATAAAAACCCTCGATTTTGGGAAAAACTTCAGTCTTTGTTGGATGTAACTAAACTCCACGACACTCACTCCCTTGAGACATTGGTAATTTTTCATGCCATGTCCAAGGGAAATCCAACAAGTCTTGTTTGAATTGTTGAGATTTAATATTGGCTAGAATGAGAAATTAGATAGTTAAAATATATAGTTGTAATTCTCTACGACGAAATTTACTTTTCTTTAAAATGTATATAATATAAAGTTATATGTATATATTAAAAATTAATTAAGAAAATGTTTTCTCTTTCTTCACGTTCAACTATGTATAAAATGTATTTCTGTAATTATTAAATTGTATTTTCTTATAGCGGTTAAAATTGATATAATGATTACATTGTTCAATTTGATGGAACCGCTTGAAACGGTCGTACTGCATTACTACCTGAAATCCTGTTAATTATTTTGATTTTATTCTGCTTACTTCGAGCTATGCGGATAATACCGGACTGACTTAGTGCTTCAACTATCTATCTATCTATCTATCTATCTATCTATCTATCTATCTATCTATCTATCTATCTATCTATCTATCTATCTATCTATCTATCTATCTATCTATCTATCTATCTATCTATATATATATATATATATATATATATATATATATATATATATATATATATATATATATATATATATATATATATATATATTTATGCATACATATACAAATATATATATATGTATACATATACACATATATATCTATGTATGTATACATGTATATATATATATATATATATATATAGATATATATATATATATATAATATATATATATATTATATATATATATATATATA
>NC_043008.1:32213544-32223544 GCF_006345805.1 Octopus sinensis
AACTTCAGCAGTCAACTTACCTTGACAACCAGCACAATTAAACATGAACTGTCACACAAATAATCTATGATAAATACCCATTAAAATTTTGAGTATAATATAGCTAAAGGACTCTCCAGATCTCACTACTTTTGAAAATCACGGGAATTGTTAAACTACTTAAGTAACTGGGAATAATTTTTAAAAAATGTATTTTAAACCATTTGAACCTATTTTTTTCTTGTAATATATATATATATATCTAATAAATCTCTGAGCAAGAGTTAAATGTCAATAGCCAGCTGGAGAAGATGTTCTCCTGGGGCTACAAGCTACAGTAGCATCCACCCTTAGTGGTTAGCCACATTTAAGTGACAAATATATTTCACATTGTCCTGCAGCTCCTGTTAATACCTCGTTCAGAGATTTATTATATATATACATACATACATATATATATATATATATATATATATTATATATATATATATATATATATATATATATATATATATATATATATATATTATATATATATATATATATATATATATATATATATATATATATATAGAAATATTAAAATTAGTAAGTCTCTCTAAAAGAGATTACGGCAGCGTTCCTGGAAATTAATAGTTATCGCCATACTAATATGGCATTCTTATAAAAATAAGAAAAAAGCTGTCCGCTGTTTAGCTCCATGAGGCCATCGCCTTAAGTTAGCTATTCGATACACAAACTGTCGGTCAAGTAGTGTGGAGCGACTGACCTCCCTTGTTCGAAGGTTATATGGATACAGTTTGTGTATCGAATAGCTAACTTAAGGCGATGGCCTCATGGAGCTAAACAGCGGGCAGCTTTTTTCTTATTTTTATAAGAATGCCATATTAGTATGGCGATAACTATTATATATATATATATATATTGGTAAAAACGGTAAGATAACAAAAGAAAGAAAGAGACCTCAATATTATGTAAATAGAGGAAATTTATCTATAAAATAATATGTTACATTTACTCAATAGTCAAGATAAAACTCTGAGTTTCAGATGCCGAAGTGGAAATCCACAACACCATCTCTTCGGTTATCTGGCCATCTGAAAAACGCTATGAAAAAATACCGTTATATAAAGGGAAATTACTGTTATAATTCTGCTCGCGAACCCACGTGCGTACTTATACGTCACTATGAAAACGTACACATCTTCACTCGCATTTTTCGCCAAATATATACGCATATATATACAAACTCATACACACACATGCGTACGGTAAAAGTTCATACATACGTCTATATACGCACAAGCACAAGAAAAACCATGGTTAAAGGTAACAGAAAAAAACATAAGGAAGTATACAAAGCATAAAAACTACGTTCATATACGGACATGCCCCTATGCACTCATACACACACACACGCCCATATGTACATACCCGTACATATTTATATACGCATACATACACACGCATATACAAAAAATGAATATACATATGTCCCCCCCACCAAAAAGAAATGGAAAAATACTAAGTAAAAACGTCTACATATATGTGCATTCTTATGCCCGCACACACGCACACATCTAAAACTGCCCACTCATACATATTCACACACGTGTACAAATGAATCTATATACACATCTATATAGGCACAGGAAAAAATGCAGGATAGAAAAGTACAGAAAAAATTAATGTGTGAAAACATAAAAATATATATGAAATAATAAAAGGTATGAGATGAAAAACTTTTTGGGACATAATATAGAAGGCAAGTTCTATCTGTTTTCTTTAGGGGACCAAAAACGTAACAAAAATTTAGTCACATATGGGCATGATCCGAAAAGTTCTGTCCTTGAGTTTAGACATGTAGTAGGGTCTAAGCTGCTATTCCAGATAAGCCATCTCTCCATGTCGCATAGACCGCACCTTCCGCTGCCGTTGGTATAGGGCTTACATTTGGCCAAAATCTTCCAATGGATGTTATAATCGACACCTTTATCTTTTAAAGACCAAATATAATTAGATAATTTTGTCGCTTTTCTTTTGTTCCAGAGCCTAAAACTCAAGGTGTGGTTATTGAACCTGGCCTTGAAATTACCCTCTGTAAGGCCCACGTATTTCTTCGTCGAAACGGTGTCTTTAGTGGTTATAGAGCCCACGGTAGCTTCATAGATGATGGTCTCGGACATGCAAGCTCCATTTAGCGGGCACAATTTTTTATTCCTGCATGAACAGCTGTTTTCTTGTTGTGGTTTTTGTGTGTTATGTGTGATTATATTTTTAAAATTGGTAGTTGAACTAAAACTAATTTTTAAATTGTGTTTACTGAAGAGTTTCCTATAAGTATGGCTAACTGGAAAATGTCTATCTATCAGTGTTAAGAAATATTTACCTATATTGAAGGTCACCTCGGGTGAGTAAGGGGGTGTAAACCAGATGATCTTCCTATTTCTATTTTTCCTCTTCTTTACTGTTGGGCTAGTAACAGGTGTATATTTTATTTTTTCGCTAAAACCACTATCTTTTAAAACCTTATTATAAACTGGAGCAACGCTATTAAAAAAATTTCCTTATCGGAGGAGAGGCTAGAAATTCTCTTACTAATATTTTTAACTAAATTTTTGAATACTATAGGGGGATGGCATGAACCTACATTGATATAACTAAGTATATCATTGAGCTTCCTATAAGGCTTATAAATATTCTTATTTAGATCTAAGGAAACGTCTAGGAAATTGACAACCGTCAGGTTAGTATCTATAGTTATACAAAGTCCGAAGTATTTCATCAATTGGATAATATCCTTCCTAAAACGATCCTGTGCTGGTCCATTTGTATTAGCGGTTAAAGCGAGGGCATCATCTTTGTAGATGGCGAAATATACGTCAGGAAATGTCTTACCTAAAGTATCTAGGAGAAAAAATCCAATAAGATCGCAAATGGCTGCTCCATCATATGACCCCATGCTCACATCGAAAGCACCCTCTGTGTCGGTATTTTTGACCCACTTTGCGTTTTCACTGAAAAGTAAGGTCTTTCTAGCATGGAAGATTATGTCCTTATCATTTGTACTGATTTCTATGAGATCGCTAGCGAAGACGATAACGCGGCGATAACGCTAGCTTCTTTATTAATTTCATTATATGTCTGTGGCCTAGCCTTAGTGTAATTATTAATGATGCTGTTGTGTAAGAGTTGTGTATATATGCTGTTATAGATATGCATATATATATATATATGCATATCTATATGTATGTGTGTATGTATGTATGTATGTATGTATGTATGTATGTATGTATGTATGTATGCATATCAAAACGCATTTGTTAATAGTAATGAAGGAAAGGTGCTTAATGCCGGTAGTAGAGTATGACTAATTAAATTTGTCAGCCGAAGCTAAACAGATTGAAATTAGGTTTCCACAAAAACTTGACATCTGTTTTATCTCTTCTGTTTATTTGTTTTAGTCAACTATTTTGAATTGAAAACATGCATCAACAAATAAAATAACATGGCGGCCGAGCACATTTTTTTCGGTTCGCTAACATTAATTTCACGGTCACGTGATGCTGATATGGGAGATCACCCTCGCGGGAATAAAGTTGTTCAGTTTATATGAGTATAGCAAAATTCGCACCTGAACTAATGGCGTCGATACAGGGAATAGAGTGTCGTGATCTCGCACACACTCACATATCACGCACGCTTATATATTTGTACGTATACACACAATCACACACGCACATACACACACACAATCACACACGCACACATATACACAAACACACAGATAAGCACCCACGCGCACGATGGGTTTCTTTCAGCTTCTGTTTACCACATCCATTCACAAGACTTTGATCAGCCCGAGATTATAGAAGATACTTCCTCAAGGCGTCACACAGTGGGGCTGAACCCGAAACCATTTTGTTTGGAAGCGAATTTCTTACCATACAGCTATACTTGCACCGTTTTTTTTTCGAAAGCATAGGAAATCCCAATTTTGTCCAAACAACTATCTCTCAAAACATACCCAGTGTTAGTCTTCTTGAAGACATAGGGTATCTAGAATTCTGAAATATTTTAGACACGTCATTTTCTCATAAAAGTAACTCTTTCTCTTCAATACTTCTACAAACGTACACACGTACATGTATGTGCTATTGGTATTGGACGTACGTCCTGTGTGTATGTACCTGTTTTTGCTTATTATATGTGTATTTAGTATTATATATGCCTGTATTTGTGTTTGATTAAAACTGCTTTGAAGATATTCTCTCCTTCTGCAATACTATACACTGTCTCACTTCTTCGCATTAGGTTTCTTTATCTTTCCTTTAATGCAGATGCATGTATTGTTTTACCTTTTTCTGCATGTAACATTTGCGAGCATTATTTTAAAATAACACATATACGTTCCACAACCCATGCTTCTATTGTCTAGTTTAATATTATTAGAAGAGAACAAATACTCGTTAATAAGGGCGCTTTTTCTTATTCAGATTACACAACTTCCAACAAGAACGCATATTTATTCCAATTCCTAAATAGATACGACTAAAGTAGTCCCAGCAACTTGTAAGTATCGTTATTATCGGGATAACAGAATCATTAGCACGTCGAGCAAAATACTTGGCGGTATTTCGTCCGTCATTACTTTCTGAGTTCAAAATCCGCCGAGGTCGACTTTACCTTTCATCCTTTCGGGGTCGATAAAATAAGTATCAGTTGAGTACTGGGATCGATGTAATTGATTTGTCCCCTGCCCCGAAATTGTCCATAATTTGCTTATCCGACTGTAATATTCTTTAATGACTTGTGTCTTGTTACAGGTATCGTCGTAAGATATATTTTCATCTACCCCTAGGTACATGTAACAGTTAAGCCATTGTTGTAGATACTGCTAGTCTAGTTTACAGTTTTCCCTCTCTTCACAGCCATAGAGCAACATTTATATTGACCAAATTCCAACATTATATCCTTTGAGAATGTTGTAACCTGATCAAGGCTCTTTTTCATCTGATGCATACATTGGCATACAGTTTCAAGTCATCTACAAAGAGGTTGTGTGTAATTTTGGTATTCCTGTTTCCTTGCGAACATACATACATATGTATGTATGTATGTATGTATGTATGTATGTATGTATGTATGTATGTACGTATGTACGTATGTACGTATGTATGTATGTATGTATGTATGTATGTATGTATGTATGTATGTATGCGCGTGACGTGCGTATGTGCGTGCGTGTAAGGGTAAAGACCCCCTTCGGTCATGAATGACCATGGGATTGCACCTAGAAAGTTACCCTCCTAGACACAAGTCCGGGCAAGGTTGTTTATGGAAGATCAGCAGTCGTCCATGCATACCAGCCTCCCCTCTCCACGCCACCAGTGTTATCCAAGGGAAAGACAAAGGTCGATACAGCTTGGCACCAGTGACGTCGCAACTCATTTCTACAGCTGAGTGAACTGGAGCAACGAGAAATAAAGTGCTTTGCTCAAGAACACAACACGCAGCCCGGTCCGGGATTCGAGCTCACAACCTCACGATCGTAAGCTCGACGCTCTAACCACTGAGCCATGCGATAGTTTGGTTCACAGCCAAAGGAATGCAATTTGTTGGAATGGATTTAAATGATTGTGATTTTTAAAGGAGATGAAGAAATATGCAGACATTTAAGGATAGATAAATAATGTGGAAGAAGACAGGAAAATAATGTAGCATCGCCAACGCGATTTGAATGCCTCCATCATTATAAGAATGGGAAGCTTAAGTAATCGTAATTCTAAGTCTTACGGTTCCAATTGTTCGAACGATCAATGAATGATAGCGGTGTGAAAAGGTAATAAGAAAAATACCCTAAGGAAAAAATTTCTAAATATGATTATTTCTTAGATTTATTTGGGGTCCGAGGAGAAACGAACAATAAACGGAGAAACAAAAATGTCAGAAAACGTGCCACAATTTCCTCTATGCATACCATGTGCAGAAACTCGTGATACACGTGAAACTCTTTCTATCTTCCTTTTTTTCTTTCTTTCACACCCTATGTATATATATATATGTATGTCTGACTGTGTTTGACTGTATCTGTATGCACACTCCGATACATATATCTGTGTGTGTGAGTGTGTGTAACTATGTTTAGAACTAAATCTATAAATATATTTTCTAAATAGAACTCCACTCCTACTCTTGCTTTCTCTTTCTCTTTCCGTAAAGAATAGTTTCTCAGAAGGTTCCCACAGTCAGGTTAATTTTTAATGCGTGAGAAATAAGGAAGAGACAAAGGGAAAAGGAAAGAATAGAAATAATAGAAATAAAAAGAAAATGTATAACAAACATTTTGCGAATAGAAAGGCTCTCGTAATATTTCGTTGAGAATAAGGAAATAATACAGTATTGTTCCGCTATATAACTTTCAGAGTGTTTATCTCAATTGTTTGAAATATTTATATATGTGCGCCGAGAATAGATTTCAATGAATATTTTTGATGAATGTTGTTCGATATTTCTGTATTTCATTATGGAAATACATTGTCTGTCGACATTTTGTTGTTGTCGTCGAATTTTTTCAGTCACGTGCTTCGCCATGCTGAGCGATAGTGAAATTTGTACTTTACAATACAGACAACGCATGAGTAGGCATATACATACGTACATACACGTGTACACACATACATAGACACACACACAAACAAATTAATAAGCCCTCAACACAAAGCATGATTTTTAAGAGCGGACATTGCCATCAGGTTAAAAAGTTCGCTTGGCAACACATGGGTTCGAGTTTGATTCCATAGCGTGGCACATGGTGTGAGCGTCTTCTATTACGACTTCGAATTGTTTAATGCCTTATGAGAGAAATTTGGGTGCCGGTGTAGTATGTGATCTACATACATGTTTCTGGCATAGCTTGTGATCTACTTTAGTTCAAATGGTATAGTTTGTAATCTACACCGACTTTTTGATCTACATTTAAAATTCACCTATTTACTCAGTTACTTGGTTAGGTGTATAAACAAAGAAACTTTTATGATTTAAACACTTTTAGTTTATTTTTTAAATGTTTAACTCACTCATCTAATTATAATTGCAAATTTAAAACAAAATTTTGAATGTAGAATACAAGCTAGTCTAGATTTAAGGTGCTGTAGATCACAATGGCATGTAGATCACATACTACACCTGCACCGAAATTTGGTAGACAAACTTTACCATGTGTGTGTGTGTGTGTGTGTGTGTGTGTGTGCATGCGCGTCCCCGCGCACGTTTGTACAGGAAAGGTGGGGCACGCAAACGAATAAAAGAAAACAGCACATATTAAAGACGAGCCGATGTACTTTTACGTCCATGAAACTTAACAATTATCGTACTTATAATAGTAGTAGCCGTAGTACGATTATAATGATGGATCCACTTGTCGTTGTTGTTTATTATGAAGGAATGCCTGTAATAGAGCCCTCGCAAAACTGAGCTTTTGCTACATTTACTAGATTGATGGGTTTTCTTTTACTTTCTTTCTATGATGTCAACAAAAGGTTTCAGGACGTTTGATCGTCCAAGACATTACCTTGAGGTAAAAATTTCGGCTCGTCCTTGACAGTTAATATATTTTGTCATGTGTTGTGTTTATAGTAAAACTGATTATTATAATTATTATTTAACCGACAAGATGTATTTTCTTTTGGTGTCGCTTTTGCCTTTTAAGGCTTTTGGATTTTGTTCTGTCTTGCTTGGGATCGGACTTCTTTTATTCCGTACCATGTTACATAAACATATTTACTCTCATCTATACGCTATTAAAAGACAAAAATATTTTTGGCTTGACCTGTCTTACGCATAATAATGGTATCAAAACTAAAAGATAACATCCGCCAAGAAAGTTAAAAAAAGAAACAAAAAACAAATATAAATCGTGTGAACAATACATCACAGTCATTTGTAGCTTTAAAAATTCACAATAAGAAATGGAATTTACACGAGTAAGTATATCCATAATAAAATACACAAAGATTAGGAGACAAAAGCCAAACGAGAAAAGGAACTTCGTTACAGATGCCAAAGACATTTTGATTGTGGCCAGGCTTCAGCTCAAGAAAGAATTACAGAACTAGAAATTCTGTATTCTTTCTCTACTGGAATAAAAATTCCTATGCTTGAAAAATAGATAAGGGTTGGTTATGCAGCTTCAAAATCCTGTCTTAAATAACTCATTATCTAACCCATATCGACACCGAAAAAGCAAAGACTAAACTCTCAAATGAACATAGAAGGTTCTGCAAATTCATTGCAGTTTGTAATAACCAGAACACTTGCTTACTGTTTGGTTAATAAAAGGAAGAAGAATTTTCTCTATACTCTCACGAAAGCAACTACAAGATGTATTGTTTACATGTGTATTAGTCTTATACCTTAAATGAGGTAAACCTGATATACAAGATTGAAAGTGGGGAGCAAATATTTGCCATGGACTAGCGTAACACAAATGAAATAGCTAGGGACATTGGCAGTGATATTAAACCCTGGATCGTTGTCAACATAGTTAGCACAATATGGACGAAGGTAAGCGCAGAATCGCGATAAATGGAATGGTCAAGAGAAATAAATACGGGCTTACAAATCATATTGATCCCTGAAAACCGTGGGGCTATTCCAGAGCTGTGCACTGTTATTGCTGCAAAACCAAAGCAATGAAAATGGCGGTGCAAAGCAGAGAGCCAATTTCTTAGATTTGTGGAAGTAAGAACCACTTGAGGTTAGAATATTATCCTTCGACAACAACGTTTATCCCGAAAGACATCTGCCGCAACAATACCAACAATCGACGTTCCGAAGAAGGTCGAAGTTGACAAGCCTCCAGGACCAGAAGCTGGTGTAATGTACTGAGCGATGTTTTCTTTTGTTTGTAGGCACACACACACACACACACACACACACATACACCCCCCCACAATCTCGCACGGGCAGCTAAACACATGCTTGCATGCATACACACGCGTACTTACCTATCTACTTACCTACATGTGTGCGGATGTTTGTGTATATGTGTGTGGGTTCTGAGAAAGGGAAAAAAAGATATTGGCCCACTGGCGGGATTCGATCCACATACGAGTAGCTATCCAGTCCTGAAGATTGTGTTCACTATTACACTAAAACGACCATGGCTAATTACCTCTCCCTCTTACTCTCAGTAAAACAAACATACCTTTTTCTGTCACTCACTGGCTTAATAAAATGATGATGGGCAACACATATGATTTCTTGTTTTCTGGGTTTCCCCCCCATGGCTTCTAAAATTGGTGAGAAAAAAAGAGAGAAAGAACAGACATAATCCTTAGATCAGGAGCCTGACCTGAATGCTTGCAACAGGGAACTCTACTAAAGGCATCAAAAGCCAAGTAGTGATATTAAACCCGGTAATGGATTAAAGCCACGTTAATGAACTAGAACTTTAGTTTCAACAAGCTCCAATACAATTTCCATTTATCAGAGATGGCATTTCAATGACGAAGTTGCGAATTAGCAAGTAAAGGACTCTGACAGAACATAGCTGATTGATTGACTGGACAATTGATCAAACGATAGATTAATTAATTGGTTAAATGGTTTAAGTAGTTGACTAGTAAAAAAAAATAAAAGAATTGAAATGGAATTAGTGTGTGTGCTTATTATTGGCATAAGGATTCTCCCAAGATACAACAAAATCTGTTTCAGTACACAAATTCACATTACTCACTGAATGGGTTATGTTATACCGTAGGAAATCTGATTGTAAGGACCATTGACTGGTGAAGACGCGTGGCCTAATGCCTAGAGCACTGCGTTCTTGATCGTAAGATCGTGCTTTCGAATCCTTGAACGAGCAGTAAGTTTGTTCTTGAGTAAACCGCTTCTTTTCACGTTGCAGCAGTCCACTCGGTTATAAATGAGCTGCAGAAATAGTTGGGAAGTTACCCTTGACATGGACTGGTGTCTAATCTAGTGGGAGGGAAAGTTGTTATCTCGGTCAATTATACAC
>NC_043008.1:32228544-32243544 GCF_006345805.1 Octopus sinensis
TATATTTTGAATTATTATACTTTTTCTAAAAATCTTCTCTATTGGTGTTAGCAAGCTGTATATACTTTACCATAGTATTAGTAATTAACCCATTTTATTTCCTTTTCTATGGTGTTCTGCCCTACTTGATTATTTTATTTTATTTCTTTATTATTTTATAATTAGCCTTTATTTATTTATAAAATTAATCTAATTTTTGTATCTCTATAAATTCATACTTAGCTTATATAAAACTATACTGGTATATTCACTACTTATGAAAAAAATACTGTTTAGATTAACATTTTATTAATATATAATTAGTATTTTCCTTTACCCCAATACTCCTTTATTAATACCAGTATATACCAATGAATCAATATTCACAGATACCATCTGATGAGTTAGTATTTAACTATACAATATGTATAAATATTAAACTATTTCTAGATAATTTCTTTTCCTCCCTCTATTGTCGTAAAAATTTGGTATATACTCAAAAGTATTCATAAATTTCTATCCTTTTGTTATAATATTCTTCTTAATAATCATTTAAATAACCATAAACTTTAACTGTATACAATATAGCAACATTGTTTAAAATATTTAACTATAGTACCACATGATAAGACTTCCCCTGTTTCATTATCAATAGTCTGCTAGTGGGCGACCCCTTCAATTATCAGCTAACATCTTGTTTTAAGTTTTCCCCTTCTAAACCTCATGATATTGCTTATAATAAATCTTGATTTTTTATGACTATACTAACTAGAATGTGTGTCTACTCCCTCAGCCCTACCCCTAACAGATAATGCCCTCTACTCTCTCAGCCTTAGATGTACAAAGGATTTGATAAACTAGTCTATAAATTAAAACTGACTCCATAAAGACAAAAAATCAGTGACAGGCAGAGTCTTCTTGATAATTTTAGTAACTTCTATGCTGGAGTAGAGACATGTTATTTGTCTATCTCCGTAACTTCTTGGAGATTTTAGGTATAATTATACTAATGTGTCCATCTGTTCTAATTTAATTAAATTCTGTGTCTTTGTGCAGCTGAAGATTGTTCTACATTTTAAATTGATGTAATGATTGCATTGTTCAATTAAAAGGAGTTGCATGAAACGATCGTACTGCATTACCTCTGGATATCCTTGAGCTTATTTTGATTTTTATCTCCTTACTTTGAAATATATAGATAATACCGTGCTAAATTCTGGTGCCTCAACTTAAGTACCATATTCATCTGAATCTAATTTTTTTCTACCATACCCAAATATATATATATATATATATATATATATATATATATATATATATAATATATATATATATATTATATATATATATATATATATATATATATCTTATATATTATGCTAATAAATATATATATGTATGTATGTATGTATGTATGTATGTATGTATGTATGTATGTATGTATGTATGTATGTATGCATGCATGCATGCATGTATGTATGTATATATGTATATATATGTATATATGTAATATATGTATATATATATATGTATATATATATATAGTCTGTGCTATATTAACGAAGCTAAGGCATGGACAGTGAAGCCGCTTGGTACAGATTGACCCTGAACACTGCTGTGCATACGCACTAAGTTTTAACGTTCCATCTCACCTTCGCTGTTTACACCAGTGCTTGGAGGGAAGGTGTGTAGCGTGTGATCGTCGCATTCACAATAACATAGAAAGTAGAGCAGAGAATCTGCATTAACTTTTGCCAAAAGCTTGGAGATACCTGCTCAGAGGCCCACACAAAGTTTTCAAAACGTTTTCATCGTTCTCGACTCAATCAAGGAGATCTTGTGCAACTGAAGCCCGAGTGTCTTTTTGGTCATCTGAAAGCAGTTTTGACACAAACTTGGCAGATACGCGTCTCATACCCAAATCCTCAGTGATAATGAACTGAACTGAACTGCAACTAATCTGCACATGCTCTGATAACTCACAGATGGAGATTCGACAATTTCGTCTCGCAGCTGCACGCACATCTGCGATGTTTTCCTCAGTTCTGCTGGCTGCGGGTCTCTCAGAATGTTCGTCAATAGCGACATTTTTTCGGCCATCTTGGAAACGTCTGAACCACTCGTACACTTGTGTGCGGCTCATACACTCCTTTCCATACACTTTCTGCAACTTTGCGTAAGCCTCTTAGCAGGTATCGCCATAACAACGTTCTCTGTCATGGTCAACGCGCCGATCACACGCTACGCACCTTCCTTCCAAACACTGCTGTAAACAGCGGAAATGAGCTAGAACGTTAAAACTTAGTATGCATGTACAGCAGAGTTCAAAGTCTCTCTCTCTCTCTCTCTCTCTCTCTCTCTCTCCTATATATATATATATATATATATATATATATATATATATATATATATATATATATATATATATATATATATTATATATATATCGTCTGTAAAATCCGAAAGAAGAAACACACTCTAAGATGTAGAACAGTATATATTAAAAATGGAGATGGCCGGTTTATGGGATTACGTTAGGTTTCCACTCCATAAAGGATTTAGCTTTATGGCATAATGTCAGATCCCAAAGCCGTGGGCCAACATGTTTTGGGATCTAACTGTACGCCCTTTATAGACGGGAAACCTAGCGTAATCCCATAAACCGGCGTTCCCCATTTTTAATAAGGCGGCGAGCTGGCAGAAACGTTAGCACGCCCGGCGAAATGCTTAGTGGTATTTCGTCTGCCGCTACGTTCCGAGTTCAAATTCTGCCGAGGTTGATTTTGTCTTTCATCCTACCGGGATCGATAAATTAAGTACCAGTTACGTACTGGGGTTGATCTAATCGACTGGCCCCCACGTCCCAAAAATTTCGGGTCTTGTGCCTGGTGTAGAAAAGAATATGTATGTATGTATGTATGTATGTATGTATGTATGTATGTATGTATGTATGTATGTGTATGTATGTATAAGACTTCTCCCACTTGTGTTTTTTTCTTGTTTTTTTTGTTCATTCCACATATATGCTAAATTCTTTTACCTTGTTTTTATTTCACCTTTTTATTTACTTATTTAACTATTTGTTTTGAAAATCGAAGCGGGTGTGTGGGACAAAACAAAACAACGAAATACTGATCTCATATGTATTATTTTGTTACTAAAGACAATAGGTTATTTTGCTGCTATTTCTCTCTTGTTTATAAAATACACCTTTAGATATGGAAATATAAGAGTATGATTCTGTTAAATGTTTTTTTGTAAATTTTGATATTGTCAAGGACCAAGTTTGTTGATGGAATTTCTGATATAAATGAAAATATTGTCATTTTTGGTGATTACTAATGTTGGTATTTAAAAAATAATGCTGCTTTTAACAATAGAGGTTAGTTCAGTATACATACATACATGTATGCATAGATACACACATATATACATTCATACATACATATGTATAAATACACACAAACATATATACGTAGACACACATACATACAGACATAGTTAGATAGGTAGATAGATAGATAGATAGATAGATAGATAGATAGATAGATAGATAGATAGATAGATAGATAGATAGATGATAGATAGATAGATAGATACATACATACATACATACATACGTATATATATATATATATATATATTATATATATATATACATACAATGTGGGAATGTTACAATGTTAATCCAACTACGGAATTATTAAATACGCAAAATATTCTTGACGTTTATTCTCTAGTACAAACAAGGAGCTACACACACACACACACACACACACACACACACACACACACACACACACACACACACACACACACACACACACACACACACACACACACACACACACACACACACACACACACACACACACACACATACACACACACACACACACACATACACACACACGCACATACACATACATGCGCTAAACAGCTTAATCGTTATTTACGAAGTTTTAATTGTTAAGGTTGTTGGGCAGACAATCATAAAACGTTGGGTTCGATCCCTGAATCAGACAGCTCGTTGTGTCTTTGGGCAAGAGTAAGGTGCTTTGGGTTTCACGTTGTTCCAATTTATTCACTTGAAACGAGTGCCTACCTAATACTGATGCAGCCTTCTCTCCTTCCGACTCTCATATTCCGGATGTGCCGCTGGATCAAGGTGAAAGTCTCAGCTGGGTCTCTCCCCCCCTCTCTCTGATCAAGACTACATTCATTTTATGTTTCATTCTTTTACTTGCTTCAGTCAATAGTCATCATACTCAGGAAGAATTTTTGTCGAACAAATCGACCGCCAATACTAATATATTTTTTAAAGCCTAGTACTTATTCTATCGGTCTCTATGTCAAACTGCTAAGTTACGGAGACGCAAGCACATCAACACTTGTTATCAAGCGGTGACGGGGGCGGACAAACAGAGACAGGAAAGAAGGCGCGCGCATATATATATATATATATATATGCATGTATGTATGTATGTATGTATGTATGTATGTATGTATGTATGTATGTATGTATGTATATATATATATATATATATATATATATATACATACATGCATTTATATATATATATATATATACATACATGCATTTATATATATATATATACACACATACACACACACACACACATATATACAAACATATACACACACACGCACACACATACACACATGCACACACACATACACACACACACATATACGTATAAGGTGTGTTATGAGCATTTATAGAACACGTATCCTATAGAAACTCAACAGACAATTAAAGATGGAGAGGAGAAGGTGTTAAAAGTTAAAGAAAAATTTAATCCATGCATACGATCGTTTCGAACGGTAATATTAACATGTGAATAACATGGAAAAATTATAAATTAATTTAATTATAATTATAATTAAATTCATTACATATTACTGTTCTCTTCAGTGCAAAAGAATAATGCATAAAAAAGAATACATAAGAAGAATATTATATTGTAACAGAAGACTAGATGGAGTGAGTGTCACGTAACGTATTCGGACATGCATAATGTGCTTATGAAAAATGAAAGATGAAAACATGCTAAAGTAGTGTTGAGTCTAGTTGTGTATTAACTATAACTGATGCGGCTAACGGTTGTTTGAAAATACGAGGGAAAAAGGTTTCAGAAACATTCTCTCTATATGAAGATAAGTAGTTAAATGATATACGTTCCATATAAAGCATTTATCATAAGAAGTAAAATATAATATATATATATATATATGCATATATATAAATAAATAAGCATCCAATGGGACAGCATTGCTATATACTTTATTTATATGTATATATAGGCACAGAGCATCAGGTTACATTATTCCATTTGCCCTTCCCTTCTTGGAAATAGGATGTAATGTAACTCTTTAGCATTCAGATCACTCTGCCAAATGTAATGTTTATTTATTCACATTGTTTGAATTAAAAGCTTCAAGATTTTGATGATGTGTTTGTTATTTTCAAAATGACATTGCAGGGTAAGTGTGATAGGCCTGAATCTGGTCAGTTTGAACACAAAGCGGGTCGAGTGTTTGGGCCTGATTTGGCCGGTTTGAATGCTAAAGAAGTTTGGTTGCAATATTTGGCTGGCTGAGTGACCGCATAAGGGCTCCCTCATTGGCTAGGATTGTTGACGGTGTCGGAGGTGACAATGATAACGTTGATGACCATAATGACAACAGCGACGACGACGATGATGATGATGATGAAAGCCATGGCAACTATGGTCACTGTGATACCTGAATGATGGTGATGGTAGTGGTGATAATAGTAGCCGTGATAAGGAGGATAACAATGATAAAGGTGGCGGTGATTGAGATAATGGTATCAATGATAACGATGATGATAGTGATACTGATGATGGTGATGATCATGTCGACGAGGATGATGGGTATGACAATGATGGTAGTGTCAATGACGACGATATAAATAATGATGTTGACGATGGTGATACATACAATTAGACATTTCCTATAAAACGATATTGTCAATAACAATGATAATGCTGATGGTGATGATAACGAAAATTTACATACCTTTTGGAATTTTGGGGTTTAGTGTACTCGTGGGTATTGTACTAGTTAATATCGTCGTCATTGTTGTTGGTGTTGTTGTTGTTGCTTCTGTTGTTGATGCTCTGGTTGTTGTTGCTTCTGTTGTTATTGTTGTTGTTGGTGGTGATGGTGGTGCGGTTGTTATTCTGCTTCCTGTTGCAAGTAGTTTTGTTTGTGGAACTGTGTACTGAGCTGTAGTGGTAGAACGTATATTTGTTGAACGTACAGTTGTAGGACTCACAGAGGCACTGGGCTTGCAGTCGTCCCAGTAGGAATTAACCTCAACACAAGCCGAACCACTTTGTGACCAGACCAGACCATAAGCACATGCTGGCATTAATATTGGTCGTCCGTAAATGCAGAAGTAATACTTGCTACAGTTTTGTGGGTCTCTTTCCCATTGTGTTGGTCTGGTAGAACGACAAGGATATTTAGGGCTGTACGTAAGGTGTGCTGTTGGTACGTATAAAAGAAGAATAAGGGAGCTGAGAAGTAGATTGCTGTAATGATGTAAATGCATTGTGTTTAGTGGATATATGATACCCTAAAGAACTGTCAATGTCTATAAAATATGATCAGAGAAAAGGAAAATAAGAATAAGATGCTGTGACTGTTAACAGTGAACTTATCTTTGCTGTGAATACTTTAATAAGTAAACTGAATGAAGACTGTTAAGAGAACACGAAGCAAATACGAAAGAAAATTGGCTATTTGATCAGATGAGTAAATATTGAAGGGTCTCAAAAAAAATGTTTAGGTGCACCTCTCTTGATATGTACAACCTTCAAGTGATTAACAGCGCTGTTTTACTTTTGTAAATCTTGTTCAATGAGCTCGCGTTTGGAGCAAACACGCAAACTGACACACTTTCTCACTGCGACTGTGTATTCAAGCAAGTTTGTCAAATATACTCAGTGAGTTTAGAATAAGGATTAGACCGAGGAATCAACTCGAGATTTATACAAGGCTTGAAGTTGGTGGGAAGACGTGGTGGTAGTATTGTTGTTGTTGTTGGTGGTGGTTGTAGTGATAGTGGCAGTGGTAGTGGTGTTAAAGCGAAGAGATTTAGCGATCTTTACTCTATGTAAAGAAAACTCTGAAAGTAAGAAATAAATAAAGAAAAGAAGGATATCAAACAGAAAGATCGCCGTCTAGTTGTAACATTCTTTCAAAATAATTGTTACTCCTCTACTGTTCCATATTCTAGTGACCACCTCGTCGAATATTTTTCTTTTTTTTTTGCTTTGTTTTGTATTTTCTCCCACTTCACAGCGTCCTTGGATTTCAGACAATAAAATATAATAATTCCAGTTTAGAAAATTCGGTTTAGTTTATTTAACTATTGGTCGGTTGTATTTTAGCTAACTTTCATTAATCTTCATTCGCTTCGGTAAATGTTTTTGCTTCTTTTTGTTATTGTTTATTGCTTTTAGTGTTTGCCGACGATGACGACGACGGAGCTGTACACAGCAGTGGCAGGAGACCAGCGTTGAAATGATGTGCGTTCGATGTGAGTGGCACCTATTATACCTTGGCTAAGTCAACCTGGCCGACAACCTGCTGACGTCATCGCAATTCCCATCTGGAACCACTTGGAAAGAAACCACCACCATCACCACTATCAACATCGACTATCAGCCCAACAGACCCGCTACCACCATCGCCATCTTACTTCCTATTTCTTTTTAAAGTCTTGCCTTTTTCTTTTTTTGCAATTGACTCCTCTCGCTTTTCCTCCTCTTTTGTTTATATATTTATTTGTTTATTTATTTGTATATGAAATTGCTTTTTTTTTTGTTACACCTGTCTCCCCTTCAGCCTTTTTTCATGTTCGCACGTTCCTCCACCCACACCTCATCCTCATACTGCCACTGTCTTTACTACAAACACCTACACGGCCTTACGTTGACTGCAGGACAACCCTAACGACTGCTTTGCGATTGGTTACATTTACACATTACTATGCCATCCTCCCCTCCTCTCTCTCTCACTCACGCACATTAATATATACGGAGTCACATTCGTGTACACGTTATAAAATGTCCATATATGTGTGTGTGTATATATATGTATATATTTATATATATATATATATGTGTGTGTGTGTGTGTGTGTATATATGTATATATATAAATGTGTATACATATATATATATATTTATGTATGTATGTATGCACGTTATAAAATGTCCATTTATAAATATATATATATACATATACATACATACATACATACAAACATATATATATATATATATATATGTGTGTGTATTTATATGTATATATATATGTATGTATGTATGCACGTTATAAAATGTCCATCCATCCATACATACAAACATACATATATATATATATATATATATATATATATATATATATATATATATATAGAGAGAGAGAGAGAGAGAGAGAGAGAGAGAGAGAGAGAGCGAGAGAGATAGATAGATAGATAGATAGATAGATAGATAGATAGATAGATAGATAGATAGATAGATAGATAGATAAAAATTACCTGGAAATGGATGCGTGGCTTGCGATCATATATTAATATAAATAGTATATAAATATATGCATATATACATATATATATGTACATGCCTACATATGTATATGTAAATGTATGTATACATATATATTTAGGTATGTACATATATATATGCATTTATTTATATATTATTTATATTATGTGTGTGTGTGTATTTGTGTTAGTGTGTGTGTGTGTGTGCGTGTGTGTATATATAAAATTCTTCAAGCGGGTGCCCCAACATGGCCGTGGTCTAATGACTGAAACAAAATCAAAAAGGTAAAAAGGATATAAATTAATATTACCTTTATTTTACCTTTTATACTTGTTTTAGTAATTGGACTGCGGCCATACTGGGGCACCGCCTTGGAGAATTTTTAGTCAAATAAATCGACCACAATTCTTATATTTATCTTTAATCCATCATTCTCTTTTGCCGAGCAGCTAAGTTACGTCGACGTAAACACACCAACACAGGTTGTCAAGCAGTGATGGGGGACCAAACGCAGACAAAATAGACACAAACACACACATGCATACGGCAGCTTCTTCCAGTTTCCGTCTACCAAATACACTCACTGGCTTTGGTCGGCCCGAGGCTATAGTAGAAGACGCTTGCCCATGGGTCCACGCAGTGGGATTGAATCCGGAACCATGTGGTTGGGAAGCAAACTTCTTACTACACTGCCACTTCTGCGCCTGTGTGTGTGTGTGTGTGTGTGTGTGTGTGTGTGTGTGTGTGTGTGGTGTGTGTGTGTGTGCGTGCGTATATAGGCAGAGGCGTAGCTGTGTGCTGAGAAGCTTGCTTCCTATCCACTTGGTTCTGAGTTCATCCCCACTGCGTGGCATCTTGGGTGTCTTTTACCATAGCCTCGGACCGACCAAAACATTTTGAGTGGATTTAGTAGACGAAAACGATGCTTAGCGATATTTCGTCTGCCGTTTACGTTCTGAGTTCAGGTTCCGCCGATGTCAACTTTGCCTTTCATCCTTTCGGGTCGATCAAATAAGAACTAGTTACACACTGGGGTCGATGTAATCGACTTACCTCCTTTCCGTAAATTTCAGGCCTTGTGCCTATAACAGAAATATATATATATATATATATATATATCCTTAAATCCATAAAAATGTTTTAGCCCGAAGGCCGCACCACCGCTGTATATATATATATATTATTAATAACTGGTATTAATATATTAATATTAATATATTTTATATGTAAAGCATATGTTATACATGTATGTATATTCTTGTAATAGTCATTTTAGTAAATAGATAAGTTGACATAATATAATGTCTAAAAATTGATGAACCACCTATTGATCTCCTCCATTTTCTTATTGCTCCATCCATCTATCCATACATACATACATACATACATAGATACATATATATATATATATATATATATATATATATATATAATATATGTAAGTATGGAGAGAGAAGGAGAAACACAGGGAGAGAGAGAGAGAGAGAGAGAGAGAGATGTGCATATATCTGTGTGTGTGTGTGTGTGTTTGTCCTTCCACCAGCGCTTAACAACTGGTGTTGGTGTGTTTACGTCCCCGTAACCTAGAGGTTCGACAAAGAGGATAGAATAAGTACCAGGCTTAAAGAAAATAATGCGGTTGATTCATTCAACAAAAATTTCTTCACGGCGGTGCTCCAGCATGACCGCAGTCTAACGACTGCAACAATTAGAAAATTAGAGATATATAAGTATATAGTTTGTGTATAATTATATGTCTGTGAGTGCTCATGTGTTTGTATATGTGTGTATATATATATATATATATGTATACACAAACACATACACACACACAGACACACACACACTCACACACACACATATGTATGTGGCTGTATGGTAAGAAGTTTGCTTCTCAACCACATGGTTCCAGGTTCAGTCCCACTGCGTAGCACCTTGGGTAAGCGTCTACCAAATCTACTGTGAGTGGATTTGGTAGACGGAAACTGAAAGAAGCCTGTCGTATCCTACATACATCCTACATACATTATATATATATATATATATATATATAATATATATATATATATATATATATATATATATATATATATATATATATATATATATATATATATATATATATTTATATATATATGTATATAAGTACTTATATATGTACTTGTGTGTCTGTGCTTGTCTCCCCACCCTCGCTTGGCAACCGAGTTAGTGTGTTTACACCCCCGTTAATTAGCGATTCGGCAAAAGTGACCGATAGAATAAGTACTAGGCTTACAAAAATTAAGTTCTGGGGTTGATTTCTTCGACTAAAGGCGGTGCTCTAGCATGGCCGCAATCAAATGACACTAACTTCTGTTCCTATATTGCAAATAAATAAATAAATAAATAAATAAATAAATAAGTAAATAAATAACTAAGGGGGTTATGAAAAAATTTCATGAGATTTGGTTGTAATTTCTAGCATGTGGAGATACCTTCTAGGCTTAACTTTATGCGCTGGTTGAAAATCATTAAAAAAAATTTCTGGGGTCGTTACATTCGAATAAAAATTCTTCAAGGTGGTGCCCCAGCATAGCCGCAGTCTAATAACTGCAACAATTAAAAAGGAAAAAAAATCTGGGGTCGATATGTCCAACTAAAAATTCTTCAAGGCGAACCCCAGCATGGCCTCAGTCTAATGACCAAAACAAGTAAAGGGTGAAAAAAAAAAAAAACTCAAAAATTTTAGCAAAATATAACCATGGGGTTTTTGTCCACTTTCACACTTTAACTATGGGGCTTTTGTAAATATGTTTACACACACACACACACACACACACACACATTTAAGTTAATTAGAGGACATATTAACTTCTTAACTGATTATATATATCTATATATATATATATATTTCTTTTGTTATCTTACCGTTTTTACCAATCTCTCTCTCTCTCTCTCTCTCTCTCTCTCTCTCTCTCTCTATATATATATATATATATATATATATATATGTATATATGTATGTATGTAACTATATATGTATGTATGTTATTATGGTTGTCGTTTTGATAAATAAATAAGTCAACATTTTAATGTCCTAAAGTTGATGAACCAACAAATGTGCTTCTCCATTTTCTTATTTGCTATATATATATATATATATATATATATATATATATATATATATATATATAAATTGACAGAATGAGATAAAAATCCAAGGCTGGATATAGTTTCCAGAACGTTTATAAAGAAAAGGTCTTACAGCTGTTTCCGGGATTTTTATATATCACTTTGTGGTCTATCCATAGCACTTACTTAGCATTACCTCTCATACCATATGTATATATATATATATTATATATATATATATATAATATATATATATATATATATATATATATTATATATATATATATATATATATAATATATATATTATATATATACATATATATATATATATTATATATATATATATATAATTGACAGAATGAGATAAAAAAAATCCAAGGCTGGAAATAGTTTCCAGAAGGTTTATAAAGAAAAGGTCTTACAGCTGTTTCCGGATATTTTATATATCACTTTGTGGTCTATCCATAGCACTTACTTAACATTACCTCTCATACCATATGTATATATATATATATATATTATATATAAGAATGTTTAAGTAGTTGAATGAATTAACCTAGTATGGATAATTCGGTTAACCGATACCCGGGTAGCAAATTTACGTCAGAAAGCACGGTTAAAGCTACATGCCAAGGGCAGAAATCACGTGCTTTCGTGTGGAAATTTGTGTGTTTTTTTTACTATAGATAAATGAAAGAATGGAGTCGAACGACGATTTAACAAAATTCCTTTATTCTCGACATGTGTTTCGAAGACTGCATTAATTCCGAAGGAATAAAGGGTGCATTATGCCGCATTCTCACCAGGAAAGACAAGGAACTTATGTCAGCATCATGACGAACAAAAGCATTTAGATGACTGCCCACACGGAGTCCATAGTGATGCGACGCGAATGGTATTCACATATACATCGAACCGGTGACTGTGTTAAGTAATAAGACACTAAAAGAGAATGACTCGCCCCAGACACAATAATGTGTGTGTGTGTGGTGTGTGTGTGTAAATTTCTATCAATAAAGATACAAAGTGACTCAAGAACTGAGTGTTTCATGCATTTACAAGCGATATCAGTTCTTAATTTTTTTTTATAAATCTGATACTTATTCTATCGGTCTTTAAGCTATGATAACGTCAACAAACCCATATCGGTTGACAAGCGGTGATAGTTGGAACAAGTACAAACACAATGACATATATATATGTATAAACAACACACACACACACACATACATTCAACTGGCTTCCACACAGTTTCTGTACACCAGATTCACTCACAAGACATTGGTTAACTCTGGGCTATAGTACGAGCTATTTGCAGAAGTTGCTGCGGTGTGAGATTGAACCTGGAACCAAGTGGTTGGGAAGCAAACTTCCTACCACACAACCATGACATATATATATATATATATATATATATATATACAAAATTTAAAGGACTGACCACTAAAAGTGGACGGTCAACATGCTAGATATAGGCGTCAAATCGCTATTTTCCACAAAGAATATGTTCTCAAATACAATATTTGAGAACATATTCTTTGTGGAAAATAGCGATTTGACGCCTATATCTAGCATGTTGACCGTCCACTTTTAGTGGTCAGTCCTTTAAATTTTGTATGTAAAAATATTTTAATCTTCGGATTTTCTAAATATGCTAGGCCACTGGTTTTAATTGATTAATATCAATTTCTACCCTTATTAAATTTTATATATATTATATATATATATATATATATATATATATATAATATATAATATATATATATATAATATATATATATATGTATATATGGTGGTAATTCTGGTAGTGGTGGCAGTAGAGGCGATGGTGGCGGTGGTATTGACAACGTCGTCAACAACAACAATTACAACGAACGTGTCAATGACAACGACAACAACAACAGCAACAATCACTACGAAACCGATGATGACAAAGACAAAGGAAAACAGTAATAACAACAGCAACGACCGTGATGACACCGACAACGATGACGACGATAACTGTTACAGCAACAACAACAACAACAATAGCGAAGAGAACAACAACTACAAGAACATAGGTAACGCGCGGACAATGATGACGACGGCGACAAGCACTGAAATTCCCAAACCCACACAAAAGAAAACAAACAGAAACCCGATATCCACCCGCCCTCTGAACTTTGTTTGCAAAAAAAGTCACTTTTACTGAAGGCGGGGTACAACTCAAACATGACTGTCAACTTGTAACGAATTGCTGTTATTATATAACTTGACTTCATGCGAAAGCATGCGCGCGCACGCGTTGTGTGTAATGATGTGTACTCGTATTCTTTAATACGTTCCTACACATTAGGGTGCGACGCGAATGGTATTCACTGCCATATGTCTCGGTGCACAAATTTACATATCCCAGTAAAGTTTGTGTGTAAGGATGCACTAAGCCCCAAGCAACGCCAGTGGACTGTCAGACACGGTGTTACGGAGTGATTTCGCCTCCTTAATAGTCATTTGAAGTTAGACACTAACTTCTGTTCCTATATTGCAAATAATTAAATAAATAAATAAATAAGTAAATAAATATAGAAGTTTGCTGGTGAATGCTGAGACTTACCAAGATGTTTTACAGTATAATTTATTCAATATAAGCAGACGGAACATGGAGGATCAAAATAATGATGTGTGCACTATTTTTAGTCCGGTCTTGCACACTAGAAACTGAATTGCACTCACTGCAGGATTTTGGTTTGAAGAACAAAGAACACATTTCTCCCTATAGAACTTATTTCTAAAGACATGCCAAGCTCCAAACGACGTCAGCCGACTATCGCATACTGTGTTTCGTTGCTTTGTGTGGCCATTTAGATTTAAATTCAAAAGCTTCAGTACACACCAGTAAATGTATGTTTTGATGTTTTCTATAAAAGAACACAACTCCAGATGACAAAGATGATATCTATCACTGATGGGGTGAAATCACGCCGAAACACAGTGTCTGGTTAATCTGATGACGCTACATGGAGCTTGGTGTAATTTTTCACACAGTCTGCTGGGAGAAATTTCTTCCTCGAGGCAAAATCCAGTATTGAATAGCATTCACTGCAGGAGTAGTGCGCAGGGCCATGCTAAAAATAAACGTACCCGTCATTATTCTGACCCTCCGGGCATCTAAGAACTAGGCTGAGCTGTTAAACCGGGCGACAGCATAAGTCTACCTCTAAGTACTCAGAATGCAAATAGCCAGAACAGATCCTGCAAAGCCTCATACTCGAAGAACTAACAATTCAGCAACTCTGTTATATGGACAGATACTTCAGTTAAGCAACC
>NC_043008.1:32248544-32278544 GCF_006345805.1 Octopus sinensis
ATTCTATTATTTTCCCCACAAGTCATGTAATAATCCTTTTTACTATAGGTACAAGGCTTGATATTTTGGAAGTGGGAAGACGTTAACATCGACACCAGTGCTCCGGAAAGGATGAAAAGCAAAGTTGACACCGGCGGGACTTGAACTCAGAACGTAAAGCCGGAATAAATGCCGTTAAGTATTTTGCTCGAGGTGTTAAATGATTCTGCTAATGCACCACCTTCCCAAACCCGTAATAATGACAGGTAGCGTATAGACCCTTATCCTTGGTGGTATTTAAACTAAAAACTCAAGTAAACGTAAGTAAATAAGGCAAAGGCATTATGCATTCCCGTACTTAGCCTATTCCTCAACTCCTTCGACCAAGAGAATCTGTTTAAAGTTTCACATTAAGGTTTAGCTGCAGTTTAATTATTTCAAACTTAGATTCCTAATGCAAGTGGTGTGTTATGAATAAATATATTATTCACACACACACACACATATATATATATACAGAGTGCGGACGGTATTTGAGGTCACGTGTTTTTAGTCATTATTTTATTTGACTAATTTTTATTGAACTTCTGTTTCAGAAAATAACAATGACGGGCTCTGTGCTTACTAATGAAATGAAAAGTCATGCTGTGATTGTGGCTTTGAAGTTTAAGCATGGTGATTTAGAAATTTCTCGTTCTCTGAAATTGGCAAGATCACAAGATTCAGTTTGAGTTAGAGAAAGAAAATGGAAGCACGTGTATCAAAACGTAAGAAACATTCCAAACGCTCTTATTCTATCAGGACACCTGAATTTATTCAGGAAGTTAAGTAAAACATTGAAAACAATCCAAGAAAATCAATGAGGCCAATTGCAAAAGAATTCGTGTGTCTGAAAAAACAACCAGAAATGTTGTGCATGGAGACATCGGAAACAAATCTTACATGACGAGGAGAGGTCAATTCATGTTAGATAAAAAAAAAAACCCGTTTAATTAGATCCAAAAGACTTTTGAACAGACTTACAAATCCACCAGAAGATGGTTCATTTAGGTTTCTCAGATGAGAAAAATCTTGACCAGGACCAGAAAACTAACAGAAGAAATGACAGATAGTTATGTGCAGACCCTTCTGAAGTTCCAAGAGTAGCGCACACAAAATTTCCTGCAAGTGTCATAGTTTTGGGTGTTGTTGGCAATGAAGGACATGTGATGCCTCCTTGTTTTTTTCCACAAGGCCTTATGGTGAATGCTGCCGCGTATATTGAGGTTCTGGATAAAGTTGGTAAGCCTTGGATCAACAGTGTATGTAATGGAAAGCCTTACGTCTTTTAACAAGATTCTGCACCATCACACAATGCTCAAATGATACAAGAATTGATGGCCGGTAATTTGCATGATCACATCACCCCCAGCATTTGACCTCCTAATTCTCTAGATCCCAATCCATTAGCCTACTATGTATGGAGCATCGTTGAGCAAATTGTCAATCAACACCCCCATTGTACCAAAGATTCTTTGAAAGCCGCCATAGTTCGAGTCATGTCCGATATGAATAAGAACCACTTAATCCGAGCTTGTAAACGATGTCGACTTTGCGAAGAGTCAGTTATTGATGCTTATGATGGTTTTATTGAATGGAATTATTAAACTGATAATTTGACTTTATGTTATTTTTATAAAAATTAAGCTTTTTTCTGTAATCATATAAGCATTTTTTAAAACCATAAATCTGTCCTCAAACACCGTCCGTACACTGTATATATATATATATTATATATATATATATATATATATAATATATATATATATATATATATATATATATATATGTATGTATACATGTGTGTATAGATATATGTATATATATGTATGTAAATAAACATACATATATATTACATACACACAAACATACACTCATATACATATAGGAGAGAGAAGGAGAGCTAGAAAGAGAGAGAGAGAGAGAGAGAGAGAGAGAGAGATAGAGAGAGAGAGATATTCTTATGTGCTCGAATTTTTCAGTTCTTTCTTTGTCATATGACTGGGAAGTGTTGACAAAAGTTCAACACAAAAGGGCCCCAGGAAAGACTCTACTGCGTAATAACGTGTCATATTTCCTTCACAAACCATCATCAGGTTGTTTTCGTTTTCAAAAGGAAAAGTAAAACAACACAAAATAAAGCAAAAGCAGATGAAAACGAATAAAACAAAACAAAACGAAACTAGGTGCACTAGAAAAATAAACCAAAAAATGCCTGTCCACTCCTTTAGACTTGAGACACTCAACTGGTATTGCAGAGGTGTTGCCAGCAAGAAAAAGAAACAAAGGAAGGTAGTATTAATAATTATTTCTTACAAGAGAAGACCCTAAATACTGTAAAGCCACTGGTACCCAACCTTATTTGCATTATGAACCAGTTTCATACAAGATAACTTTTCTGCGGACCGTGGTATCACGCGCATAACAAAACACAGTAAACAACATAACGTGATATGATTATTACATATAAAATACATATATATAACACACATAATACATATGATGGAAAAAAAAAGACCCTGCAGGCTGCAATGGTCAATGAAATAAAAATAAGATTTAAAATATTTTATTTCTCTTTTATTGTCCATTGCAGTCTGGAGAGTGTTTTTTCATTTTTGCACCCTAGATCATCCTACTCTCATTCGATGCAACAGCCGCGGGCTGGAGCAAGCCTCGTGGCCGGCCCCGCACGAGATAGCTGAATGTGATTGTGGAAGCTCTTCAGACGCTCGACGTTACCTTGGAAGATGCGGAGGGGCTGGCACGAGACTGCCAGCAATGAAGGACACTGGTGGACCTGGTCGGCTCTGCGCATGATAACCACTAACCTGAGATGACCCCCAACCACACTAAACAAGAGCATGAAGCAAGTAAAGCAAACATTCTTTCCGAGAGGCTCGAAACCAAATGAACCACTGCTGGTCGTGAGGGACCCCTGTCATAAGTTATTTGACCCGAGGCTGTATGAATTCCGTCATTCACTGCTTTCAAAACCATATAATAGTCAGTGCCTGATACCTACTATAGGCCAAAAGTTACACATTAGACTGTAGTGAAGAAAGGGGAAAACAGTTAAACCCTAACGATTCTGTCTTCGAAGGCGTTATAATCAACAACAACAACAACAACAACAACAACAACAACAAGAGCAGCAGCAGCAAAAATAATTATTTTTTCACGATAGGCACAAGGCCTGGAATTTTGGGGGAAGGAACTAATCGATTACATCGACCCCAGTGCCCAACTGGTACTTATTTTATTGACTTTGAAAGGGTGAAAGGGAAAGCTAACCCCGCCGGAATTTGAACAGAATGTAAAGCCGGAAAAATGTCGTTAAGTATTTTGTCTGGAGTGCTAAGTATTCTGTCAGATCGCTGCCTTAATAATAATAATAATAATAATAATAATAATAATAATAATAATAATAATAATAATAATAATAATAATCTCTTTTACTATAAGCGCAAAGCCTGGATTCTGTGTGTGTGTGTGGGGGGGAGAAAGTCGATCACATCGACTCCAGTACGCAACTGGTACTTAATTCATCGATGAATTAAGTATGAAAGGCAAAGACGACCTCAGCGGAATTTGAATTCGGAACGTAGCGACGGGCGAAATACCTATTTTTTTACTGTCCACAAGGGGCTACACACAGAGGGGACAAACAAGGACAGACAAACGGATTAAGTCGATTATATCGACCCCAGTGCGTAACTGGTACTTGATTTATCGGCCCCGAAGGGATGAAAGGCAAAGTCAACCTCGGCGGAATTTGAACTCACAACGTAACGGCAGACGAAAACCGCTAATCATTTCGTCCAGCGTGCTAACGATTCTGCTAGCTTGCCGTCAAAACAACAACAGCAGCAGCAGCAACAACAACAAAAACAACAACAACAACAAGAAAAAAATCAAAAATAAAAGAAGCATGAAAGGAAAAATTGTACGGTCAGTTTGCAAGAGATGTGAACGCCAAGACAGATACAGAGGGCTGTGTCATTGTGTCTGTGTTTGTCTCCTATCAGCGTTAGAAACCGGTGTTGGTGTGTTTATGTCCTCATAAATTATCGGTTCGGCAAAAGAGACCGATTGAATAAGTATCATTCAATTAAAAAGTCTTTAAAGTGGTTTCCCCAACATGGCCGCAGTCTAATGCCGGAAACGAGTATATAAAAAAGCACAAAAGATATAAAAACAAATATATAAAAAAGTAAAAAAGATATATATATAAAAAATAACAAAAAAAAAAAGAAAAACAAATTAACTCGAACGACACACAGTACTGTGGAATAATAAAGTTCTTGTTCATTATCACAAAACTATTTTTATGAATAATTTAGTAATTTTATTCTGAAAAGCGATTTTAATAAAGTCTTTGCCGTACCCACTGAAATGTTATCACTGTTTGTCGCACCCAGAGAAATGCCACCTTTCACCCCTTAAGTATACCAAACCGGAAACTCCTGCTGTAAGTGGTAATAATTTCACTCATGTTTGATCTAAGATCACATACGTTTATTTCTACAATTTTACACCCTTGTCATGCAGCCAGTGGCTGTATACATGATGTTTTCCAGTTTGGATGTTTAATAAAATCTGAGTGATTGTCGAGGATGCTTGTACACCCTGTGTAGTATAGAGATGTCTGTTGGTGCAATATAGCCCTGTTCATCTCTGATTCATCCACTATTGTTATGTAACAACATGGTATGCTCAATTGTGAACCATGTTACGTTCATCATGGATTGATCTGTTGGTCGGCGATCAGTCAGCGATTCTGCTTGTACCGCAAAAACGGTGCCCAAGTGACAACCCATAATGCTCAGTTATCCAGAATATACTGACTATCGCTTGTATTTACATGATCTTGCGGCTAGACTGCATATTTTTTATATGCATTTACGAATTCGAATCATCTACAAGTGGACAAAAAAATACGACGCAGACGAGTCTATTTTTTTCAAATAAAAGGTAGAGATGATCAATAAGAAAATTGAAGCAAAGCTGCGTAATAGTGGTATCAGATGTGACATGCAAACCATCATATAACTTGTTTTATTTCTCTCTTCTGTTATATTTTGGCTTTGCGTTTTTATTCTTCGCTTCCGTTTTACGAACTCAGCGTGCGCATGTGCAATGCATGTGCATTCTTTTTCCGGTTCCTACTCAAAACTGTTTATAGATCTCAACCATTCACGAACATGTGTTCACGAGAAGCGCTTCGCATTCCGATGGTTTATTGTTGTTTGTTCCTTCTCGAGCTATGCCTGGCTCATAAGGGCCGGTTTCCCGTTTTTTTGGCGTATAGGTTCCCCACCTGGACGGGACACCGGTCCGTTCCAGGTGAGCCGCAAGATGCAGGAGGAAAGAGTGAGAGAAAGTTGTGGTGAAAGAGTCAGCAGAAGATCGCCATTACCTTCTGCCAGAGCCGCGTGGAGCTTAAGTGTTTCGCTCATAAACACACACATCGCCCGGTCTGAGATTCGAACCCGCAATCCCTCGACCACGAAGCCGCTGCTCTCACCACTAGTCCATGTGCCTCAACGCGTTCCGGTGGTTGTGAAACAGAAATACGTAACTGTGGAAGCGTCACTGCTGTGGCCCATGAATCCGAGGTCAATGAATCTCCCATTCGTTCCATTTATGAAGACCATGATGATTCAGTTATCACTGATTTTCTTTTTTTATGATCCAACTCCCGTATTAAACGAGGAACGATGTATACCTTTGTTTATCAAGACTTCGGTCAGCCTTCTACGGGAGCCAGTACAAAAAGATCTGTAGCTTTGTTCCTTCGTAGAAGTATTTTGCTGTATCTGACCATTTCGTTTGATGAGGAGCTATTGACATGTATGTTCTTTCTTTCAGGTGGATCCTTCGCTAGTTTGTACAAGGAAGTGTCATGCGCCTATAACTGTTTATTTTGCTTTGTCTTACTTCGTATTGTAATTTCTTATTTTTCATTTTGTATTTTGCAAGTATCGAGTGTTACATTCCGTGTTTCAGACAGGTTCTCTGTGAAAATTTAAAACTTATATGTGTGTGTGCGAAGGAATGTGTGTGTGTGTGTGTGTGTGTATGTATGTATGTATGTATGTATGTATGTATGTATGTATGTATGTAATATGTATGTATGTATGTATGTATGTATGTATGTATGTATGTATGTATGGATGTATGTATGTATGTATGGATAGATGGATGGATGTATATGCACGTGTGTCTGTGAATACGTACACACATACACACACATACATACATACATACATACATACATACATACATACATGCATGTATGCATACATACATACATACATACATACATACATACATACATACATACATACATCCATACATACAAACATACATGCATACATACATACATACATACATACATACATACATACATACATACATACATACATACATACATAAGCGGGATGTAAAAATACATTACGAAGGATATATCATTAACAATTCATAATTATTTACGATTATATCAATGGCCAAAACATACAATCAAAAATTTCATAAAGGAAGTGTGTATAATTATGAACAAATTACAATTATAACAGAGAGAGTTTCAGAAACCCTAACATGTCTAGAAATAGCAGTCAAAACCTCTATAATGCCACTATAACCACTCATATTTTATCTCTTCACAATAAAGCAGTCGGCGGGCGACATGACATAAAATTCAAAACTTGAACAAAAGGTTAATTCTTTATTGCAGTTTCGAAGTTAGGAACCAAAAACGGTTCCGCTCTTCTCTTCAGGAGAGCATTCCTGTAGATACAAATGTAAAGTTTTGAATCTTATGTCATGTCGCCCGCCGACTGCTCTATTGTGAACAGATAAAAAATGAGTGGTTATAGTGGCTTTATAGAGGTTTTGACTGCTATTTCTAGACATGTTAGGGTTTCTGAAACCCTCTCCGATATAACTGTGATTTGTTCATAATTATACACACTTCCTATATATATATATATATATATATATATGCGTACATATGCGGGATAACTCCCCAAAATGTTATATACTTTAACACCTGAGAACTCATTTAAATTTTATTTCTTTTTGCATTTAACTCATTAGAGATAATGAATGGAGTTAGACCAAACCTTGTACAAAGGAAATTCATACTAAAGTACTACTGGAAGTTTGAAAACACTGTCAAAGCGCAAAGAGAGTTTAAGAGGGAATTTCAAACGGATCCACTATTGCGACTTACTACCACTCGGATTAGAAATAAATTTGAAACCAATGGAATGGTTCAGAATGTCTACAGGAAACGTTTTGGAAGACGGCGGCTTTGGACGAGCCTTGCAAAGAAAGAAAGGATACTAGAAACGTATTAGCATAATTCAAGAAGATCTGTGTGGTGAGTGAGACATAATATAGGAATTTCAATGTCAAGAGTCTATTGCATTTTGAAGCACTGCCATTGGAAAGAGTCCATAACCTCAATGAAGACTTTCCGAACCGAGGAGTTAATTTTTGTGAGTGGTACATGGCAAGATGTGTAGAATATGCACGCTTTCCAATAGAAATTGTTTGGAGTGATGAGGCTACATTAAAATTAAATGGCTGATTTGACCGTCACAATTGCACCCATTCGGGACGTCAGAATCCACATATTATGGAGGAACATCATGTTAGATAACCAGGAGGTACAGTATAGTGCTGCTCATCAAAAAGATTAAATGTGCCATTCTTTTTTTATGGTACTTGCTGAGACAATTTGTCGTACCAACCATTAAAGAGAACACTTAGAAGATGTGGAGTTATACTGTCAGCAAGATGGGACTGCCACACTACCATACTAAGGTAAGGGCCTACAATCATTAAATTTTGACAGACAGGTGGATTGGACAAAGAGTCTCACTCAAATACCCTCTGCATTCAACGGACCTCACACCATTAGACGTTTTTTTTACAGAGATATTTAAACGATAAAGTCTACCTTACAAAACCGACGAAATGAGAACTACTATTGAACATGAATGCACACAAATAACAAACGAGATATTTCTTGATGTTTCTTGTTACAAGTTTTAAGCAGCGTCTGGTCCAGAAAGGTCATCGTTTCGAAAATAGGTGCTCATGAAAATATTCAATTCTGCACGTGAATTCTAAAAAATATTGAGAATAAAATGTATGTTAATAAACATTATTTACTTTATAATCATTCAATCTGTTTATACACGTTTTGGTCACACCCTGTATATATAGGTTTGTGCGTGTGAGTGAGTGTGTGCGCGTGCGCGAGGATGGGTTTGAATATGTATCATTGCTTGTGCCTATACTATTTATTCATATACATGTATACACACGCAGAGAACGCACACACGCACACACACAAACACACACACACACACACACACCACCACCACCACCACCACCACCACCACCATCATCATCATCATCATTATCATCATCAAATTGTACTTGTAGAGTAACGTGTGAATTTTTAAAAATATTTTCTCGTCAAGGCGGAAATGTAAGATTCTTGTTCTTTAACCCTAGGTTAGATCTGACCAGACAGACCTGTTTTCAAAGGATTTACGGCCGTGATCGTTCCACCAGACCTGTGTTCAAAGGCATTACGACCGTGATCTGTCCATCATTGCCTGATGTGTCCTTGCTGTCTTTTAACACAAATTTAAGTGGTATCAAATTGAATTAGGCTACTATTTCTAGCACACCGAAGCACCAAATAGAATGCTTCTGTAGTTTAGTGAGGTTGCGTGTTTCACCTCGTGCTTGCTTAGGTACAGGTGGATGGTATTTAGGGTGTGAACTGTTTAGTTATTCGTGGTCAGATGATAGATGGGAACTGAAAGTTAAAAGACAAATCTATGGACACGATACGGGAAAGGGCGTCACCTTTACTAGATAAGGGAGCGTAGTTGTTATATTTAGTTTTGTTCAAAGTATATACATGTGTATACATTCAAACATACAAACTCACACACACAAATATTTATTCTTGTCTATATACATATACATGCATATACATACATACATACATACATACATACATACATACATACATACATACATACATACATACATACATACATATACATATATATATATATATATTAATCAATATAAGGGTAGCAAAAAATTCAATAGAAATTTTTTCGCCACCAGCGGTCTAGTGAGAATGAGAAAATAGTCACAGACTATATATATATAAATTCAACAATATTAAGGAACGACCCCGATAGGCCATTCGACCCACTAGAAAGAGCAGCCAAGACTCAAACCTCTAAATAGTAGTAATTCAGAAATATTGTGAATATATATAATATATATATAATATATATATATATATATATATATATATATATATATAATATATATATATATATATATATATATATATATATATATATGCGTGTGTTTGTGTGTACTTGGCGCGTTAGCTATTTGAGGATAAAATTTTAATTTAAGGAAAACAAGAATGTTTATTAGAAAAGTCAATTCTGTATATATTTAGAGAATTTGTTATACGTATTTTTATATACAAATAGTAAAAGACAGTTTAATATAATCGCCACCAACCTCGATTACTGCCTCGATAGGACTTCTGAAACGACTAAATACGTTGATCAGGTGATCTTTATTCATGTTGGTCATAACGTCTCCAACAGCAAACATCAATGAGTCCTTGACATTGTGGGTATGCTTGTTGGTCTCCCTCTCAACGACGCCCCATACAGGGTAGTCCGGGGGTTTAAATCAGGAAAGGTAGAATTAACACGATCACAAAAATTTTCGGCCATCTGCTCGTGGGAGGGAACAGTCTTGCTGGAACACGTACGGCCTTCTCCCGGGCATCTCTTTCGATCCAGGATTTGACAACAGTCTCTAATGGCTCGCTGTGGATTTGGAGGAATTGGTTCAAGGTACTTGTGCTTCAGTTTGTGTACAATGATAAGGTAGTTTATGGGCCTGTATTTCCCTAGCAAAATAGTGCTTACGTCTTGGCTCCTATGCTTGCTCGTGCTATGAGAAACCATTTCGGTATGTCAATGTAGCATTCCGATTTTTTGGTAAGTAGTTGTATATCTTTAATTTGTTTCAGTCATTGGACTGAGGCCATGTTGGAGCATCGCCTTAAAGGGTTTAATGGAATAAATCGACCTCATTACTTATTTTTTTTTAATCCTAGTGCTTATTCTATCGATCACTATTACCGAACCAACGCTAAGTTACGGGGACGCAAACACGCTAGTATCGGTGTCCAAGCTGCGGTGGGGAACAAACATAGACATAAAAACACACACACATACATATACATACACGCGCGCTCACACACTTGTATGTATGTATATATATATATGTGTATATATATATATATATATATATATATATATATATGTATGTATGTATGTGGCGTTCAATCAAATAATATATATATATATATATATATATATATATATATATATATATATATATATATATATATATATATATATATGCATATATACATACATATATGAACATACATATATATGTATAGATATGTATATATGGGTACAGGACGTCACAAAACGTTAACAACATGAAATACGAAAATGAAGTTGGGTATGTAAACAACGAGAGAAACAAATGGAAAATAAGACAAGTAACATAAAAATGACCCTTCATCAGTTGTCTGCTACCCTTCTACTCCTTATTTGGGGATTTGCAGAGGGTCAAATTTGGTAATAAAAAGAAGATAGTGGAAACAAACAAGGAAACCGAACGAAAACAAACATGGAGGGTCGATACACCAGATGAGGTAAAGTAGTGAACGCTAGAGAAATATTGTCTTTAACAAGAGAAAAGATAGAAGAGGAGATAGATAGGAATACGTGTAGTCTGTACGACAGCACTGAAGGAAAAGAAAGATTGACGATGGTCACGTTTGAGCCACAAGAGAGAGAGAGAGAGTAAAGGAGGTAGAGGGGAGAAAGAGAGGCAGACAGAGAGAAAACGGTGAAGGGGAGAAAAAGAATTAGAGAAAAGATATCTCTTTTATCTTTTCTCGTCAAAGACAATATTTCTCCAGCGTTCACTGTACCCATATATACATATATATGTATGTTCATATATGTATGTATATATGCATATATATATATATATATATATATATATATATATATATATATATATTATATATATAATATATATATATATATATATTATTTGATTGAACGCCACATATATATATAGATATATATATATATATTATATATATATATAAAATGATCAAAATAAAACATAATGCCAAGGATTCAGCGGTACATATGTTTCGGGCCTTTATTAGACAGATTTATAACAATGCATAATGTATGTCTGTGGCCTTCTTCAGCCGCGCACAACAGCTTCCACAAGGACATGTGTTACATGGGTTACACAGGGTTACACAGGGTTACACAGGGTTACACAGGTGCTTATAATTATCAAGTACTCACCCCGAATTTCTATGTATATATATATATATATATATTATTTGATTGAACGCCACATACATACATATATATATATACACACACACATATATATATATATATACATACATACAAGTGTGTGAGCGCGCGTGTATGTATATGTATGTGTGTGTGTTTTTATGTCTCGTCTGGTCTATCGACTCTCCATGTTTGGTTTCGTTCGGTTTCCTTGTATGTCACCATTGTCCTGACAAATTATAATCCCAACAATGGTTGAGAAACTCGGGACTCAAAGCAGAGACTGAAAGGCTTTTAATTGTGGAACAAGATCAAAGCATCTCATCCAGAAAACACCAAAAACACACAATGAAGAAAAATGCAATAGGTAACTGTTTCGATAGGAGAAGAAACAATAAATTAGATTGATCCTGGCTGCCCAGTTCAGACTAAAAAGGAATATGTTCACAGACATGACACAGTAGGGACCTATATACACTGGAAGCTATGCCAGCGTTATGAGAAGACAACTGTAAAAAGATGGCATAGGCATATCCCAGAAAAGAACTCAGAAAACGATAAAGCAACTATACTCAGAGATATGCCAATACACAAAAATAATGAGATCAAAGCTAAAAGATCAGATATAGTTGTTAGAGACTATCAAGCAAAAATGCCTTCTAATCAACATATTAGTTCCAAGAGATGACACTAACTCTAAAAGAAACGGAGAATCTTTCGAAATACAAAGATATGGAAAAAGAGATAACCCGAACGTGGATTCTGAAAGCAGAAACAATCCCTTTGATAATAGGTGCTTTGGGTATGATTGAAAAACATACGAACAAATACATAACCAATATACCAGCACTTACGAATATATGTAACATACAAATAATAGCACTACTAGGAATCGCACACATCATACGTAAAGCATTTTCAATACAATGAAAGTAGCAATACCAAAACAAACCACAGCATGTAACCAAGGTGCACAGAGCTGCACTCGCTAGTGCAGTGAAAATACATAAAGAAAATAAGACTACTGAAAAATAATAATAATAATAATAACCATAACAACAACAACAACAGCAGCAGCAGCAGCAACAACAACAACAACAACAACAACAATAATAATAATAATAATAATAATAATAATAATAACCATAACAACAACAACAACAACAGCAGCAGCAGCAGCAACAACAACAACAACAACAACAACAATAATAATAATAATAATAATAATAATAATAATAATAATAATAATAATAATAATGATAATAATTTTATTTAGAAAAGGATAAAGGTTAGAGGTACGCTGGTTTCAAATGAAATAGTATGTTTCGTTAAACATAAACCTACATAAATAAAGCTTTGATAAGAGAACGGTTTGCTTTGTACGTAGGCTTATATTTGCTTTTATCTGTAACCAAAATGCTATTCCCTCTGTTAATATAAAATCCAGCATATGATAGTCACCTACTAAGAATTAATGAGCCTTGGGTTTTGTCGTCTCAATCGGCATCGCCCGGTGGCATTTTTATGTGCAACGACGTGACAGAAACAATCTGATTCCCATCGTTGAATGAGAGAGTGAAACTGGTTCGGTGATTCATTCAGGAGTATGGTCTACATATGAGAAGCATAGTGACAAGTAATTAGCGCCTTTAACGGTGAAACCGCAACGAAAATTTATAGAAAGTTTTATGGATCAGCAACGAGCGTTAGTGTTTCAAGGGATAGTGACTTGTTGACTAAATGCGCATTGTAAAAATTCTAAAAAGACAAAAAGAAAAAAAAGAGAGAGATGTCAGCAGTAATTTTAATTACATATTGCATATTGGCACTCCGTCGCTTACGACGACGACGGTTCCAGTTGATCCGATCAACGGAACGGCCTGTTCGTGAAATTAACGTGCAAGTGGCTGAGCACTCCACAGACACGTGTACTGTTAACGTAGTTCTCGGGGATATTCAGCGTGACGCAGAGTGTGACAAGGCTGGCCCTTTGAATTACAAACACAACAGAAACAGGAAGTAAGAGTGAGAGAAAGTTGTGGTGAAAGAATACAGCAGGGTTCGCCACCATCCCCTACAAGAGCCTCGTGGAGCTTTAGGTATTTTCGCTCAATAAACACACACAACGCCAGGTCTAGGAATCGAAACCGCGATCCTATGACCGCCAGTCCGCTGCCCTAACCACTGGGCCATTGCGCCTCCACAACATATTGCATATATCTGTTGGAAAATGACAGAGAAAAGATGCAAGTGATTTTCTTTTATCTCAATGATATACAAAGTGTCAGTGGCATACATTGGAACGCGCGGAGTGTGTGGATCACACATGACGGCCACTATATGTTCGTGCGTTTGCTGTCATCGAATTCGGCTTCCCATAGGGTCACTCGAACCCATGCAACGCCATTGTGATTTTTATAACATTAAAAGATTTTATACGATGACTATTCTTTGTATGTAAATGCTGAAGCATAATTCCTTCTATCAGAATGGTTTCAAATTTTGGCACAAGGCCAGTGATCAATCAGCTGGTACTTATTTTATCGACTTCGAAAAGATGAAAGACGAATTCGACCACGGCAGAATTTGAACTCAGAAGGTGAAGACGGATGAAATGCCGCTAAGCGTTTTGCCTGGTGTGCTAACGATTCTGCCAGTTCGTCGCCTTAATTTCTTCCATAATAATAACGCATATTACACATACATACATACATACATACATACTTACATACATACATACATACATACATACGTACGTACGTACGTACATACATGCATACATACATACATACATACATACATACATACATACATACATACATACATACATACATACGTACGTACGTACGTACATACATACATACATACATACATACATATATACATGCATACATACTTACATACATTATCTATATATATATATATATATACATATCTATGTATATAGATAGATAGTTGTATGTATGTATATAAACAAATATGTGTGTGTGTGTGTGCACACATGCATATACACACACACATATGCATACATGCATAAATACTCACACACATGCATATAATTAAGCAATATATTGACTTGATGGGTGTATTTTTGTAATTTCCGTTTGGGATTTATATTTGACTTATAGTTTACTTTCCTTTAGTTATATTATACTGAAGTAGACGACGACGATGGCGGCGGCGACCGCACTCTATGGTACTATAAACAAGGGGCAGCCTACGTTTTTTACATCGTCGCCCACTACATGTTGAAAGACTTTCCTCCACTCATCAGTAAATCAAATATGCAAAAGCATACCAGAAATGTTTTGGTAAAAGTTTATTACTGGTTCGACCAGTGAAGCAATGTTGTACGTCGCAATCATCCAGTTGTCTTGTTGCGCAGTCGTTTTCTGAAATTCGGAGATCAACGGTTTCCGCTGTTCAAATGAGGTATTAAGTTGTAAGAAATATGACAAAGGTTTTTCTTTCTGGTCAGCATGCTTAGAATATAACTGATACTGGAACCGTGAAGGTTTCATGGCTTCGTTGATTTAAGTTTGGTTACGCATGAGACACAGAGGTAAGTGACTGCTCTGAGGGGAAACGTTAAACTATAAGATAAATAATCAGTGCAGAACTGACGGCAAATTTTCTTAAATGAAGGCATTGAGGTGTTTCAAAATTGTACAATACGCAGAGAAAATAGTCGGAACAACAGATAATATTTTGTTCACCAAGTTATATTGTTACTCGAAGCCTGTTTTCAATAATCCACAAATACAAGAACGCAAGAGTGTTGCAGTCACTTGGCGATCAATGCAATCTAACATCTTTAAGTGGCTGTTTGTTTATATGAGCATGCGCATTGCGCTGCAAGCAAGTTCCATCTTTGGATTCTCAAATTTTATCTGACATTATCGTCCGCGCCTCCTTATCTACAGTCTGTCAGCAGAGTTCTTAGAGACCAATGCCTGTGTCAATTTTATGTGTGACCTCTCGGTGCTGGCGGCGTTGGAGATAAAGTTGTTCATGGTCTTCACTGTCTGATTTATATCCGAAATAAAAAGACCACCCCCACCAAAAAAACCCCCAAACAAATGGTATTTTGTTCGAAGAGCTATTTGAACGTTAATGATCCAGACCTTTTTCGGCTGATGCCATAAATTTGAAAATTTTAAAATTAAATGAAAAGTTTCAAATTTGTCATACTGATGTAATTTTTCATGCTGAACCTGAATTCGGGATTCATTTATTTTCAGAAACATTCAGAAAAATCTGACAGAAATTCAAAGTTTGATCATTTTTAGTTCATTCAGAAAACAGGAATCGGAATCTGGCATTTTCTACGTGATAGCTGTCTCTCACAAAATGACAGACAAAAATAGTAACAGGCACGAAATGATATCGCTCGTCATAACTTGTGGTGGTGGTTTCGGTGGAGAAAGTGTCAGAGTCGCACTCGTACTGTGTTCTTGTTACAATGAAAACTGAGTAGACTACAGATTCGCTTGTTATTATGAAAACATACACAAATATGAGATTTACGGCTATGTGTATAACTGTGGTTTTCGATTGGCTAAAATCATCCAAAATTTGCAAACATTAAAAGCTATTAACTTTTTATTTATTTACAGTAAAATTGAATTTCATTTTGGCATACAAAACTAAACCGGTATAATCAAATTTGGGAACAATTGGAACAAAATTGAAAAAAATACGAAATCTGTGAGAGCAACTGAATAAATCCGATGACCGTCCTCAAAGTAATAGACGATATCAAATGTTCCTTGTTTGCGAAGATATATCTTATCAAAGAATTTGGTCCAGTTATTCCCATTTAGCCTTCTGTTTTTTTTTCATACGAATTATGTACATATTTCTTGGGCATATTTTTGTGGGTTAGCTCAAAATCCTATATCGCTCACCAAAATTTCCGGTCACCCACGATTTTCTATTCAGTTACTCATCACTCATCCAACAGTTGAAATCGCTCGCCGGTGGGGACGATATCGCCCAATTTAGGAAATCCGGATTTAAACCCTTTTGTCTGGTACATGATCAATACTATCACCTTCGGTACTTATTTACAATGTTCATTACCTTAGCATAAAGGGCGGGTACATTTATACATTTTGTAATTTTGCACAGTCCAGTACATATGAATAAATAATTAAATAAATACCGTATGATGGACAACGTAATAATCTAGAATTTTTACAAGATCTAGCGACCACCTTAAGTGTCTTCCTTTGGTTATATATCGAGGTCTCATTCATCCTTTTGTTGTCATACTATTGCTATACATGCATACATACATACATACATACATACATACATACATACATACATACATACATACATACATACATACTTAAATACATATATATATATATATATATATATATATAGGGAGAGAGAAAGAAAGACCTAGCATCAACCAATTATTAAACATAAAGCATATAAACCAGCTGACAATATTAAGTTGTATTATAAATAATACGCAAATTACTCTTACCTTAGGGCGGGTACATTCATACATTTTGTAATTTTGCACAGTCCAATGCTTATAAATAAATAATTGAATAAATACCGTATGATGGACAACGTAATAAAAATGTAACCCAGAACGGACAATATAAGAAATTACATATTTGATTATTGCTCGTTGAGCAGAGTGGCCCAGTGGCTGCATACTAATCTCAAAACCCAATTTTCTTGTTTTCTTTTTGTTTTTGTGTATTTGTATATCGCAAATGAGTCATCTCATGTAGCTACTTGTAAAAAGAAATTCATACAAGGTCAAAGGGTCACCAACTGACCGGGATACATAAAAAATCCAAGCAGTCTAGTTGGTAGAGACGACAACACCAAGAAGACTTTTCGTTTAATATACAGGATATATAGGGCAAGGTTAAGTTCTCTTTGCAACCACGTGGTTTCGGGTTCAGTTCTACTGGGCAACATTTTGAGCAGGTTACTTCTACTTGTAGCCTTGGGTCAACGACTTGTGAATTAATCTAGAAGATTTAGAAGACTGAAATTCAGCGGAAACTTATCGTATATATATATAAACAGAAAGGGAAGAATTTCGATTGTCCCCGCGTAGCGAGTTGTAATATATATAAGAAATTAAAGAAGGAAAATGCACACACTTTACATAGTTTTAATATAATTTTTAATATATTTTATATTGTGATTGTCGACCGGTTTCGCTTTCGCTAATCATGATATTAAAATTTATTTAAATACGTATTTTCTTAAGAAAATTTCTCTTGTCCATGTTGTATGTATATATATATTTCTCACCTCCCCCAACCCAAAGATGAACAATTTTCTCCCCTGTCTCTAATAATAACGATAACCAATTACCTCCCCATAGATTTTTCTACTTGTTGAATTATTCATTCATAAACTCCACACACAACATGGACAAAAAAAAAAAGAATTACTAAAGAAAATACGTATTTAGATAAATTTTGATGTCATGATTAGCGAAAGTGAAACCGGTCGACAATCACAATATAAGATATATGAATAAATGATTCAAGAAGTAGAAAAATTTAAGGGGAAGTAATTGGTTATCGTTATTATTATGGACAGGGGAGATAATTGTTCATCTTTCGGGAGGGGGGGAAATATATATATACACGCAAAAATTTAAAAAATAGAGTAGTGGAGAGAAATATGTACAGTGATGAGTATGTAATCGTGAATTAAAATATGTAAAGAAGTCAAAGTTGGTTATACGAGCATATTTAGACGTGAAATAACCTGCTCGGGTTGTGGACATCACTATACAGGGTAGAAGAGTATGACATTGAGACGGCAAACCACTCTACATAAAGAGCAGATCCGGTTCCCGCAATACAGACAGATTCCTTTACGTGAACACAGAGAGAGATGTGCAGGTAACATCAAACCAAATTTCACAGTTTCCCCCTCTCATCAGTGTAAAAATACAATTTCTTTAAATCTTTACATTTTCTTTACATTTTTGAATCATTTTGAAATCTATTTTGTTTTTTTCTAGAAAATTTTAGTTAATTTTTGTTTATTTTCAGATCATTAAAATGGAATGTCAAGTTAAGAAAAACGAGCATTTTCGACACCTCCTTTTTGTTTCTAATCAAGGTTCTAAGGCCTCAAACGCTGCTCACGACATTTCTGCTGTGTATGGAGAGAATGCCATAGCTGAAAGAACTGCTCGTGATTGGTATGCCAAGTTCAAAAATTGGAAATTTTGACATCGAAGACGCACATCGTCCTGGCCGTCCAGTTGAGTTCAATGAAATTCAATTAAACCAACTTTTGCACGAAAATTCTCGTCAAACGACAAGGGAACTGTCAGAGAAAATGGAATGGTCCCACACTGCTATAGAGAAGCATCTTCACTTGAAAGGAAAGGTTCAGAAGTATGGGGCATGGGTTCCGCATGCTGTAAGTGACAACAATAATAATCAACGAGCCACAATCTCCGCTGGTTTTCTTGCTCGTCACCGCTCAACTCATGGACACAAGCAACGATTTCTTTACCGAATCGTTACTGGCAATGAAAAATGGTGCCCGTACATCAATACGAAGCAGCGTAAAGAATGGCTTAGCCCCGGTAAACAAGCGACACCACACGTAAAGCAAGATCTTCATCCGCGTAAAACGATGTTGCGCGTATGGTGGGGCTGGGAAGGGATTATCCATTACGAATTGCTTGAACGGAATCAAACAGTCAACGTAGAACTCTGTTTAACAGATGGAACGACTCAACATGGCTATTCAAGAGAAAAGACCTAATCAGCAGCATGGAGCTCTGCTACACGACAACGCCCGCCCTCATATCGCCAATATGACCAAGGAAGCCATTCAAGCGCATGGCTTGGAAGTGCTGCCACACACGTCGCACACTCCTGATTTGGCACCAACGGATTTCCACCTCTTTCGATCTTTTTCAAATGCTATGCGCGGAGATTCGATCAATACTGATGCAGAATTGAGAGCTTGATGGGCTCAATTTTTCGAGTCGAAATCGGGTGATTTCTACCGACGAGGTATAGGAAATCTTGTTGAACGTTGGGAAGAAATTGTAAACAACAAGGGTGAATACATTATTGATTAATTAGTTATTTTTTATTAAACCTTTTAAAAAATTTAGATTAAAAATAACGGCGGGAACTTAGTTACCAACCCTATATATATCAGGAGAAATGACACTCTAAGTTATACAGCAGTAGAGTATACAGATAAAGATAGATACGACCGGTCTATGGGGGTTATTCGGGGTTCCACACCCATAAAGCGTTTCTTCAGACCTCGTCTGATGCTTTCATGCAATATTTGGTTTGTGATCACATGGCATATAGAAGCTAAAATAGGACGATAGAATAAGAGAAAAGGCAAGAAGGCAGATGTAAAAGGTGGGAGGGTGAAACCATCGGAAAACGAAAGGAAAAGGGGAAAAAAAGGGCATATAGTAGAAGACATTTGCCCAAGGTTTTAGGCAATGTGATTCAGTTTGAAACCGTATGGTTAGGAAACAAGATTCTCAGCTACACAATCAAGCCTTCGCCTTTGTCATTTAATAATTCTTTCTACTATAGATACAAGCCCTGAAATTTTATGATAGGGGTCTACTCGATTATATCGAGTCCAGTGCTCAACTTGGCATCAGGTTACACAATTTTGAAGGAAGAGTATAAGCGACCTAGCACCGAAAAAAATATTCTATTTCATTACTGCCGGAGTACTGAAACGGAAAAACACTCCTGAAATTTCAAATGAGAATGTAACAGATCACAGGTTATCACTCAATAAAAGAACACCTTTTGCTTAGTCCTCAACCGATTATACCACTTCCAACTTTTATTAATAATGATGATAGTTTACACGGAATTTTACGCTTAGTTGCAACACCTTTAACAAAAAGGATGGATATAGCAATTTTTCAAACACACCCACTCAAGATAATTATACTCTGTTCTCAAAGGAAATACCAGGTCGAGGCCTAACTTGTAGGCTGGTTTACATAATTTATGTATTACAGTTGGCGGATTACAAGGTCATAAAAGAATGTATACTAACGGGCCAAGGAGAGAGATTTTATGTGGTCACAGGATATGCTAGAAATAGCAGTTAAATGTCTCTCAAATCATTTCCTATCAAAAAAAGACACATTCGGTAATATTGTCCTTGATAATATATACACACATATAAATATGTTATGTGTGTGTGAGGGGTGGCTATTTTAAAGTTTGTTTAAGGATAACAACGGAACATTTACTGAGCGGGTGACTCATTATTGAGAGTGCAGTTCAAATTTATTGATTGTAAATGTCAAGTTGACCGATACTTCACAATAGATACATACATACATACATACAAACAGGCAGACAAACAAACAGATAGGTGTGTGAATATGTGTGCACGTAAGTGAGGTATGGCCGACTGATTACGAAGTTCGCTTCAGAGTCACCAGGTCCGGGTTCGATCCTGCTTGGTAGCATCTTGAGCAATTGTCATTTTCCACTGCTTCGTGTCGATCTGTATTTTGAAAATTATACTGGGTAGTATGAAACTATAGCAGCCCATCAGATGAAGTGTAATTCAAACTCTGCCAGAAAATTGCATTATAGTACACGTTTCTGGTGTGTGAAATGCTTGGCACATTAATTCAGAGGCGTGTAATTCAGTTGATCGAATAACTGAGTTCCTATCGTTGAACGACAGAGACCCGACTTCTGTGTGGCAGTAGCTTACTTACCAACAACATGGTTCCGGGTTCAATCACACTGCGTGGCACCTTGGGTAAGTGTCTTCTACTATAGCTTCGGGCTGACCAAAACTTTGTGAGTGGATTTGGTAGACAGAAACTAAAAGAAGCCCGTCGTATATGTATGTATGTATGTATGTATGTATGTATGTATGTATGTATGTATGTATGTATGTATGTATGTATGTATGTATGTTATGTATGTATGTATGTGTATGTATGTATGGTATGTATGTATGTATGTATGTATGTATGTATGTATGTATGTATGTATGTATGTATGTAATGTATGTATGTATATGTATGTATGTATGTGTGTGTGTGTGTGTGTGCGTGCGTGCGTGTGTGCGTGTGTGTGTGCATATATATATATGTATAAATGTAAGATCCAAGGATCGAGGTGCAGGATAAAGGTTAGCTGTAACCAAAGCGTAGAAAATATGAAAAGCAACTTTTAGGAACAATAGTGGTTCATTGAGGCAGAAAGCTCTGTTTTGTTGAACTGCTAAATTACAGGGACCTAAATAAACCAACACCGGCTGCCTTGTGATGAGGACAAACAAAAAGACACATATTTGCGTACATTTACACACATATATACGACAGGCTTCTTTCAGTTTCCGTCTACGAAATCCAATCACAAGACTTTGGTCATCCCGGGACTATAGTAGAAGACACTTGCCGAAGGTGCCCCGCAGTGGGACTGAACCTGAAACTAGGTGGTTGGGAAGCAAACTCCTTACCAAAACTATGTGGGAAATACATAATTAGACAGAGCGTGGGATCTCCACTAAAGGTTATTAAGTATTCATAAAAGTATGAATTATCCGGGGTTGCGATATACGTCTATACAGTGAAAAACGAACTAGAAGGAGTTAGATTCTGATGTACATGAGATATACATGATCATAATTCTTAATAAGTATTTCACCACAGAAACTCTGTAAGCTGGAAAAGTGTTTTATATTTTACAGTAGGCAGGCAGGGTTGCCAGATATGCGAATAAAATACAAGATTTAAGGAATGAAGTAGATAATATCCATGCTACGTATGTTTCATAGCGAGCGGAACCTCGAAAGTGGTAAATATCCAAGCAAGGTGTATATCACAGGCTACTCTTCAGCCTCGCTTGGATATTTACCACTTCCAAGGTTCCGCTCGCTATGAAACATGTAACCTGGATATTATCTACTCCATTCCTTAACTCTTGTATATGTATATATATATATATATATATATATATATATATTTGTAAAAAATGAAGTTTGAAAATGCTGCTATATTAGACAAATTTTAATTTTTATATATACATTATTTATTTAACATGTTTCGGTTCTTGAAATGACGAACCTTATCAAAAAAAATTTATATATAAAAAAGATAGTTCATGCTATATATAAGAGTAACTGTCAGAAACGGTCGTGACTTCTTGTATTTGACTGACGAGAGAAGGCCACGATTGACCCGTCTTTTTTTTTACCTGTCCTTCTAATTGTTGTTTCTTTTGTCCGCCTTTGATTCGTCTATCTATCCAAATGTTTTATTGTCCTCTATTGCACTTTTGTTCCATTTTTTATATTTATATATTCATATAGCGGCGTACGTGCAGACTTGTGCTCACCTTATAGTAGGGATGTATCTAAATTTTGTACGACTCTTACTCTATCTTTTAGTTCCCCTCTTATTTTCTTCCATTTTTTTTCTTTTTCTCGCTCTCCCTTTCACATTTCTTGGCCCTTTCTTTCTTTAATTCCCACTATTTCCCACTCGTTTATCTCACCTGTACCCTTCTCTTTATCTCTGATTTTTTTTCTAATCCTTCAATCCCGCTTCCCCCTACCCATCTCTCCTCCTTCCACGTGACCAGTGTTCGGCTAGACATGATCTTTCTTTCTTGGCCTGACTGCCGACCGCCAACACCGCTTATGTCTATCTCTTATGTTCCTGCCTTTAGGCTTTCACTTCATACACGCCAGCTCAGTTGGATTTGTTCTCAGTCGAAAGACACCTGTTGTTATTTTCTTACTGTTTGTATTCCTAATTATGTACTCTGTTTTCCGTTTTTTTCTTTTTGTGTACCATGTTCTCTGTCTTTTGTCTTTGTTGCCATACACATTCGCTAGCTTTCTTACAAAGGGGTCTAATGCTCTTAGCTTAGACTTTTTGGGGGACAACCAGATCGAACCGTCTCAAGTGTAACTTCCCGAAACGGTCGTGACTTCTGGTACTTGACTGAAAAGAAGGCCACAAATGACCCGTCTTTTTTTGCCTGTCCTTCTAATTGTTGTTTCTCTTCTCCGCCTTTGTATCGACTATCTGTCCTTTATTGTCCTCTATTGCATTTTAGTTCCATTTATATATATATATATATATATATATATATATATATATATATATATGTCTGTGTGTGTGTGTGTGTACATATAATCTTTTACTTCTTTCAGTCATTTGATTGCAGCTATGCTGAGGCCCCTACTTGAGGTCTTTTGGTCAAACAAATTGATTTCCGGACTTATTTTTTAAAGCCTAGTATTTATTCTAACGTTCTCTTTTGCCAAACTGCTAAGTTATGGGGGACATAAACACTTCAACACCAGTTGTCAAGCGACGCAGGAACAAACACAGACACAAAGATACGCATACATGTACAGGAATTGGACAAAATAATGTTAAAATTTCAAACAAATTTATTTTAATATGGGGTAGGACCGCCTTTAGTGGCAATTACCGCTTGAATTCCATGAGGTATGAACTCATACAAAGTTCGAATCGTTTCGAAAGGAATTTTTGTCCATTCTTCAGCTAAAACAGTCTCCAGTTCTTGTAGTGATGATGTTGGAAGATATCGACTCCTTACTTGTTTTTCTAAAATGCACCATAAATGTTCAATAATATTGAAATTTGGGACTGTAGTGGCTAGATAAGATGTTAAACTTCACTAGAATATTCCAGGTGACATTCAGTAACAACCTTAGCTGTGTGAATTGGTACATTATCATCCTGAAAGATTGCGTTTCTCTCTGGAAACAGTTCCGCAAACATAGGATGAATTTGATCAGATAAATTACTTAAATAGTCTTGACTATTAATCCTGTCATGAAGGGAAACCATTGGGCCGGCTAATTTCCAAGATATAGCCCCCAGATCATCACATATCCTCCTCCAAGTTTAACAGTTGAATGAAAGCAGCCTGGATCAAATGCTTCTTTTGGCTGTCTCCACACGTATACTCGGCCGGTGGTCGGAAATAATGTAAAGGATGACTCGTCCAAGAAAATAACATTCTTCCACTGCTCTAGGGACCAATTCTGTGGGTTTTTACTCCACTCTAAACGCTTTGCAACGTTTGTTTTTGTAAGTAGTGGTTTTCTGATTGCAGCCCTCCCGTGAAATCCAGCTTTCTGCAGCTCCCGGCGAACAGTTTTTCTGGAAACTGGGTCCTCGAGGTGGTCATTAAGCACTGCAGTAATTTTGGGAGCTGTTCTTTTGTGATTCTCTCCATCAATTCGTGTAAGAGTCCGTGTAAGAGTTTCGGGTCGATGAGAAGGTTTTTCCCACTTTCTCAAAGGCTGTCATTACTTTCGAAACCGTACTTCTTGATACACCAGACATTTCGGCTGTTTTCGTTATGCTAACGCCTGCCATACAAGCATCAACAATTTGACCTCTTTGAAAGTCCGATAGATCTGTCATTTTAATGAATTTTAATTACTTTTTTCTGATGATATCTGAAAAGAAACAGCTATTTTGGCAAAACATATTAAGCAACACTAATAATAAATCAAAAAGCATAAAAATAAACAAGCTTTTGACGGTTTTATAGATATTTCAAAATGATGATGATATGATGCTAGGTGTTTCCATTATTTTGTCCAACCCCTGTATATACTACGGGCTTCTTTCAGTGTCCGTTTACCAAATCAATTCACAAGGCATTGGTCTGCCTTACACTATAGTAGAAGTTCAAGATACCACGCAGTGGGACTGAACCTGGAATCATGTGGTTGAGAAGCAATCTTCTTATCACACACCCACCTGATATATAAATTTAATTTGGAGTTAGATGCAGCTCTATAATGTAAGTATTATCGATGTGTTGTTGTGCTATTTCGTCCAAAGAAAGTCCCTTGGAAGACGTTGCATGTTTAGAAATGCACAGTATCCCTCAAATACTGGCGAAACTAACCGCTAATTCTGATTTTACATATAAGAACCGTTTGAGAGAAAAATTGAGTTGATTCATGACATAAATGAGCTTTTTCTTCTTAGAGATGGACACAATATAAGGAAACAGACCTCATCTTTATTTTCTATGGATTTCTATGGCGGGAAAGAGGGTTAATTTCAAAATTGCTACTTGGATGTATCTTATCCCAAATCAACTTGAAGGGTGCCTATCTACCAAAGAATATATTTAAGCTAAATGAGTTCTCAACGGCTAAATATGATTTTCAAACCAACATTCAGCTTGTTTGTTCTACATACTTCTGCTTCCATTGTTGTATTTCTTAGTTCAGATCGGCGGACAATTATAGTATAGAAACACTCTCGTTCCAAATATGTATCATCGTACGAAACTGAGTCTATTAGACAAGAACCCATGTGGAGACACGCACAGAAATTGTCATTTATGTACGTAAGCATGTAATTATGCATGCATGTATGCATGTATGTACGCAAATACATACATACACATGCATACATAAACATGCACATACATACATGTATAGGCGCATTACATACACATACATATTCATGCATGTATAGGTGCATTACATACATACACATAAATATACATACATACATGTATAGGCGCAGGCATGGCTGTGTGGTAAGAAGTTTGCTTTCCAACTACACGGTTCCGTTTTCAGTTCCAAAAGCCTTGTGAGTGGATTTGGTAGACGGAAACTGAAAGAAGCCCATCGTTTATATATATATATGTGTGTGTGTGTGTGTGTGTGTGCGTGTGTGTGTGTGTGTGCGCCTGTGTGTATGGTGGGTGTCTTTGTGCCGGTGCTTGTCCCCCTCAATCGTTTGACAAATGGTGTTGGTTCGTCAAGTGGTTCAGCTAAAGAAGCTGATAGAATAAATATCACGCACAAAGAAAAAAGTACTGGGGTCGATTCGTTCGACTAAAAACTCAAGGTGGTGTCCCAGCAAGGCCGCAGTCTAAACAAGTAAAAGGTAACAAATAAAAGATAAAAGATAAATGATGTACATAGATTCATACATGCGCGTATATCTTTTAAGATTTAATCTGTTTCAGTCATTGGATTGCGACCATGCTGGGACACAACCTTGCAGGGTTTTAGTCGAACAAATCAACCCAGTACTTAATTTTTTAAATCTGATACATGCCCGAAAGCTCTCTTTCGTTGAACTGCTAAATTACAGGGACCTAAATAAACCAACACCGGCTGCCTTGTGATGAGGACAGACACAAACAAAAAGACACATATTTGCATACATTTACACACATATATACGACGGGCTTCTCTCAGTTTACGTCTACGAAATCCACTCACAAGACTTTCGTCGTCCCGGGACTATAGTAGAAGACACTTGTCAATGGTGCCCCGCAGTGGGACTGAACCTGAAACTAGGTGGTTGGGAAGCAAACTCCTTACCAAAACTGCGCCTATGTGTGAAATACATAATTAGACAGAACGTGGGATCTCCACTAAAGGTTATTAAGTATTCATAAAAGTATGAATTATCCGGGGTTGCGATATACAACTATACAGTGAAAAACGAACTAGAAGGAATTAGATTCTGATGTACGATATAAAGGAGATATGCATATCATAATTCTTAATAAGTATTTCACCACAGAAAACTCTGTTTTAAGAATTATATCAGGCAGTGTAAGAAGCCAGAACACGCCTGAGAGTAGCAGTCACATGCCTTGAATATTAGAACGTCTAAAATGGAAAAAAATATGTCAAAAAGCGGAGACTGGTATTCTCAAAGGATAAAACCATTTTACAAGAAAGAAGCAACAAAACGTATCCTATATTGATTAGCATTGGATCACAAAAAAAAAAAAAAACTATTCAAAACGACTGAATTTGTGACTTCTAAGACGAAAACGACCGTGAACTGGTAGACACGTTAAAACGTCATTAGAGAATGGGATGAAAAAGTCTCTTAAAAATGCATTTTTTTTTAACATTCTCACCTAGGCTCCTTCCTTATGAAATTTAGAGCTTTAAGCAAGGAGCTTGGGGAGCATTTCCATTTTCATATCTCCCTCAGAGGAAGTAGAAATTTATGAAATTTCAACAGAAATATTGATTAGTGCTAATTTTTGGTTCCTGCAGAAAGAAAGCTCTTTATTCTACAAATGATAAAGAGAAGAATATAACGAAGTTTCTCCCCACAATATCAATTAATCTTTCGGTAGTAATAAGTCAATATCTACATGCTTAGGGTGGATAGTTGTATACAGGGGGGACGACTTTGCTACAGAAACTCCACTGTCAATTCCAAACCAGAATAGATGAGGAAAAAATATCTATGTTAACATTACTTTAAAATAACTAACATGAAATATGCTGTAAAACAGTAACATAGTTAGCTTACGCAGCGGAAGCCAAAGAAGAAAAGGATAAAAAAAAGTCAGGAGGGTCTGGGTTACACAACATTTAGATGTGATAGGAAAATTTGCTTATCAATTCTGAAGTATCATCGATTCAGTAGGAAACAACTGTACCTGTGTCTATTACAGAAAAAAATTGAAATTTATTGTGAAGTCTAATGAATAATGGTTTCAATTTTATATCGACTCCCACGCTCAATTAGTACTTTATTTTATCGATCCTGAAGGGATGAAAAGCAAAGTCGACATCGGTGGCATTACAACTCAAAGCGTAAAGACGGACGAAATACCGCTTAGCAGTTTGTCCGGCGTGCTAACGATTCTGTCAGCTCACCGCCTTAAGTATAGTGAATAATAACAATGGTACTGGTTTCAAATTCTGGGCCAAGGCCAGCAGTTTCGGGGAAGGGGCTAAGTCAGTTACATCAACCCAAGTGCTCAACTGGTACTTATTTTATCAACCCCAGAAGGATGAAAGGCAAAATCAACCTCGGCGGAATTCGAACCCAGAGAGATAAAGACGGATTAAATACTGCTAAGCATTTTGCCTGGCGTGCTAACGATTGTGCCAGCTCACCACCTTGATAATAACAATAATATTGCTAGATTGTTTTAATACAGTAAAGTATATTGCTTGTCTTCAGCGAAGTTTCTCACCACAATGTCTAATCCTTCTTACTTAGGAAATCAACTCTCTGGAATCCAATGCTAGTCCCCTTCTTTATTTTCCCGAAGACGCCAACATGTAGAAGCTTACACTGAACATCATTCATATTGACTAATAGCAACGGAGGGGCGGCGAAAACCATGAACTCCAAACTAAACCAAAAACATACTTGCATGCACACTCTGAAATGCACTATACGCAAACAAGACGGATGTTGTTTGGGTGACCGGGTTTTTGAAAATTTCCTCGGTGTCTGTAACGACTTCCAAGGCTTTCACAAACCCGGACCTTGCTATTGGAACTAACTTGGCCACTCGACTGACGACTAGCCTTCTTTTCCTCCTCTCTATTGTCTTCTGACTCATATAGATGCAACGAAAAGCGTTTGATCTTCAACCTGGCAACCTCGTTCTACAAGAAATGAATGAACGCCCAAACTTCCGATGATTCAGACTTCCACCACCACCTTTTCCTTAGTTCACTTCGAATGTTCTCAAACGTTCTGCTCTTTTAATTAAATATATTTTACATATATACTGTGTGAACATATACCCCACCCAAATATACATATGTATATGGGTAAATATTTACACACACACACACACACACACACACACGCATAGACAGGCGTATATATAGGCATTTATGTATGTGTATATATACTCCTGCTTATTTGTGCTTGTGTATATGGGTATATGTGTACTTTTGTTATAATCCCTTTCAAATTTACTGGCTTCATATTTCGGTGATTCTAATTTAAAATATTTTATAAGCGTCATTATACTTAAATAAGAACATACAAACATTTCTCTGGGATGTTTTCGGCATGACGGAAATATGGTGAAGTGCAGGCTAAGATACTTAATGTCAAGAGCCAAAAAGCATTTTAAACCATTTGAAATTACATTGGCATTACTGACAAATATTGTCAATATAGATAAGGGAGACAACTCAGAAATTTAAACTGCTTTCAAATTAAATGGATATTTGCTCTTGAGAGTCTCTGATATTTGTTTATTACCGCGACAATTCCAGGTATTGCAACGTTACGTAAAGGAACGGCATTTAATCTTCCACAGCTTCCATTATGCTTGTTTGCTGCTGCAATTAGAACATCAAAAACATTGTTAATGCTAATGCTTCAATGACCAGATGTACCTTTTATTTATATATTCTGTTTTATACGGCTATTGATGAATCACAGCATTGGTTATTGTGATACGGGCCAGTCACTGTTTCAGAGTATATGATGGTGAGACTGAAAAAGTATGTTTTTGTGTGCGCGCGCACTAGTGTGAAACACCTCCAAGCTGAGCTGTTTGGTCATACGCAATCCATCCATTTGACACTATTCGTGTGACTGGTTGTTCTCCATCAGTGTTTACGATGTGTCTTTTGTTAATATAAAGAATTAGTCAGGCGGTGAGCTGGCAGAAATGTTAGCACGCCGGGCGAAATGCTTAGCGGTATTTCGTCTGCGGTTACATTCTGAGTTCAAATTCAGCCGAGGTCG
>NC_043008.1:32283544-32296044 GCF_006345805.1 Octopus sinensis
GTCCAACACTCTAACCAATGAGCTATTTGCCTTCATTTCTGCTAGAAATAGCAGGCAAATTCCCCCAAATACACCTTACACTTTTAAGAAAGCGGCATTGGATAACATAGTTCTATATATACCTAAAAAGGGTAGGATAGCTACAGCTGGAATGCCTTTAATCATTGTTCATCTCAATTTGGGTTGACCTAGGACGAAATGACATTAAACAATGAAATTCCTACATAATAAAGGAGTAAAGGAGTCTTTTAATTCAACTCCATTTTTATTTGATGCTTATTTTTATCGATAGATAAAGTTTTAATGAAAAATCGATCATAGGCGCGGATGTGGCTGTGTGGTAAGAAGCTTACTTCCCAACCATATGGTTCTGGGCTCAGTCTCACTGCATGACACCTCGGACAGCTGTCTTGTACTATAGGCTCGAATTGCCCAAAGCCTTGTGAGTAGATTTGGTAAACAGAAACTGAAATAAGCTATATATATTGAGAAAAAGGAGGCAGTCAGAATTTTGGATAATTCTTTATTAGCGCTTTCGTTTGTTTATCGATTGGTCAAGACAAAATCAAAATCAATATTTATGTACACTGGCGAAAATTAATTTAAGACCGATGATAAAAGTTCTATTTCTTACAAAATATTTTGTTACTAACACCATATGCCTCCGAGGTCTATTTATCAGCACGACAATAGTCCTGTGCACAAAGCCAAAAAGGTTAAGGAATTTTTTGATCACCATAATATTGACGCAATCGAATGGCCTCCCCAGAGCTAGGACCTGAATCCGATCGAGAACTTGTGGAATTATGTTTCCAATAAAGTCCATGCTAAAAAACCATCTAATCTGAAACAATTATTCGATTATATCAATGAAATATGGCAAAACATTTCCATAGAATTTTGTAATCACTTTGCGAATTCAATGCCGAGGCGTTGTTCAGCCATTATTAAGAATAAAGGTTACGCCACAAAGTACTAGTATGTATTTCGTTCTTGTTGCTCATTTTTGCTACAATCTTAAGCTTTAAATAAAATTATAATGGTACGGTCTTAAACTAATTTTGCCGGTAAATTTGAAACTTTTATATTAATTTAGCATTAGAATTCTTGAAGTTGCATAAAAATAGTTATTGTCTGCAGAAATAAATTCTGCATAAGGTTTAAAAGATAAAAATACTTTGTATGGTGTTAGTAACAAAATGTTTCGTAAGAAATAGAACTTTTATCATTGGTCTTAAATTTATTTTCGCCAGTGTATATATATATAATATATATATATATATATATATATATATATATATATATATATATATATATTATATATATATATATATATATATGTATGTATGTATGTATGTATGTATGTATGTATGTTCAATCATCTATCTATCTGTATGTGGGTCTTCATGTTTGTCCTCCACCACCGCTTGTCAACTAGTGTTGGTGTGTTTACATTCCCGCAACGTATCTGTTCGGCAAAAGGATTGATGGAATAAGTACCAGGCTTTAAAAAATAAGTACTGAGATCAATACATTCGACGAAAATTGCTTTAGGTTGTGCTCCAGCATGGCCGCAATGAAATGACTGAAACCAGTAAAAGATAAAAGAGGATTGTGAAATTTAACCCGAGAAAATAAAATGCTGCCATTAAACACTTTCCATTAAGGAAGATCCTTGCTACTATAAGGCACAAGGTTTGAAATATTTAGAGGAGAGACTAGACGATTTACCCAAGTGCTAAACTGGTACTTATTTTATAGATCTCGAAAGGATTAAAGGCAAAGTGGATTATCGGTGGAATTTGAACTCTGAAGGTAAAGACCGACGATATGAGACGAAGCATTTTGTTCAGCCTGCTAAAGATTCTGCTAGCTCGCTGCCTCACAAGTTTTAGTAATAATTTGAAACTTTAGCTTAAGGGCAGCAATTTTAAGGAAAGGGCTAAGTCGACATCATCGACCTCAGTGCTCGACAGGTTCATATTTTACCGATCCCGAGGGGATGAAAAGCAAAGTCGACCTCAGCGGATTTTGAAATCTGAACGTAAAGACGGATATAATGTCACGAAGCATTTCGTCCGGCATACTGGCTACTATACCAGCTCGCTGTCTCACGACTTTCAATAATGATAGCAGTAAATAAGGGCAGTAGAGGGGAAGAAACGGAGAGCCGTACGAAATGCCATTGGCACGTTAATTTCACGAGCAGGCTGCCGGGTTGATGGGATCAACTGGAACCCTCGTCGTCGTAACCGACGGATTGCCAGTTAGTTCGTTCTCTGCCCAAATTTGAGACATTGTGCTTATGTTAGAAATTAGTGATGAAATACATTCCAATCAAATCCTTCGTAAAAAAAACAAATAGATAAAATTTTATATCAAAGAGGTGGATATGAAGCGGAAATTGAATCTCTAATCCAAAAGGGCTCGGAATTCTAAATATATAACAGGAGGGTTTTTAATCTTAAACTATACCGATCATTTCCTCTGATTTATTTTTTATCAAATTACACACACACACACACACACACACACACACACACACACACACACACACACACACCACACACACACACACATTTGTAAAGTGGATTAATAGATTTGGTCGGGAGCCAGATAGAATGTCTTGCAGTATTTAGTTACTTGCTTTTACGTTTGGATTTCAAATTTAGTCGAGGGGCAACTTGACCTTAACTCCTTCTGCGTTGATAAAGTAAAATGCGAATTAAGTACCTGAATCGATCTAATTATTCGGTTATGCACTCGTATAATCAAGCACATATAAATTTAATCAACTTAACCTTTCTTTTATAAAGCATTCGATTATCTTTCTTTGCGCCATGAGATCGAGGAAAGACATCACGACTCGTCGTGGAATTTTCATGGAGTAGGACAAAAGTAGGTTTCTGTCACCTTCCTTCGCGCGTATTTTTACTGGACATCATCTTGCAAATTAGATACAAACTAATTCACCACACCTGCCGGGAAATTCAGAATATTATGATCTGCAATAAATAATGCGAAGCATTTTGTCCTAAGCCTTCAACAATTTCATTAATCCAACGCCATAGAAGATGCACGGGAAGCTAACTGGAGCAAGATTTTATCTCAGAACGTAAAAGAAAATAGAAAAGGTAAAGCCGACCTCAGCGGATTTGAACTCAGAATGTGAAGACAAATAAAATGTCACGTAGCAGTTCGTCCGGAATACTGACTATTCAACCAGCTCGCTGTCTCACGATTGCCAATAATTATAGTAGTAAATAAGGACAATAGAGAGGTAGAAACAGTAGACCACATGATAAAATGCTTTGCTCCATTTAGTTAGAACCATTTACGTCCTTCGTAGGCATCCCAGCTATGTGGACACTGCCTTTTATCTTTTTTTTGGCGGGGAAGGGGCATAAAATTAAGTACCAGTTAAGAATTGGAAGTTGATTTAATCCATCATATTCCCGCGTGGCTTAATGGTTTGAGTATTCGTCTTACGATCGTAAGGTCGTAGGTTCAATTCCGGATGACGCGTTGTGTCCTTGAGCAAGACACTTTATTTCACGTTGCTCCAGTCCACTCGGCTGGTAAAAATGAGTAGTACTTGTATTTCAGTGCCACGCTGATTTTCCCTGAGATCGTTCAGGGTGCATGTGTTTATGGAGTGCTCGCCCTTAATACATTAATTTCACGAGCAGGCAGTTCCGTTGATCGGTTCAACTGGAACCCTTGTCGTCGTAACCGACGGAATGTCATTTAGTTAGTTCCCTGGCCAAATTTGAGACGCTGTGCTTATATTAGAAATCAATGATAAAATACCTTTCAGTCAACTGCTTAATAAATAAATAAAATTTGTATCAAAGTGAAGGGAAATTGAATCTCTAATCCAAAAGGCCATGGAATTCTAAATATGTGACAGAAGGGTCTTTATTCTTAAACTATACCAGTTATTTCTGCTGAGCTTTTTTCTATTAGATTATATATATAATACATACATTCATACATACATACATACATACATACATACATACATACATACATACATACATACATACATACTACATACATACATACATACATGCATACATACATATATATATATATATAATATATATTATATATATATATATATATATATATATATATATATATATATATATATATATATATATATATATATATTCGTGAAGTGGATTTATAGCTTTGACCTTAACTTGTTGTGTGTTGATAAAATGCGAATTAAGTACTTGAATCGATCTAATCATTCGATTATGCTCTAGTATAATCAACTACATATAAATATGAATGATCTGACCTTTCTTTTATCAAGCATTCGATTATCTTTCCTTGCTCCATGAGATCGATAAATGGTTCTAGGCGACTTCGTTAACGAAATATATGCTCGTCGTGGAATTTTCATCGGTATGGATAAAAGTGGTTTCCTGTTACGTTCCTTTCAAGTATATATTTTACATAACATTATATTGCAAATTAGATACAAACAAATTAACCACACCTGCCTGGACATTCAGAATGAAATGATCTGCAATAACTAACGCGAAGCATTTCATTCTACGCCTTCCACAATTGTCCTACGTCTTCAACAATTTCACTAACCCAACACCAAAGAAGATAAAAAGTAAAGATAACTGTAGCAAGATTTTACCTTAGAACGTAAAAAAAATAAAAATAAATAAAAATAGAACAAATGTAATTTGTCTAACACTTTGACAGTTCTACAAATCCACCTTTCTGGAACAACGATACCTTCATTTTATCGACTTTGGAAGGATGAAGAGCAAAGCTAACTTCAGTGAGATTTGAGCTTACGAGCTTAAGTGCAGACGGTATTTTGTGAAATGCATTAGCGATTCTGTCAACTTGCCGCCCCAGTCTATTATAGCTTCACCATCACATTTTAAGTGAAGCAACCGAATATGCTTTTCTTTTATTATACTGTGTCTTTATAGAAATCATTAGTTTTAAACATGGTGGACAGCGGTAGAACACGCAAGGAAATGTTTGCTATTCATTATTACCTTCCACGTTCTGAATTAAAATGTTCTCGAGATCAACTTTATTTCCCATCCTTATTGTTTTCCATACTTGTTTTATTTTTATTCCCTTCACAATTCTTTTTACGTAACTCACCACAGTTTTTTTTTCTTTTGAAACATGGCCTTGAAATGTTTCTGCATACGTCACAGTTGGGGGAAATAAAAGAAATCATCATCATCATCATCATCATTATTATTATAATACTTGTCCTTGTGACAATTATAGAAGTGATTCTCATTTTGCCTTTCTTGGTATTGTTAATTCGAAGAACGGAAGAAACATAAATAGAGAAATGAAAATTCTTCATGTATTTCTCAGTGAGAAACATTGTGATATAATTCCCTGCTAAAGGTAGGACTGGCTGCACATTTTTTGTTATCAAAGTTTAATCAAAATAAGGAGGGCAGTGCATATGATCCGGATCTATGAGAACAGCGGAAGCATGAAGGACGAAGAAACCACAACTCAACTGGTGCTGCCACCCACTACTTCGTTCCTTGCTGGAGACCCAGCTGGACGTAAGTGGGCGTAGGTGTTCCTGCCAGCAAATAGAGCCAGAGCCTTTTCAAGTGTTAATCACAAGTCTTAGTTTTTGTACCTAGAGTTGAACCTTCACTAGAGAGCCATATCCACCTCTAATGGTACCAGTACCATGACAAAATAGGTGCAATATGAAGCAGCACAAGTAAGATATTAGTTATCTTCATAGTAGAGGTGGAGGCGTGTGGCTTAGTGGTTAGGGTGTCAGCATCATGATCGTAAGATTGTGGTTTCGATTCCTGGACTGGGCGACGCGTTGTGTTCTTGAGCAAAACATTTCATTTCACATTGCTCCAGTCCACTCAGCTGGCAAAAATGAGTAACGCTGCGATGGACTGGCCTCCCGTCCAGCTGGGGAACACATACGCCATTGAAACCGGGAAACCGGGCTCATGAGCCCGGCTAGGTTTTACAAGGGCGCATTTATTATTTTTGTGGAGGCGCAGCAGCCCAGGGGTTAGGGCAGCGGATTTGCAGTCGGAGGATCGCGGTTTCGATTCCCAGACCAGGCATTGTGTGTGTTTATTGAGAGAAAACACCTAAAGCTCCACGAGCCTCCGGCAGGGTGTGGTGGCGACCCCTGTTGTACTCTTTCGCCACAACTTTCTCTCACTCTTTCTTCCTGTTTCTTGAGTAACGCTGCGATGGACTGGCGTCTCGTTCAGCTGGGGGGAACACATACGCCACAGAAACCGGGAAACCGGGCCCATGAGCCTGGCTAGGCTTGAAAAGGGCGCATAAATAAAATAAAATATTTTCATAGCAGAGGCCTAGTGCGAGAGATTTCCACTCAACATGGTTCGTTAAAACCATCTAAATAAAGGTGAAAACTATGTTTCTTTTCTTTCATAGTTAAATTTAATTCTTCAACATGTTCATGTCATGTATTGGTTTCTTTTTTTATACGTGCAAACGTTTAAATGGATTTACATAGCTAAGTACCAAGTACCAACAAGGATCGAATCAATCCCTGGTACAGCCTTTCTTCACTGAAGTAGACTGTGATAAGAAGCGGATAACAGCTCTAGGAGTTCTCCCATTCTCCGGTTACTGTGGACATCTGCCAAGAGGCTGCCAAACAAATCTGGCATGGAAACATAGAATTCATATGGCAGACCATCCGAACCGAGCGATTTGCGACTTGTGCAATCGCTCATCGCCACCTGTATTTCAATGGTGTAATCGTCTTTTCGCAGAATTTCGCGTCCGTTACGGAGAGTCGTGGTAAGCCGTCGAGGTACAAAGTAAAGTCCGGTACCGCCGTCGACCCATCACCCTCGCAAAGTGCTGCTGTAAAGCTGCACACATCTGTTCAAAACCGTGTAGCGCGCGTTCGATCTGATTCGTCAAAAACGTGATCGTGGTTTGTTTCCAAGTCGCGTCTCTATCGTTCGGGCCCATCGCATGGCTTTAGTTCCTTTGTGTTTTAGCGCATGGGCCTTAGCTCTGATAACGCACTCTTCGTGTTTCGCCTCAAAGAAATGGTCAAGGGTCATTCTCACCCCCAACACCTCGGTCCTGATGCCTTTACTAATAACCTCTTCTAGTTTGCTAACTAATTCTCCCTCTAATCTATTTCTTTCTATTGTTGAATCTTTGCTAAGCGCTATCGATTCTACTCTAATCACTCTTGCCAGAGCGATCCACCACGCTTGGTGACGATAGCCCCCGTCAACTGCCGCTTTAATAGTTCGCTAATCCGGTCCCTGTAGTCTTTGAAAGCCGGTGAGGACGCATTCAACTTCCAGTAATCGAGTCCCTGTCTACAGGTCTTATCTAAATCGACTGAGCATATCATAAATTTGTGATATACCGATCAATTTAAATTGTAGACGGCCTATGCTATCCATATCCTCTAATCTAACAAATACTCTATCTAAATATGATCTGGATGGCCTGCTGTGGTTTCTACTGGCACATCATGGGAAATTCAGTGAGTACCTGTCAGAAAGCTGGAAAGTCTTGAGCAGGTTTCCGAGGTTTTACATCCAGTTCTGCTATGTACTAAACCCACACAGTCCTTCCGTGCGTCTAGAATACTATTTCAGTCCCTCACTAGTACTTAAGTGGGAGACGTTCCCAAGAATGTTTCCAGACGCCTGAAGAAATCTGGCCTTCCAGCACGTTAGGGTATAAACCACCACCAGTCTAAAGCGCCACCTTCGCTGCTATTCACGTCTAGAACCATCACCCTACATCCGGGTCTGTACTTGGAGATCTAAGTATTTCTGCACTACCACTGCTACACCATCACCTGCTCCTCACAGACCACAAGATAAAAATACCTCGTAGTTCTCGAAAATGGATGTTAGAGAGACCAAATCAAGCGACCTGAGATCATTGAGCAAGTGACCTTGCTGCCAAGCCGATCCCAGTCCACGCACATTCACACACCCTATTCTCAGCACTGTTATGCTAGTTGTAGAAAGAAAAAGAGGAGGTTACTTACCTTGATTTTTGAGAAGCCCGGAATTTCTGGGCCGCTCTACCGGCGAAAACATTTTAAAAGGGGTTTCCAACAGCCTTTTATCAACTGATTTTTAAAAAATTCCCACCCTACATGGAAATTTTTCTCTTATTGTTTTATAAACGTCTGATGACGTTTTAATGAAGAGTCTGTCCTAGGGGATCTTGAGTATGAAATCCTATGTCTAAGCTTTGTTTTTGTTTTGACTTACAAAATCCATCAATCCACTGTTGCACTTGTCTACAACAGTGAAATTGATGGATACACTTCGTCTACAGTTTGAAAAATATTCATGTTTCTGAAATTGGTTGTTTCCGTGTTTCTGTGATTTCATGCTGTTGTTGATGATGTTGCTGTTTTTGAAGTTGCTGGTTTTGTTCTTGTTATTTTTGTTGGAGTGGTTGTGAATTGTGTTGTAGTTGTGGATTCAGATGTTTTTGTTGATTTCTCGGAGCAGAGCAATGTACTCTCTCCCTCTTTTGCTTACCCCCTTTAGACACTGTGATCCATTGATCGTTCAGCTCTTCTTTCTCCATGTCATTGCAGTTAGTATTGGTTTGGGAGGAAGAGCATTCAAGAGAAGCTTGCTTTTCCGTGGCAACTGAAGGTAGACTCCTTCTTTGTCTTGGTTTGGGAGTAGGTGTGTACCTGGGTGTAGGCGTAGGAGTCTTGAGCACTTGTTTATGATTTTGCGCTTGTAGTGTTTGTAATGTTGGTAGCAGTGAGACTTTATTATTTCTTGTTTTAGGGCAGAAAGCCTTTAAGTGAGTTACAGATCCACATATGGCATCTTGGCTTTCTACCATCTACGAACACTGACAGGTGAGTACCATCCGGGAGATCGATTAAATCAGGCAGCTGATCGATATGGTCCTGCTTGCATTGCAAGGTCAGTTCCATACCTGTACCTAACCAGTTTTGCTTAGGTAGTTTCTTGATCTCCAATATTCTTCTTCTAAATCTGCCAAGGCAGCCGCAACTAACCAGGTATTGGATATTTCTGGCAGCACATTCAGCACCCTAATTTTGGCAAGGCTATTGCTGCGATAGCTAGAGATTAAAAAAAAGTTGTTATTCCTCAAAGAGGTCATGGTAGCTTCTTCTTCCGACCCAAATCTCACCTCGATAGTTCCAAACTTCTTTCTTCGAGTGATAGGGGTCTTTTGTTCCCACACGCGCCCAAGGCATCTTTGTATTTCGCTCTCAGGAGCATTTTCCACCCATCAAGACTTGACTCCGATGCAACGATATGTTATCGTGCTTCTTGCGATATTTTCTATCCTGTCGGATGGAAGGTTTAGAGCTACTCTTCTCCCATCGTTTTACAAATTTTCTTGCCACTTCTAATTCTTCATCCATCTTTGCGTTTTTATGTTTCATTTCTTTCGTACTGTTGCTGTTGTTATTGTTGTTGCTGTTGTTGTTATTATTGTTGTTATTGTTACGGTTGTTGTTGTTGTTGTTACTGCTGCTGCTGTTGCTGTTGTTGTTCTCGTTGTCGACACCAAAGGTTTTGATGTTGCTTAGAGACGAAATATTTTTCGCCTCAGTGACGTCATTAACTTTAGGCCATTCGATTTATTTTCTTATTCTCAATTTTTTCCTCCTCAACTTTTTCGACGAGGAGTACGTTCCTTTGTCCAACATTATGATGGCTTCTTTATCAGCCATCTTTAAATAATTAAAGAAAATTGCAAAATATTTGCTTTTGCCAAAAGTAGTTCAAATTCAAAACTTGTTGATGCGCAACCCCTGCAAAACAGGGGGTGTTTCTACACAATAATACTATCTATGCAGTCCACAGAATCTCAGAAATGCAATGGTAACAATAAAAAGGAAAACACGTGGCCTTAGAAGGCCGCAAAGACTACAAACACTTTTTCAACTTACGGAGCACCAAATTTCCGTGACTTCACAGTATGGCGGCCATAATAATAATAATAATAATAATATAATAATAATAATAATAATAATATAATAATAATAATAATAATAATAATGATAATAATAATAATAATAATAATTCTTTGTGTTATAACAACAGCATCATCAATAACAACAACAACGACAACGACGACAACGACGACGACGACAACAACACAACAACAACAACAACAACAATAACAACAAAAAATTGTACGAGCAATAAAAATGACTTACTCACGTGGTTGGACTACTATTCCTTTAAAATAATGGGATGAGAATTTAACAAATATTGTTTATATTTTTAAAATTTTATGAGACGGAAGGTTGTGAGCTGTGGGAGATTTGACTGCTTTTCTTTTGCAAGTTAAATCTTTTTATTTTGATTCTATGTGAACAGTTACGTCTCTGCACAACTGAAATGCATTGTTCTTTTCATATAACTCATTTTGGTGGTCTTATTTGAAAAGTACAATCGCGAGTATAAGCATCCAAAATGGAGTTCCTCCAAAGGATCTGTAGAGTTGTGTTACTCGACACGGTGTGTAAATAAGAAATCAGGGCGTCACTTTACATCGAGCTGCTACGTTTCTGCATTGAAAGATCACAACAGCTCCGATACTATAGACGTGATTAAAATGTCGCAGGAAAAGCTCAGAAGACGGATTCTACAAGCCGAGCCAACTAACAGGAACTAAGGGTGGACCAAGAAGAAGGACATGGTTGGATAATATCCATAGTCTTAGTTGGTAACGCTTTGGAATCCAGCCAGAAAGTCTAGTGGTGATTGCTTTTAATAGGACGCTATGGAAGAAGTGTTTCAGGACGCCAACGACCCTCTCAGGAATTGTGGGCGGAGAAGATAACTGGAGGGAATTACATTGTCCCTGCTGGGTTCTCTTATTTTTTTGTCAGAATAAGTGCAGCGAACATGAAGCTAAACAAGACCCCCGAAACTGGTTGGGGAGGAGAAAGGGAGGGCGTTACCCTCAAATTGGAGATCTGACCCAATATACTTACAAGAGAAGGAATTCAGCTAAATGCACCCGATAACTAAGTTCCAAATTATGGTATAAACCAAGCGATGGTTTCCTACAAACTCTAAATTATTGATGTTCTTATCGTTATTTAGCAGCAGGTTATCCCTCATTAAAGGCCTATTATTAAATCGTGACCATTCCACATTTTTTCAGACAGGAAAAAACGTTTCTGCCAGCTCGTCGCATTATCTGCGGAACTGATAACGAAACTAAAGCAATCGCTGAGAACGCAGAAAGGAAATTGGGTTTTCTGAGTAAACGAAACAAACATATAAATGATTTTAAAAGTCTCTAACTAAATGGCATTAGATGAAAGTACATGAATTTGATATTCGGTTACATCTTTGCAAATTTATTTCCTATATTTTCTAAAGAGTGTTTCAAGTTAGTATTATTATTATTATTGTTTAGAGTTAGTATTATTTTCTAATTGTTTACGACGCAACCAATTTGTAACGTATTTATTGAAGTGTGGTAGTTACTCGGAATACCCAAGTTTCTTTTTGTGTTTTCCTGGTGATATTTTGCTTTCATCGTTAGTCCTGCAGTAGGCGGTGAGCAGACAGAATCATTAGCACGCCGAGCTAAATACTTAGCAGCATTTCGTCCTTTGTCACAAATTCTGTTGAGGTCGACTTTGTCTTTTATTCATTCGGGGTCGATAAAATAAGCAGCAGTTGAACACTGGTGTCGATGTGATCGACTCCCCACCACTTCCTCTCGAAATCGCTGGTCTTGTGCCAAAATTTAAAACCATTATTAGTACCACAAAAAGCAGTGAACTGGCAGAATCGTTGGGGTGCCGAACAAAATGCTTAGCGGCATTTCGTCTGACTTTACGTTCTGGGTTCAAATTCAGCCGCGGCCAACTTAGCCTTTCATTCATCCAGGGTCGACTAAATTAGTTCCACTTGAACACTAGGGTCAATTAAATCGACTAGTACCCTTCCGAAAAATTTCAGGCTCTTTACCAATAGTAGAAAGGATTATTACTCTCGGAGATAAGGCGACTAGCTTACAAGGATCGTTAGCACGTCGAATAAATAACGGCACTTCATCTAACTTCAAATTTCGCCGAGATCAGCTTTATCTTCAACCCTTTTAGGGTCGATGAAAGAAAGTTCCCTAAAAATTATTGGCCTTGAAACCATTACTAAGTCCCGCAGAAATATGTACCTAAAACCAAAGCTCGCCCATGTGTTTTTTTTTTCTCTTTTAAGATAATAGGATGTTTTTTGAACGACATCTAGCTGCTATATTTTGCAAGTCGAGGCTACCGCGAGCGAGAGCTTGTACAAAATTCAGGGCATCGGATACGTAGAACGAACTAAAACGAACCCATGTGTGGCTTATCGTTAACGTTTGCAGCTTACAACCCATCACCTCACACACAAACGCATTCAATGAAGAATAAAAAAAGACAACAGCACTAAAGAAAAACAACAAAATAATACATACACTGGAAATATATATAAGAGCAT
>NC_043008.1:32298544-32346044 GCF_006345805.1 Octopus sinensis
ATATATATGTTATATATATATACAGACAGGATGGTCACGAATTGAATGTTTTTAAGATTGTAAGTCTGGTAGATTAGGATTGATTTGGAACGAAACATCTTCAATAACAACCAACACTCATGACAGTTGGAAAATATTTTGCTGCTTAGTCCCACGTCAGCCTAAAAAAAGAGTTCAAAGTCCTGGGTGGAACACACATATGTTCCACGTATGATTGTTCTGACTCTTTTTCATAAACTGTTAACACCAGTGTCAAAATTTGGCATATGGACAGTAATTTCTGGGGAGTGGGTAAATCGATTACATCGATCCCAGTGGACCTCGGCTGAATTTGAACTCAGAACACAATGGTGGGACGAAATGCTACTCAGCATTTTCCCGGCGTGCCAGCGATTTTGCCAGTTGGCTGCCATATAGATAGTTAAATGTCGACGACTACATTACCTAATATACTTTTCCTTTTATAAGACGATAGGTGGTGATTTGAAGGAGATTTGAATACCATTTTTTGTTAGGGATGTTATTCGGTCTAAATTGAATCTGGATCCAGCAGAGCTTTGACCAAACACGTTCCAGCCCTGACCATTCTGTTTATAAGCTATAGTATATAAAATACCGGTTGTCGTTTAACCCAGTGTTTCTCACACTGGTAAATACCAGTATCACGCCCAATCCACAAAATATTAGAGAAATATTTTGCTTACCCCTCTTTATAAATGACTGAACAGAGTTTGCATTCATACACTTCTTTCTTCTTCTTAATGCTGGAGGTGCTAGAACCTCTGACGATCCAGGCTGACTATTCATTTCCAAAAGTATAAGCAGTTCTGGGAAGATTTTGTAAAGGAAGACTGGTTGTTGCTTATGCATACATGGTTTCCCACCCACCTCTACGATACCTAACACAGATTTCTTCAAAGCAGTCGTTGAATCAGTATTTATGGTTCTTCAGCATGGGTACCGAACAGGACACTTGAAAAGAAGCTTCACTGTGAATACACGAGAAAACTTCGTGCACTTCTCAATTTTTCTTGGCATCAACAACCAACAAATTAGTGATTGAATGACAGTCTTCTTACCGTCATCTTGGTAATCAGAGAAAGAACAATATGTTATGCAGGACACTGCTGGAGAAGCAAGAATGAAATATCCAGCGATCTCCTTCTTTGGAAACCCACTCATAGACATATACAGGTATCGGTAGACAAGAAGATCATCCATCAAGCAACTTATGGAAGGCAGTGAATATCATGTTGAGGATATGAAAACTGCTATGGAAGAGCAGGACATGTGGCGTAGAAGGGTTTGGTCTGGACAAATCGCCCGATCGGAGAGACAGATATATGATACAGATGTTTATCTAAAGAAAAGGACGCCGGCTTGGGCCGACAGATAGTACCAGTGTCATCACAGGAGTTGCTGTCAGAACGTCAAGAGCTCGAAAAGCTACCGTAAGCCTCTTGTCTGGGTTTTCAAGGTCAACTTTCACTTCGCTCATTTCTGATATCTGATAAAAGCTTAGAACAACCGTAATTCTATTAAACGTACTAATGTGTCCACCCTTGTTCAATCCATTACAGTTCTCCTCCGGAAGCTTACTCACTATGAGAAACACTGTCTTAGATTATGAACCTGGAATCCACCGTCTCAGTTTTGACAAATCTTAAAACAAATTAGCCTTAGGCACACAACCGTCTTAGCCGCATTATATGCCCAAGAGTAAATTAATGTTCTGGACTCTGTAGTATTCATTTATTGACAGTAAGCAAGAGCATTCATAGATCAGAATTGGGCCCCTAGATCTCTGAGAGGAGGGAAAGGTCCGGGCACTAACTTGGTTTTCGCCCAGCTCACCTGAAGGTCAAGCTTTGCTGATTCTTCTCTGTATATAGTCAGTGCGTCCCAGAGCTAGTCGATTGAATTGCTGAATAGGATTGTATCGTCCGCATACTCCAGGTCGGTAAGGTGATAGTACCCAAAAGTGATGCTAGAGACACACTCACAGACCTTGGCTTTCAGCTATCCGTCGCATGCACTTGTACGGGTATGTTCTCTGTCTCCCGCAAGGTCATCCTAAAAGGGATATACTCTCATTCGATGCAGCAGCTGCAGGCTGGAGGAAACCGCGTGGCAGGCCCCACACCAGATGGCTGGATGTGATTGGGGAAGATTTCCAGAGGCACGACATCACCTTGCAGGATGCAAAGGAGTTAGCATGAGACCGCCAGCGATGGAGAGCTGGTCAGCTCTTTGCATGATGACGTCTCTGAGGCCACTAACTTGGGATGAACCCAGCACCATCAAGCAAGAGCATGAAACAAGGCAATCAGCAAGTAGACCAGTGAGGCCTCTGGGCAACTACTCAATATGCCTGTGCTTTAAGATGGTACTGATTAGATAATTCGACATATAAACTATGTGAACATAAGACAGTGTGCTAATGGTCGGAATGTCTTTGACCTTAGCATTCCTGGACCAGAAATTTATGAACTATATCTTGTAAATCCATCTTGACCTCCTCTGACGACATGTCGGTTCCGTTTCTGGGCATACCATCCTCCTATACTTCGATATAAAAGTTACAACAAGCTAGGGATCCATATTGTTTCTAATATCTGTGATCGTCACTAATGTATTTCTTCGCCTCATACAATTGAGCGTAAGTGTACGGATGGAAGTAATCTAAGTATTTCAACTAGTGTTTTGGTTCGGTCATCGGTACTTGAACTTACAGTAGACAGTTCCTTAGAAATTAAACCTCTCAATTAAGAGAATATTTCCGAAAATTTCTTTTAGCACTTTCAAAAGTTTATGCGTGAGTGTTGCTGCTGTTACCTTCATCGTCTAAAATATTTATTTAACTTTTCGAAACAATATTTTTTCTTTGCAATTTTCATCATTTTTGTTCATTCTGAGGTGAAATTTTATTTTATGCTTTTCTGGTTGCTTTTATGTGCAGTTGTTATTTTTTATTGTCTTTGTTATTGTTAGAGGGAGTTAAGGCGCGCGGCTTAGTGGTTAGGGTATTCGGCTTATGATCGTAAGGTCATGGGTTCGATTCCCTGCGACACATTGTGTCATTGGGCAAGACCCTATTTCACGTTGCTCCAGTCCACTCAGCTAGTAAAAATTAGTAGTACCTGCATTTCGGCGAACCAGCCTTGTCACACCTTGTGTCACGCTGAATCTCCTTGAGAACTACGTTAAGGACACCCATGTTTGTGGAGTGTTCAGCTATAGCACGTTAATTTCATGAGCAGTTTGTTCCGTAGATCAGATCGACTGGAACCCTCGTCGTCGTAACGGACGGAAGGCCAGTGTTAGAGGGTGTATTTTATAGACATTTTGACATGAAATGTCATAATGTGAAGCAAGAAAGAAAATTGCCATAATTCATAATTTTTATTAATCAAACTTTTCTCTTTGCTTTCTATTGGATTACATCTTGGGGCAATGAGACGCACTGACTTTAATTTGTCTTCACAGTTAATTTTCTCTTGGAAGCTTATTATGACGCGGATATGACTGTGTGGTTAAGAAGTTCATTTTGCAATCATGTGTTTTCGGGTTTAACTCCACTGTGCAGCACATTGAGCACTGAATGTCTTTTATTATAATCCAGAGCCAATCGATGCTATGTGAGTGAATTGGTAATATATATATATATATTATATATATATATATATATATATATATATATGTATGTATATATATATATACATACATACATACATATATATATATGAATGTATGTATGTATATATATATCTATATATATATATATATATCTATATATATATATATATATATATATATATATATATGTATGTATGTATATATATGTATATATATATATATATATGCGTGAGTATGTATATATATATATGTGTGTGTGTGTATATGTATATATATATATATGTGTACTGGTGTCAGACTGTATCAGCCTTTGTCTTTCCCTTGGTGGCGTAGAGAGGGGAGGCTGATATGCATGTGCGACAACTGGTCTTCCATAAACAACCTTGCCCGGACTTATGCCTCAGAGAATAACTTTCTAGGTGCAATCCCATGGTCATTCATGACCGAAGGGTGTTTTTTACTGTTTTTATATATGTCTATATTTTTGGGTTGCCTAAGACAGGATAGGACGATTATCGAACTGGTGATGCGTACTGTGGCAGAAACACCCATCCACAACTGTTCTCGTATCATTAGGTAATTAGTCTATCCTTTATTAACTTTGAAGAATTCTTGATTCTTGAAATTTTTTCCCATTCTCACAAGGAGCTGGTTTCAACTACCATTTTGCAATTTTAACACATCTTCTAGAAGTAGAGATAATTTTAATAAATAAAGAATTTATGCTGCATGGTATTTGATATATCTGTATATTAAATATACACATATATAAATATATATGAATTTGTCTATATTCATACATACTTATATATGTATATATGTATACACGTATATCTATCTATCTATCTATCTATCTATCTATCTATCTATCTATCTATCTATCTATCTATCTATCTATCTATCTATCTATCTATCTATCTATCTATCTATTTATCTATCTATCTATCTCTATAGGGAGAGTTTACGAAGAAAACAAAAGACGAAAACAGGTGGTGTACAAACAGATGTATTAGTATAACGCTTAGGAATAGAAAAAGTATTTTACGTTTCGAGCCTGCGCTCTTCTACAGAAAGGGACACAGAAAAAAAAAGGAGAGAAACAAGGAGAGATAAAAGGAGAGAAAAAATGTGTGTAGTGGCTAACGATCTATCATTTACACACACACACACACACACACACACACACACACACACACACACACACACACACACACACACATATATGCATATATTTGTATGTTTGTGTGTCCGTGTTTGTCCCCTTCGCCACCGCTTCACAACCGATGCCTGTGTGTTTAGGTCCCTGTAACTTAGCGGTTCGGCAAAAGAGATGATAGAATAAGTACTAGGCTTACAAAGAATAAGTCCTGGAGTCGATTTCTTCAACTGAAACCCTTCAAAGCGGTGCTCCAGCACGGCTGAAGTCAAATGACTGAAACAAGTAAAAGAATGAAAGAATATATATTTATATACACACACACACATACATAGAGAGAGAGAGAGAGAGAGAGAGAGAGAGAGAGAGAGAGAGAAAGAGAGAGGGAAATAGATAGATAGATATAGATAGATAGATAGATAGATAGATAGATAGATAGATAGATAGATAGATAGATAGATAGATAGATAGATAGATAGATAGATAGGTAGATTGAATGATAGATAGATTGATTGATTGATTGATTGATTGATTGATTGATTGATATGCACAGATACGCACAGGCACATAAAAACACACACATACACTCACACACGCACACACATTCACAGACAGACACAGACAGACACATAGCTACAATTTAGATTGTCCACCGAAAATGAACCCCAATCACTCTTATCTCGGTAAATAGTCTATGACGTATAAAACCTAATTGATATTGATCACTGAGCTCTGACTCCTTTATCAAAACAAAAACAAAAAACAAATACGAAAACAACTAACTCAATAAAAATAAAGTCCAACACACCTGCTCTACGTCTGGTGACCGACCAACGAACTATCGATGTTTTTATTGTACAATCAATTGATTTAAGAAAATACTAACAAAGAACGTATTCAGTATTTCATTGTAGACATGCCGTGGTCACTGAAGTAGTATTTATTGAGAAACAAACGAATATTTGAACGTCGTTTATGAAAATATATCAGAGAAGTTAAATAGCACCAGAGTAGTACATTGTTCATATATGTGTGAATCTGTGTATGTGCGTGCGTGTATGTGCGTGCGTGTACGTACTAACGTACGTGTGTGTGTGTGTGTGTGTGCGTGAGGGCATGCGTTTGTGTGTGTGTGTGTGTGTGCGTGAGGGCATGTGTTTGTGTGTATGTGTATATCTATATATATATACGTGTATGTATATTGTCTACTTAAAGGACATAATACATGTCTTTAAGTGCTAATAATAGTTTCATATATTGAGAAATATCTCTCCTCAGGCACAAACCACATATCATAACGAACCAAAAAAATTGAATAAGAGAAGTTCGAGAAAACTGAAAAGCCAACATATAGAAAACGCAGAAGGGGAATAAAATGGAGAACGGAAAACGAAAACTAAAATTTAAACAGTAAAAAGTAAAAAATAAAAAGTAAAAGTAAAAAAGAAAAATTTAGTTTTTTCGCATTTCTTCTCTTGAATTTTTTTGTAGCACCTTATGATATGTGGTTTGTGCCTGAGGAATATGCTTGAGATATTTCTCAGCTTATGAAACAATCAGTAGCACTTAAAGACATGTGTTGTGTCCTTTAAATAAATAATATTTAGTTCTCACCAGGTGGAGTACTTCTTTTAATCTTCTATCACAGAACAGTGCATTATATATATATATATATTATATATATATATAGATAGATAGATAGATAGATAGATAGATAGATAGATAGATAGATAGATAGATAGATAGATTGAGAAAGAGAGAGAGAAAGAGAGAGAGAGGGGGAGAGGGAGAGGGAGAAAGTGAGATAGGTAGGGTCATAAACACATACATAATTCGCCATCTGGGATTCTTTTGTGAATAGATGCACACACTTAGGTGTATGTATCGTCAATTCGCCAAACCAAGCACACAATTACAAACACCGGGAACTCTCTTAACTCAAAAAGTCTTGTTGGTTTGTTAGCGACCGGCTTGAACTCTCTCACGGAGAACTTAAATAAAACTCAAAGAAAACTTGTCCGTCCCTCCGTACATACGTACAGACATGGTACACTATTGCGAAAGTCAGAACAATTTAGATGAGAGTAGTAGTAGTAGTAGTAGTAGTAGTAGTAGTAGTAGTAGTAGTAATGGTGGTGGTGGTGGTGGTGGTGGTGGTGGTGGTGGTAGTGGTGGTGGTAGAATGGGGCATGGCCTGAAACGGCGCATCGCTGCATCCACTGTAGGCGACTCCCAACACCTGGCGGATGATATATTAGTACTACTTAGCGACAGCTCGTCAAAAACGGAACCTAAGAATAAAAACAGTTACAAAATTAAGGACACAAGTGACTTGATATAATTCTTTTCTACTCTAGGCACAAGGCCCGAAATTTTGGGGGAGGGGGCCAGTTGATTAGATCGATTCCAGTACGCAACTGGTACGTATTTATCGACCCCGAAAAGATGAAAGGCAAAGTTGACCTCGGCAGAATTTGAACTCAGAACGTAAAGACAGACGAAATACCTATTTCTTTACTACCCACAAGGAGCTAAACACAGAGGGGACAAACAAGGACAGACAAACGGATTAAGTCGATTATATCGACCCCAGTGCGTAACTGGTACTTATTTAATCGACCCCGAAAGGATGAAAAACAAAGTCGACCTCGGCGGAATTTGAACTCAGAACGTAGCGGCAGACGAAATACCGCTAAGCATTTCACCCGGCGTGCTAACGTTTCTGCCTGCTCACCGCCTTAAGTGACTTGATATAATTAATATATTGTCTTAATTCCTCATTATCTAACACACTCACCGGTTCGATTTCCACACATTTATTATTTATATATGTTTTCTTCCAGAATTTTTGTTGCTTTTGTGGAAATCGAAGCGGTGAGTGTGTTAGATAATAAAGCATTAAGACAAAGTGACTCTCCCCAGACACAACATTATTTGCTTCAACACACGAGTTCACATAAAGAACCTTGCAAACCAGACACAAAAACGAACCTAAATATAATTTCAACTTTATACCTAGTATAATTGGAGTGAAAAGATAAGAAACCAACCAGCCTGGATTAAAATGTGGCTGAACTCTGATTTTTTGAGAAATACCTTTGCTCCAAAGCTCATACAGAACAAATGATCACATTGAAAATTATCAAGGCATTCCCGAAATTTAAAAGTCGAAAAGGCTACGCGAAAGATAAGAATAATTGTCATCATGTTAATTTTTTTACTGTTTTCTTACATTCATAATACGTGTGTTTGTGTGTGTATAAATTAGAGAAAAACCACTATTATACAATTATTATACAATTCAAACAATGATAGACATAAACCATATCATATAGAAAAAATAAAATATATTATAAAACATATAATATATACACTGGTGCATACTAAATTGAATTTTTCCTTGTAAGTTTGTAGGTATACTCCCTAATATCATATATATATACGTATATATATATATATATATATATATATATATATATATCGATAGATAGATACTCGAAAAATGTTTCTGTAGTGGACCAGGCTACAAACCACATAATAAATCAAACCATAGGGGTGTTATGTTTAGTCTTATGTAGTTCAAATGCAGTAAATCCAAAAATTCAATCAGTGATGATTATTTCATTTGAAGTATATAAAATATAAAGCAAGTCAGGAAGTACGAAATGAATATATCTATATCACCAATTGATATCCATAAGGTTACGGTCGTTTCGCAGTCAACATTATGGAAGAATAATTTATTTTCGTGTATAATAAAGTATTTTACATGTCTGCACCAGTTTACATGCTATAAAGTTTCATAGTACCATAGTATATTTTACCACCTAATACAGGTATAGAAGGCTAGCTCATCAGATCCAAAGAATATCATCTGTCTGTCATACTATACACATTCTACATTTTCACCACCACTGCCCACTGTTTCCTCTTTAATATCTTACTACATATCCTATCCTCCCTTCTATAAAAAGACTATTTTATTAACTATTGTCTTCCATACATTAAGAATTGAAGATGACATTCTGTTTGTGCATATTGGAGTCGCAAATTCGATGCAACCATGTTACTCTTTGGATCTGATGAGCTAGCCTTCTATACCTGTACCAGCCTGTAAAATGTACTATAGCACCATATAATTTTATAACATATACACTAGAGCAGAAATATAAAATAATTTATTATACACTAGAGTAAATTATTTTTCCATTATGTCTGCAAAACGATCGTAATCTTATGGATATCAACTAGTGAAATAAATATATTCATCCTATATTCATCATACATACATACATACATACATACATACATACATACACACACACATACATACATATATATATATATATATATATATATATATATATATATATATATATATATATATATACTCAAATGGTTCCAGTTCAGTCTCACTGCATGACACTTTAGGCAAGTATCTTCTATACCCTTGGGCCGACCAAGGTCATAATGCAGCTGGGATAAGCATCAATAAGAGAATGATACCTTACAAGGTCACTACATCACAAGGTCACATGGTTCCATGGCGCAAGGTCATAAAATTCAAGGCCACAAGACAAAAGTTACAAAGTGCAAGATAATAAAAGTACAATGAAATTGCAAGGTGCAAAGTCATAAAGTCTATTAGGTACAAGGTCAAATTGTACAAAACTACATATCGCAATGTCGCGAAGTACGATGTCACAAATTTTAGAGGGCGAATTCAATAAAATCAACCCTCCAGTAAATGACTGGTTCATATCTTAAAAACACCTGAAAGTGAAAAAAAAAAGTAAAGATGAGCTCGGCGGGATTGGAATTCAGAGAGTAAGGGGACGTAAATATGTACTGCAAGTCATTTTGCCCGGAGATCTATTATTTCTGTCAATCCGCCTTCTTTTAAGAAAATTAAATAAGGGCTCCAAATTTTGGCACAAAGTCAGCAATTTTAGAGGATTAAGTCAATTAGATCGACCCAGTGCTCAGTTCAACTGGTACAGATTTTATCGACCCAGAAAGAATGAAGGGCAAAGTAGACTTCTGCGAAATTTAGACTAAGAGTATAAAGAGCCGGAAGAAATGCTGCTAAGCATTTTGTCCGGTGCGCTAACGATTTTGTCAGCTCGTTACCTAATAGGAAGCCAAATAATAGGAATGATTATTCCCGACAGAGATTCTAGCTGAAAGGACATCCGGTTGCGGATGAGACTCTTAGCATGATAGGATTTAGAAAGTTAAATTTCTCTTAAATTACACTTTATTGCTCTGAAAAATGGATGCATTGGAAGGTCACGACTGTACCGTCAATTCGTATGGCTCTGCTGGACCACGTTTTAAATAATGAAGTATCACATCAGATAATGTAATCCTAGATATACCCAACCCAACAATTGATCACCATTAATCATAGGTTTACCCAACTAAGACTGACTTGGGTTAAACAGCAACGACCGGTGTGCGGATTTAAAACGAACTGTATTGACTGTTAATCTTAAATCACAGCAAGCACTCATCGTTCTATGAAAATAAACTAAATAGATGAAAAGCATTCCCGAAAATCCCGAAATAATTTTTATTATTTTTGCAACACCTTTTTTGTTTTTCACAATATCTCAAATAGTCAGCAATATTAATATAGAAACGCTCGCAAAAATGTTTACTTTTATGAGCTAACTGACAAAAAGTGTAATCAGAATAAAAGAAAATATACAAAAAGAACTACGTTCAACGCGCTGCTACTTTTTTTCTTCTTAGATTTCTTACGTATGAGGCTATTAAGACACTAAGCAGTTTTGCATCTCTTTCGTCAATATTTTCTCATTCACACTTGTCTCCCAGTTCTTTTGTTGACCGTCTGTTAGTTTGTGTCCACTGAAAAAGAATCAATCTATCTTCTCAGCCGACGATATTTCTTCCGTCAGTGAGAAAAAAAATAATAAAAGCAAGAAACAAGAAATAAAATGGAAGAAAAAATATTTCCGATATTTAGTTATATGTTGAGTATTCCCACACTGTGAAGTAAATGTAACAATAAAAAAGAAAAAAAGGAAAACAATAAGTTAAAACCCCAAAGAAAACAAAATGGAGGAAGAAGAGTAAAAAGCATTTTGTATCGTCTGTCCTTCATAATCACTTCATTTTTTGTTGATCTGCCCTTAATACTGGGGTAGTTGCGGACAGTGTGACAATTACTTTTCCGTGTTGACTTTTTACATTGGCTCAATTCAGTGCAATCATCAACGGAAACACACCACGCTAATGACTCGGTGGAGTAAGATAGCAACCATTTTGTTTACAACACAAACTTGTGGTACAGTGGTATGAACAAACACCCTCAATTGATTTCTACAACTGTGACTTTTTTTTTTATATTGTCTTTATTTTATTCTTTTCCCTTGATTTCCTTTTTTCCCCTCTCTTTCTTGATTTGCATGCTTTCTCCTTATTTCCTTCTTTTTTTTTGTACTTTTACTTTCGCATTATTTGCTTATTCTAACATTTTAAATCAATTCGACTTAAAAAAGTAAAAGACTAAACGTTCATAAACTTTTTAAAAATGATTTTCAATGATGTTCATTATTTCTCTGTACCATTAATATTTTTTATCATTATTATAAGCAAATAAAGGAAACCACTATTCTTGTTATTAAAAAAATAAATTTAAAAATCAAATCTGAAGCCATTATCATCGTTGTTGTTACTATTGTTGGCGAGTTGGCAGAATTCTTAGCCAGTCGGACATACTGGCTAACAGCATTTCATCTGAATCATTAGGATCTGAGTTCAGTACCCACCGAGGTCAACTTCGCTTTTCAAAAGAATTCAATAAAAAAAATACTAATCAACTACTGGTGTAAATATAATCGACTCGCCCCTCACCGCAAAACTGTTGGCTTTATGCTTAAATCAGAGATTGCTGCTGTTAGTGACGAAATGGTAGAATCGTTAACGAGTTGTACAGAATGGTTATTATATCTTCTGGTTATTTACGTTATGAGTTCAAGCCCAACCGAAGTCTGATAACTATCTCATTTGTTCCTCTGAGTGTGATAAAATGGATACTAGACAAATACTGCTGTCGATAGTATCAACTTGCCTCACAGTCTAAAATTGGTGGCCTTGAGCCAAAATTATTGTTTTTATACCGAAATGTTGGGGGAGGCGCCAGTCGATTAGATCAGCCCCAGTACGCAACTGGTACTTAATTTATCCATTCCGAAATGATGAAAGGCAAAGTCGACCTCAACGGAATTTGAACTCAGAACGTAAAGATAGACGAAATACAGTGAAGCATTTCTCCCGGCGTGCTAACGTTTCTACCAGCTCGCCGCCTTTTGATCCAAAATTATTATTATTATTGTCTCAGGCTTTATTGTTTGAGCCAACATTATTATTATTATCATTATTATTATTATTATTATTATTATTATTATTATTATTATTATCATCATCATCTCAGGTTTTATTGTGACTCCTGGAGTCTTGCATGTGTAGCGAGCATGCTGCCTGCAGCCTGCGGTACCATACTATCCGTTTTTTTTTCAACTGTCTGATACTTTCTTGATTATTCTGGCCGTGCCAAGGAGGCAAGCCTTTTGTAACAATGCTACTGGGAACTCTATTCCGATTTCCTTTATTTTTCCCTTGATGCTCTCTCATATTGTCCCCAAGCACCCAACGATAATTGGCACAATCTTCACGTTCTTCATTTTCCATAGTCGGGCTATTTCGTTCTTAAGAGGGTTGTACGTATATATTTTTCGCCTTCTTTCTTGGCTATTCGTGAGTCAAAAGAGCACGTAACATCAACTATATAGCATATGTGGTGCATCTTGTCGATCACCACTAGGTCCGGTCTGTTATGCTCTAGCACCTGATCTATTTGGATTGGGAAATCCCAATGGATCTTGCAGGTCTTGACTCCGCCACTCTCTGCAGTTTGTACTCATACCAGGTCTTGCCTCTCTCTAGACCTCACTTTTCGCACAGTTTCCAATGTAATACTTCCGCTACCTCATCGTGTCGTCACAACTTGTAGTGATTTGGGGCAAGTCTAGGGCATTCCTTCGCGATATGGGCAATGGCCTCGTCCAAGGCTGCGAGCTGGTAGAATCGTGAGTATGCCGGTCAAAATGCTTAGCAATATTTTCTCCATCTTTATATTCTGCCGAGGTCGACGTTAGCTTTCATCCTTTCGGGGCCGATAAAATAAATACCTGTTGAGTACTGGGGTCAATGTAATTGACTATCACCCTCCTCCAAATTTCAGGCCTTGTGCCTTTACTAGAAAGGATTATTATTATTATTATTATTATTATTATTATTATTATTATTATTATTATTATTATTATTATCATCATCATCATCATCATTATTATTATCATTGATTGAGAGAGCAGTGCATGCCATCAAAGTGACACTGAGGTAAAATATACGAAGCCCAGTATACCCATCATGACTACCTGTCTGATAAGGTACATTAGGCACAGGAATCACAACCATGTGCGCGCGACATGGTAATCTCATATCAAGATAAAGAGCGCATGACCTTGCAGGTGGGGCCCAGTTAGAATTTTCTTCTGGTCGAGTAGCCCATCCCGCTCAAAAGGTCCCTGAAATAGGGTTGTTTAAGGATGTTGAACGAAACACCCATGTTTCCAGAGTTGAATTATTCAAACCTCCAAGAATTCCTTTCAACACATGGCTATGATGCTCCCCCACTAGTTCTGCTCGTGGTCAGAGATGCACATATCATCAGCCACTAAGGGACATGCTCAACTGCTTAAGGTAAAAAAACTAACAAGCAAATCCGTGGTATTGAGCAGTATGTTTGCCATCTTTATACCGAGACAATATATATATATATATATATATATATATATATATATATATATATATATATATATGTGATAACACTTCCAATCAGTTAAGATCGGAAGCCAGAGAACCACTGCTTGATACTGCACCAGGGCATGCATTATAATGATAATGATAATGATAATAATAATAATGATAATAGTTATTACTACTACTACTACTACTACTACCACTACTCTACTACTAACTACTACTACTACTACTACTACTACTTATTAATTATTATTATTATTATTATTATCATTATTATTATTTTTTTTCTTTTTTAAAATAATATAATAATAAATTGTGTACAGTGCTCAGGTGCACTACAACTCATCTAAAGTGTATATATAATCAGTGTAGTTTCGACGGATTTCGGGAAGCATGAGGGCCTTAAAGGATGCAGTGTCATGGCAGTCAACAACTGATGCAGGCAGTTTATTCCACGCTTCAGCAACCCTGAGCGTGAAAAAATGTTTCCGAAAGTCATGGGAGCTGTGCTGTTTTCTGACTTTGTAGGCATGTCCACGTGTGTTAGACACATGGAGATCAAAAAGGTGTTCAGTGTTGTTGTTGGTGAGGTGGTTGATAACCTTGTGGGTGTTTACCAAGTCCGTCGCCAGACGCCGGAGCTTCAGTGAATCCATGCCCAGGGAAACAAGGCGCTCAGAATGGTAGGTGTCTGATGGAGGGTATGCGTTTGGTTGCACGTCTCTGGACAGATTCCAGGAGGTCAATGTTCTGAGCAAGATAGGGATTCCAAACTGATGATGCGAATTCCAAGTGTGGTCGTACCATAGCTGTATACAGTTTTAAATAGATGGCTGGAGAGCGGCTAACAAAAGTCTTGCTGAGTGATGCCAAGACACCCTCGGCCTTCTTGACAATTTTAGAGATATGCTTTGTCCAACGCAAATCACTGCTGACAGTGATGCCTAGGTCACGCTCGCAAGAGGATTTCTTGATATCAGTGTTGTGGAGGGAGTATGTGGACGCAGGGTTTTTTCTCCCAAAATGCATGGTGGTACACTTGTCCACAGCCAGTTTCAGTTGCCAGTCTGTGATCCATTGCTGCATTGTGTCTAGGTCTGATTGCAGGAAAGAGTTGTAGACATCAGGATCAGTCCTCTTGATTTCAAGGTACAGCTTGATGTCGTCTGCATATTTCAATACTGTGGCATTCTTTAAATTGGCATCTATGTCATTAATGTATGCCACAAACAGGAGGGGACCAAGGACAGATCCCTGTGGTACACCCGATGACATCTCATATGGTGTAGAGTGCTGTCCTAGAACTGTGACTACCTCCTTTCGGCTGAGGATGAAGGATTTCAACCAGTTAAAAAGGTCATCCCCCACACCCATTGCAGAGAGTTTCACCATAAGCCTTTTGTGTGGCACAGAGTTGAAAGCCTTAGCAAAGTCAAGGTAGACAACATCCACCCATGAGCCACTGTCAGTGATCTGAGTAATGTCCTCAAGGAACTCGACAAGCTGGTCACTGCAGCTGGAGTTAGGGACAAATCCATATTGTGTGAGGGTCGGATGAGACTGTGAGAGCTCCAGAAGTTCCAGAGTGTTTCTCTGACACACGATTCCATCAGTTTTGCAATACAGCTAGTGAGACTGACTGGGCGATAGTTGACAGGTGATGTGCGGTCACCCTTTTTGAACAGAGGAATGACACTGGCAGTTTTCCACTGCTCCGAGTAGCACCATTGTTGAGACAGTACTGGAAGAAAATAGAAAGCTGGTGTAAAAGGAAGTGCCTGCCACGTTTGAGAAGCAGGTATGTAACTCCATCGAGACCAGGGGAGGCATAGTTGCGCTTATTTTGAAGGTGACGTCGCAGCATTGCAGGTGTAAATTCCATAGTTGTTATGGAGTTTGCTGTTAGTGATGGTGAAGATGGTACATTTTGACTTTCGACAGTGAATATGTTTGCATAGCACTCGGCAATGAGTTCTGCGCATTCCTTGGGGTCGTCAGTGATCTGGTTCGTGTGAGGGTTGCGAAGAGGGCCCACTGGAGAGTGAGGTCTCTGCTTTGAATGCACATATTTCCAGAAAACCTTGCTGTCAGGATTGGCTGCTATGCACTGTTCAAATTCAAGCACTGCATTTTTTGTCACTTGCTTGAGATGGTTGGAGGATTTATTCCGCTTCTTCTTCCTGTTGGTGTCTGATTTATGCAACTTGTATTCCTGTTCAGCAGTCCGACGTTCCTTCCTGGCAAGTCGGACCGCTGAAGTTTCCCAAATTGCCCTTTTGGGGCGGTTCTTCTTTTTTTGTTTACGTGGCACTGATGCTGCACATGCTGCCCATATTGAGTCCAGGATACTCTGGAGTATAGTATTCACATCTCCAGAGTTGTAGAATTCACGCCAGTTTGGGTGCTGTAGTTCAGTGTGGTACAGGTTCCAATCTGCTCTCTTCCAATCGAAGGAAGCAGATTGGAGATGGTTCAGGTGTTTGTTGCCCGCAAGAGCCAGATTGGCGATGATCATAGCATGATCAGAGTCACCTAGAGGTTCCTCCGTAGTGCAATTGATAACCGCTTCAGGAGTTGTGGTGAAGAGCAGGTCCAAGGTGTTGTCGCCTCTTGTTGGAGAGGTGACTACTTGACCAGTTTGAGTCCAGCACAAGCTCAACAAAATCGTTTGCACTCTGTGGCCAACGGAAGGTTTCCCAATCGATCTCAGGATGATTGAAATCGCCTGCAATAAACACATAAGTGGCTGTTTTCCTGGCTGCAGCTCGGAGGATGTTGCAAAGCTGTGTGTCCTGATGGTAATTTGGGGGACGATAAACAACGCCAAGCAGGAGTGTTGACATGGTCATACGTACGTCACAGAAAAAAACTTCTTGTGATTCGTTCAAATCGGCACAAGGAATTACCAAAAAATTTGAACGAACGTAGACCATCACACACACCACCACCACGGCGGTTAGTGCGGTCCTTACGGAAGAGGTTGTACCCCGTGATGTTGAAAACCCCATCACAGAGTAAGGAATGCGCCCATGTTTCCGTGACAGTGATGAAGTCAGGGTCAACACTTCTGACGTAGGCGTTGAACAAATGTATTTTGTTGCATAAACTGCGAGCATTTAAGGACAACAATTTGTACCCTGCTCGCAGTTTATGATGGTGTGTGGAGGATGGCAGATTGTCCTGGCTTAGTTTCCCTGAGTTGCTGTAGTCTTTTTAGTTATTGTGGGTAGAGAGCACTCAGACCAGCTGGTATCTCTCTTCCACGTTTCATCAGTCTTGACAAATCTCCAGATTTGTCCATCTTCCCGAAGACTGAAGCTTTCCTGTAGAGCTGAGTTCCTATTCAGGGAAGCCACTACACGTAGCTTCGGACGTAGATCGGACGGTAAGCCTGGGCGTGTTCGGAAGGTGGTCCGATTTTCACGCCCAGCTTTAACTGAGGCCAGATGGTAAGAGGTTGCCTCAGTGTGGTCCGAAAAAGACAGCTTGATGAGCCTAGGTTTTGGGCCAGGTCGTCCAAGGCGGATAGCACCCGTTGGGGGAATGCAGCCTAGGTCTTTGGCTGAGTTGGCAGCAAATGCCTGAAGATCAGCCATGTCTTCAGGCACCCCAATGGCAATGACTTCATGGGTAGCAGAATCCGCGGTCTTAGATGCGACAGAGGTACAGGTACAGGGATGTTCTTTAGCAGAGCATTCCGATAAGACCCCTCATTGTGGAGTCCAACCTGAATGGTTGCTTTTATTCCTGCTACTTCCCCTCTTAAAGCACAGATCGATTGTTGCAGTTCTGCAAGAACCGCACTGGTCAATTGGTTTGTTGTTGTGCTGCTGCTGCTGCTCTGGTTGTGGTTGATTTTTGTTGCTGCTGTTGTTGTTGATGTTGTTGTTGCTGCTGCTGCTCTGGTTGTGGTTGATTTTGTTGTTGCTGCTGTTGTTGTTGTTGCTGCTGCTCTGGTTGTGGTTGATTTTGTTGTTGCTGTTTTGTTGTTGTGGCTGCTGCTGCTGCTCTAGTTTGGTTTGATTTTGTTGTTGCTGCTGTTGCTGTTCCGCCTCCTCCACGGAGTGGCAGGGGGAGACACAATCGTCGGTTGTGGAGGCACGCAGGCCTGACACTGAAAAGTCCAAGATTTAAGCTGAACCATCTTCCAGAGTCTATCTATCATAGCATTATGATGGCTCTTTTTTTGGCCTGGGATCCTCTGAAAGTCCGTGGCACATTGGAGGCAGACGAGATGAGGCATGTCCCACACATTCGACCCAGCGATTACGGAACGTATGTTCGGGTTCCGTACAGATGTGGCAGGTGTGATTTTCTGGGCAGTGTTCTATTTTGGAGCAGCGACCAGTCTTATCGCACGCCGCTATGGATTCCACCATGGCGATTCTGTTGCTTCTGGTCATCCGTAGAGACAGAAAATAAAAACAACAATACGATAAAAGTAAAATATAAAATATTTGTTTTTATTCGTTCTTTTTTTGTGTATATTCCTTTTGTTCTTAAATATTGCGTGTGTATATACACATGTTTCGTTCTTTTTTGTGTATATTCCTTTTTTTTTTTAAATATTGCTTGTGTATATATAAAAGGATTTGTGCGTATGTTTAGTGTTTAGTGTAGACACGGAGAAAGTTTGTAAACAGAAATGAAATCAGTGATTTTTTGATTTCTTTTGCAGTGTAGTCCGTCACATTAAATAGTGTGATTTATTTTCACTCTGCACGTATATATATGTGTGCTACAAGTATCTATGTATGTATGTATGTCACTGCTTTATAAATTTTGGACGTACTTACTGTCGTTCAACGTTTTGTTTTACCCTCAACTACACGTGGTGAATTCTTCCATTGTAGATCTGTGGTGGTCATCGTCGTAATATTTTCTCTTTAGTTTCCTCGCCAAATTGATTATACCCTAATCAAACCATTTGTTTGTCTACATGTGAATGTGTTTTTGTTTTAGTAACATTGTATTTTCCTCCTTTTCCTTTTTCCTTCCCATATTATATGGAACTTCGGTGGACAGCTACTCTAAGACTCCAGCTGTTTTGTGACATCGTTGTGGGGAAGAAGATCAGTTATCATTTTAAAAATCTCACATGCTTTTTTGAACTCAAAAGGCAAAAATTTTGGTTATGTACTTGCATCCTCTAACATTTTGATGGGTGCAAAATCATAATTTGCACCCCACCAACTTACTTTCCTCAGGTTTAGAAAATACTGTTTAAAAATTGATCGGTAAAAGTTAGCTGAATTTAATTAAATAAGAACAAAAATAAACAAAAACAGCTAAAAGTTTACTCATGAAGCTGGTCATGAAATTCTGAAGGGAATTGTAGAACTTGTAGAACATTTGTTGGTATCACAGTTTATAAATGGCTACAGTGTTGAATTTTTGATCTAATAGTTTTGATGTTATATTGCATTAGTATTCTCTATCTGTCCTACTTCATAACTGAACAGACATGAAAGTTAAAAAAAAAAAAATGGAGTGATCATATGAAAATAGCAGTAGAATACCAGACCAACTTCAAATTATTATTATTATTATTATCATTTTGCTACTACATAGCATTGATATTGTAACTTGTTTGATTACGGTGCGTATAAGATCACAACCCACAGTCAAGGATAAGAAACCTTCTTATTGTAATTGACAAGATTGTATTAAGATCCTTCGACACTTCATAAATATCCTAAATTTTCATCGAGAACTTTATTGACTCAAATTAATAAGTTTTCTGCACTGCACGTACTCTCAGATTAAGATCTAGATTTCAAAGTTTATTTCCAAATTCTTCGTCACGGTTTGCTAAGTTCCAAAGATAATTCATGGAATGATGACCTTATAATTTTCATTATTTGTTATTGAGGATTTCAGACGGTATAATATTCTACTTCTTTCGTTTTTTCTTTTTCTAGACTCTGCTATCAAGTAGATATGCCACATCAATTACAGGACACACGAAGACAACCAACTGGCCGAATCGTTAGCACGCCAGGCAAAATACTCAGTGGCATTTCGTCCGTCTTCACGTTCTGAGGTCAAATTCTGCCGAGGTCTACTTTAACTTTCATCGTTTCAAAGTCTATAAAATGTGTCAGTTGAGCACTGGGGTTGATGTAATCGACTGGCCCGCTTTCTACAAAATTGCTGGCCTTGTGCCAACACTTGAAACCAATTACTGGACACACTATAAAGGCCAACTGGATCACTCCCTCCATCAAATCGACATTACCTGTACAGGTGTACGATGTGCGACATGTCAGATGAAGAAATGACCGCAGAGCAAAGTGAAATGAAGTGTTTTTATCATGAATACAGCGCAACGCCCGGTCTGGGAATTGAAATCACGATCCCGCAATCGTGAGTGCAACACCCTAACTACTAAACCATGCGCCTTCACAAGCCATGCACCTTCACAGCGAGCGCAGAGTAGTTTTCTCAATACTACTTCTGCAAAAACGCAAAAAACCTCATATTCTTTCTAATTTTGACACATGGTTAGCAAATTTTAGGGGTCTATTAGATTGACCTCCAAGTCTATTAGATCGACCCAAGTACTTGACTGGTACATTATTTTACCGACCCCGAAAGGATGAAAGGTATAGTTGAGCTCAGCGGGATTTACATTTGGCACGTAAAAGGTCGGAAGATAGGCTGCTAAACACTCTGTCCAACAAAGTGACGATCCACCCAGCTCGTCGACCATCATAATACCATCGTAATAATACCAAAACATATTTGGAATTATCTGCCCAATTTGTCTAGAAAAAAATTCATATTTGATTAATGTTGCTTTTTCTACGCCACATAATTACTTGTAGCTGTCTTCTTGCAGCTCTCTTCCTGAAATATGTTAATACTAATTTTCAAATGTTAAAATATGTCAAGTAGGTCATTGATGTCAAATCTACCTGTGTCATGAATCTTGTGATTCGTGTCTTTGCAACGATGACGAGTAAATTAATAGATGTCATCTGCGTAGTTCAACGTGGATACATCCGTGTAAAGAATAAGGTAATAATATTCTGCTTACTTTACTCTCTAACAACCTGTTCATAATAAAAGAAAAAGAAAGAAAGAAATTAATGCATTTGCTCACTCAAGGAAATAAACCAACGAAGAAAACCTCTGGGTGGTTTCATACCCGGCAAAAATAGTTGTTACAATTAAACCTCATTCAAATGCCAACATGGTCAATTTCGCTTCACAATCGGTTTTCACATGGTTCGATGATAGTATGGAGTACCCTGGGGTATGGTTTTGTACTATTCATTAATGATTTGTGGGTGAAATTTGCAAGGCGTAAAAGTGCGAAATCCCGTCTGTCTGTCTGTTTGTCTGTCTGTCTGTATGTATGTATGTATGTATGTATGTATGTATGTATGACTTTTCTTTGAGTTTAAATTAAGTTCTTCTTTAGGGAGTTCAAGCCGGTCGCTAACAAAGTGACACGACTTATGTAGTTAAGAGAGTTCCCGGTGTTTGTAAATGTGTGGTTGAGTTGGTGTGTTGGTTGAATTGTCGATGCATACACTCAAGTGTGTGCATCTATTCACATAAAAATCTCACATGGAGAATTTTTGGAATGTCTCATAAATCCTCACTGTGCCACTAATAGATTGGATTTAAAGAATCTGTGTCATTTTGTTTTGCTCTTTTCCCGTGAAACTGAGTATTTCTAGGTTTTTGTGCAAATTCGTTTGTACCTATGATAATAGGTACAAATGAGAATTCGTAGTCAAGGTACAAGAGATGTAAGTTCCGCAGTAATTCGCCATGAATATTCTTGCTCACTACTAGTTATGAGCAAGATCACCTAGGTTCGAAACAGGATTAACTACCCGATATAGTAATCAGTGAAATAATACAGTGGCACACTTATTTTAGAAACATCAAGTACTTAATTTCGCATGTGAAAGTCGTGTATATACATGTAAACAAACAAAACTCCAGTTGTTGACGAGGTGGATGGTAACTGCTGGATCCAGGTATCTTGCAAGGTAACTTGTGCTACATATTCCATATGTTCTTTTCATTTGAGGTTTATTGTTACCAGCTGTTTAATTCACACTGGTATGAAATCATAACATCGATTACCTGTCGAGTCATTGAGTCATTCTTAGTGATTATATATGTGTGTATATATATATATATATATATATATACATACATATATACATCGAGACATGTTCTATCTATCTATCTATCTATCTATCTATCTATCTATCTATCTATCTATCTATCTATCTATCTATCTATCTATCTATCTATTGTTGTTGTTGTTGTTATTTATTTATTCATTTATTTATTTATGTAAAATTATACACTGATATCGTTTTGAATTTGGCGCTGGTCTTTCAACGATCAACAGGCATGACGAAACGAGTAAAGACATTTAATCCTATCAAAGCTCGGTATATATATATGTATATATATATATATATATATATATTTATATATATATATATATACATATACATATATAGTTAATCCAAACGCGAGGACGTGGAACAAATATAGTGTTATTGGACAGCTCAGGAAGGAAGGGAAGAAGGAGCGTTTAACGTTTCGAGCGGAGCTCTTCGTCAGAAACATAGGAAAAGGAAAGATCCAGAGAAGGGAAGACGGAGGTAAAAAATCGCCAACGGTACACACGCGGTCACATTAAGGAGAGAGAGAGAGAGAGAGAGAGAGAGAGAGAGAGAGAGAGAGAGAGAGAGAGAGAGAGAGAGAGAGTATAAAAGGGATAAATTATCTTGGCGGATACCGTATTATCTCACAAATTGGCATAGATGCCAGTCATCCACAACGGACCAATTACATAGTACTCAAGCTTTGATTGTATTTTGCAGTATTGCTTATTATTTATTCAGAAGTATTTTACTTATTTTGGGGTTTATACCCTCAATTAATATCATTGTTATTATTATTAATATTAGAGTTATTTGTATAAATATTAATTATCGCAATCATTATTGTAACTTACATAATTACAATAGATGGTGAGTTGTGTTTATTTAGATTGTTTAAGTGTGGACATCTTAGAGCTTAGGATGCATAAATATTATCCCTCGCTGCGCAAATAATTTTTGCGGATTTGAAGTTGAAGTTGCGTCATGGATGTATCTGGTCAGACAATAATCAAACAATTGGTCCAATTTATGAAAAAGCGGCACTAGGGCAAGTGTCTTTCACTCTAGCCTCGCATTAGCTGATACATTGTGAATGGAATTTGGAAAGCTGGGAGGAAGCTAGGAAAGCAAGGGAAACTGGGCAGAAGCCCAGCGACTCGTATCCCTTTATGTCATGTAACTTAGCAATCCGACAAATATATACGATAACATAGGTACCAAACTGAAATAAGTACTGAGGTCGATTGCACCAACTAAAACTCTTCAAGGCAATGCCCTAGTCTCATGACCGAAACCAGCAAAAGAATAATAGAATATATTCATCTTTTACATTTGCAGACAACATCGGTAGATGCCACAGACCTATTTTATTGAACTTTTATTCATTCCTCTACAGTCACAGTTGAAATACTATTGATGTCATTGTGATGAAATCGCAAAACCAAGGTCGTAGGTTACGAAAAGTTATCTTTATTGTGAAAACTCTCCTTGCATTTCAGATTCTGACAGCTGTGCATTATACGAGAATGTAACCCAAGGCTTAATATATGAACCAATCCGTATAAAACTACTTCCTATTTGGAAGTCGTGTCATCCCGTTATTGGCGATAAACGTGACGGGATCACGAAATATCCATGAAGCAACCACGAAAGAATTACGAGCGCATCTCTGTGATACACAAATAGAATGGAAGCAAAAATTATTCAACGCAAACAACATCACAATGTATTAGCGTACAATTCAAAGAATGCATGGGCTACATGTGTTCACCGCAGATGAAGTCTTCTTGTCCGTCATCTGCTGAGCGTTTTTCATATACACACAGCTTGCATACACAAAAGCTATATTCAATTGTCGAATATGGGCCTAATATAATGTTTATTGCAGATAACACTATGTAGCACGATTTTTGTTCTTGGGTAACAACTATTATTTTCTATTTACTTACTCATAGAAAGTATGAAAAATAGCTGATATTTCCTACAAACTATGCTTTTGTACATTTATTCAACCTCCAAAGAATCCCTCTCAACACATGGCTATGATGCTCCCCCATTAATCCTGCTCGTGATCAGTGATGTACATATTGTTAAACAATAAGGGGCATGATCAAGTGGCTACGGTCAAGCAGCTGACAAACAAATCTGTGATATTGAGCAGAATATTTGCTATAACGATATTCCTGCTTCAGCAACTTAACGTTGAATCTGTCGGAAATGTATTGGAAAATAGGTCAGTTTCAAAACGTTGATGTCCAGATCAGAAAACAAAGTTTGAAGGGAATAATAATAATTTCCTTTGAATTCTAAATTGAAGCAAATAGGAAATAACACTTACTGGCCAAAGACAAAATAAATAAATAAATAAGATATAACAATAAAAATTTTGTTACAGTGTAATAAATGATGAAAATTGTAAAACCCTCAGGTCCGAGAAGATAAGGCTGGGAAGGTAGGACAAGATGCTATAAGCCATTCATCTCCATGATCTGAAAATTAGGGAAACTCTATCCCCTTACTTAATCACCTCATTTCCATCACTAAATAATGCTATAAAAGTTAAAAACGAACGAAAAGGTCATTAGATCTCTGTTGTTTGGTCTTGTCCCCTTCCTTGGTTTGGTACTTCAAAGAAGGTGTCCACCAACGAGAATTCTGTACTTAAGCTATCAAGAGCACTCTCCAATTCATGTCTTTTACCAGAATATTTAGTGAGTTTCCTACCGCATCCAGTTTATTGACATTTTTAAATACAGTATCTTTATGCGGATTACTCCCATTTGCTCCATTTTCTTTTTCTTTAAACTACATCTTGTCTCTTCTACAGCTCTTTACTTCCACGTCGGCTTTCATCCAATTCCATTACAAAATGGGTAGAACATTGTTTTTTTATCTTCGTGTCATCATAGATTGAATTATTCTGCCGTCTCTGAGCGTTTATTTATGTACTCTTGTTTTCGTTTTTTTAGGGGCCAGATGCTGTTCCGGATACAAATTTTCTGTCTTTTTCAAACGGACTTGGGACCAGCTATGGCGAATTTGCTCTGCACATCCCCACACAAATACATGCATTATTTATGACTTTATTAATATTTTGAAATTTCATATTATATGTGTGTGTACATATGTGCGTGTGTGTATGTGTGTGCGCGTATGTGTGTGTGTAAGTATGTGTGTGCGCATGGGCATGTGTATAAACATTGTACAATGCTTGCACAAGGGTAACAGCTAACAACTAAAGATCGTTTTCCTTTATCTTTCTTTGCCCTTCTTTCTTCGCGTGTGCATGTGTGTGTGTATGAATGTGTATATATATGCGTATGCATGTATGTATATATATATATAGGTGTGTGTACACTGTATATATATATATATATATATATATATATATATATATATATATATATATATATATACACACACACGTGTGCTTGTGTGCGTGCGTATGTATGTATGTATTAACGAAGGATAGTCGTCGTTGGGATGGTCTGTTTGATCAATTATACATCGTCCTCACACCTTTGCAGAGAGATCAAAGATTTATTTGTATGTATGAAACACGGCAGGGGAAAAAGAAGCAAGCGCTGAGGTCGCTTTAATCGATGTTTGCTTGCACTTAACTCGTCTGTTGCTTCGACCACAACCACCTACTACATCTCATCCACAGCTACCACCATCACCACCACCACATGAGTACAAAAAGCGTTGATCAATTCGGCGGGAGAAACATGCATTTGCGTTTATTTAAGTTATGTAAGTTATTTCTGAAATACTATACGGAATGTCCAGACAAATAAGCAAATGCGAGCAGAAGCGATTCGTATCGGTGTTAATGACGTACATTTGAATAGTTAACGGCTAATGAGCGTTCGAATGCTGCATAATTTGTTTGCCGTGTAACAACAGCAACTTAACTACGAATTGGTAAGAGAAAGGTAGTGAATAAATATTGCCGGAGCGAAAAACACACGGAACAAATATCACACCACATGGATTCAAACAAAACACGAGCATGCACATACTTTTACACACACACACAGACACACAGACACACACACACACACACACACACACACTAACGCACGCATAGATGCAAAACATGAATATATACATTCACATAGATCTGCATATGTATGTATGTATGTATGTATGTATGTATGTATGTATGTATGTATGTATGTATTGCTTATATCTATATATATATATATACTAGCTCAAGGTGACCCGCTCTACGCGCGGTTAAGAGTGTGGTTGTTACTCTCTGTTGCTTCCTTTCTGTTTTTTATCACCACATTCTCCCTCTTTGTTTCTCTCTCCTTTCTCTCTCACTTTCCCACTCTCTTAACGCAGTAGATTGCAGCCCTTAGGAGGATTTCGGTATGAACCACCTTGTCCTGCCACCCTGACAAGTGACACCGAGGACATTTTGGAACGATCTAATACAGAAAGCTTCTAGTTGTCTGATCTGATGCCGATAAAGGGTGTAGCTCTCAGATCTGTACAAAAGTGTGGATACACAGACAGCTCGATAAATGGAGACTTTTGTACTTGCTCAATGGTTCTTGTTCCGAAAAATTCGTCCACTGAATCACCTGAAAAATGCAATGGCCGAGCTGGTACTCATCGAGGAGTTCAGTGATAGAGATCGTCCAAGATTGCAGAATGAGTTCGCCTGCGGTAGAGAAGCATCATCAATAACGACGGACTGAGTGGGAGGTGAGTACGAGAAGACTGATAGGAGAGTTTCAGTTTTTCGATGGCTCTCAAAGCAATAATTTTGATCAGCCACCTGCTTCGTAGCGAAGTTGTGAGGGAAAGCATTAGGTTTTCTTCATCACCCTTTGAATCTAAAGAAGACATTGCAGATTTTTTATTGCCCGAGATATCGTAGTGTGTGTATGTATGTATGTATGCATGTATGTATGTATGTATGTATGTATGTATGTATGTATGTATGTATGTATGTATGTATGTATGTATGTATGTATGTATGTGTGTATGTATGTGTGTGTGAGTGCGTGTGTGTATGTAGGGGGAGAATTCACAAAAAAAACACAAAAGACGAAGACAGGTGGTGTAGACAACAAACAGATGTATTAGTATAACGCTCGGGAAGTGAAATAGTCTAACGTTTCGAGCCTACGCTCTTCCACAGAAAGGAACATAGAAAGAAACAACGAGAGAAAATAAAGAATATGTAGTGGCTAGAGATCTATGTATGTGTTTACACTATTGTAAAATGGTGCGTGGAGTTGCTTCAAAGGTAAGTAAGCCATTCGATAAATAAGTTTCTATAACATAAATCCTAAATTCGATATGATCGATTAAGAACACTTAAAGGATGACTCCCATCATGGCTGCAGTCTAATAACTGGAAACTGAAAGAATAAAAAGTATATTTATCATCCAACCCTAGTTTATCTGTCATCAAAAAGAGATAGCTTTAAATTCTAACATTCATCTTTTATTCCTTTATTCTAACAAACCACATTTGATATAGACGGATTAAACCTTGAGACAAAAACCAAACACGTTGTTCCTCATATTCTTAATATACTTCGCGCAGGATTTTACGTGGTCCACAATATAGTATAAATGAGAGTAAAATCGTCGTTAAATATCCCTTCCATCCTTAAAAAAAATCACAGACTTGACAATACTGTCTAAGGTACACAAATACTGAACCCCCCACCGCCCCCAAAAAAATCATCATGCATTTTTTAGTCGAATGCATCGACTCCAGTACTTACTTTTTAAAGCCCGTTACATATTCTATCAGTCTCCTTTGGATTTGATAGAAGGAAACTGAAAGAAGCCCATCGTATACATACATATGTGTGTGTGTATGTGTGTGTGTATGTGTGTGTGTGTGTGTGTGTGTGTGTGTGTGTGTGTGTGTGTGTGTGTGTGTGTGTGCATGCATGTATGTATTGGGTTGGCAACTAAGTTCCCGCCGTTTTTTAAAATTTTGGAATTTATTGCGCTTTTAAATTTTGGAATCTATTTTTTTCGAGAATTCTATTTTGCAATCATTCTGGAATCTATTTTGTTTGTTTTGTTTTTTTAATTTTAGTTAATTTTTGCTTATCATTAAAATGGAATGTCAAGTTGAGAAAAACTTTTTTTTTTGCATTTTATCAGGGTTCTAAGGCCGCAAAAGCTGCTCGCGACATTCCTGTTGTGTATGGAGAGGGTGCCATAGCTGAAAGAACCGCTCGTGATTGGTATGCCAAGTTCAAAAATGGAAATTTTGACCTCAAAGGTGCACCTCGTTCTGGCCGTTCATTTGAGTTCGATGAAGAGCGATTAAACCAACTTCTGCACGAAAATTCTCGTCAAACGTCAAGGGAACTTGCAGAGAAAATGGAATGTTCCCAAACTACTATGGAGAGGCATCTTCACTCGATGGGAAAGGTTCAGAAGTATGGAGCATGGATTCCGCATGCTTTAAGTGACAACAACAAAAATTAACGAGCCACAATCTCCGCTGGTTTGCTTGCTCGTCACCGCTCAACTCATGGACACAAGCAACAATTTCTTTACCGAATCGTTACTGGCGACGAAAAATGGTGTCTGTACATCAATATGAAGCAGCGTAAGGGAAGGCTTAGCCCCGGTAAACAAGCTACACTGCGCGTGAAACAAGATCTTCATCTGCGTAAAATGATGTTGTGAGTATGGTGGGACTAGGACGGGATTATCCATTACGAATTGCTCGAACGGAACCAAGCAGTCAACGCGGAACTCTATATTCAACAGATGGAACCACTCAACACGGCTATTCATGGAGTTCTTCTGCTGCACGACAACGCCCGCCCTCATATCGCCAATATCACCAAGGAAGCCATTCAAACGCATGGCTGGGATGTGCTGCCACACCCGTCGTACACTCCTGATTTGGCACCAACGGGTTTCCACCTCTTTTTATCTCTTTAAAATGCTATGCGTGGTGTTTCGTTCATTACTGATGCAGAATTGAGAGCTTGGTTGGATCAATTTTTCAAGTCGAAATCGGGTGATTTTTACCAACGAGGTATTGAAGATCTTGTTAAACGTTGGGAAGAAGTTGTAAACAACAAGGGTGAATACATTATTGATTAATTAGTTGTTATTTTTTATTAAACCTTCTAAAAAAAAATTAAAATTATTAAACCTTTTAAAAAATGCCAAGTAGTTATTTCTAAATTTGGCACAAGGCTAGCAATTTTGGCGAGGGTCGAGGGGAAAGTCGATTTCATCGAACCCAGAGCTCAACTGGTCCCTATTTTATCAACCCCAAAATGATGAAAAGCGAAGTCAACTACAACGAATTTGGACTCAGAGCATAAAAAGCCGGCAAAAATACTGCAATAGCAAGAACTCTAACAATCCATTCTTTCTACTCTAGGCAAAAGACCTGAAGCTTTTGAGGTGGGCAATTCGACTACATTGATCCCAGTGCTCGACTGGTACTTATTTTATCGACTCTGAAAGGACGAAAGGCAAAGTTGATCCCGGCGGAATTTGTATTCTAACGTAGAGACGGATGAAATGCCGTAAATCATTTTATCCGATACATTAACGATTCTGCCATTTTATCTAATATATTAACAATTCTGACATCTCTAATAATGAAAGAACGAACGAAGCATTTACGTGACCGTTCGATTTGCAAAAAATAGCGACCACATTTCCATCACATTTCATCCACATTGCCGACTTAAAAGAGATACAGTGTAATGTAAGGAGAATGTGTTTTGGTGTGTCAGGTAGTGGCTCAGAACAAATTCCAAAAAGATGAGTTTAAAACAGGTTTCCAATGCAGGCTGGTTATACGACTAACTTAGCTCCGTAACTATGAGGTTTTGAGGTTTAATCCGAGGGCGTGCCACATTTGGCAAGTGACTTCACCTGTAACTTCTAATTAACCAAAACCTTTTGAATTAAATTTGGTAGGCGGTACCTATGTGGAAGCCCAACGCAGAAACCATCCCTGTTGTGAAGTTTGCACTCGCAACCTGTCGCTTAGATGCGTAACAGCAATTACCTGGCTATTATCTTTTACTTGTTTCTGGTCATTGGACAGCGGTCATACTGAGGACAGCTTTGAAAGGATAGAAACCGACCCTATGATTTAATATTTTGAAAGTCTGGTACCCCTTCCATCGGTCTCTGCCGAAATCGTTAACTTAGCGAAACGTAAACAAACATTGATTGTCAAATCGTGGTTGGGACACACACACACACACCACACACACACACACACACACACACACCACACACACACACACACACACATTGCAACTTTTATATTTTGTTTTAGTCATTAGACTACGGTCATGCTGGAGCACCGTCTTGAAGGGGTTTTAGTCGAACGAATCAATCCTAGGATGATTTTTAAAAAAAATCTGGTACTTATTATATCTAGCTCTTTGCCGAACCGCCAAGTTACGAGGACGTAAGCAAGCCAGTAAAGGAGACCCTGAAGAATGGTTAAGGATATTACCCTTCCTCCTCTTACAAAAACCATTGAAAAATGTCTCATTGTAAAACAGCATTATTTGTCCAGTAAAACCATGAATGGATACATATTTCATGAGAAAACTTTCAGCTTTGGGGGATTGTCTTTGCTAATCAGTAAAAAGAAAAGAAAGCAAGAAAATACAGAAACTATATGAAGGAAAACGATTAAAAAGAAGGCATTCGAGGTGACGTGTTAAAATATTGGAGCAAAGATTTGTGGAAGGAATGGAATCTAACACATTCTTTGATGTTTTTGTCACGTATTTCCTATGATGGAGAAATAAGTTGATCACCTTTAATAACATTTCAAAAGACAGACAGAGATGATGAGAACGTGAGAGATAGGAGAGAGTTGGAAGGAGTCAACAGGTAACGAAAGAGAGAGAGAGAGAGAGGGGGGAGAGAGGGGAGAGAGATTGCGCTAGCGAGATAGAGAGCAGGAGAGAGAGACAAGCAGCTCGAGCTAACATGGGAGAGAGAGGGGCAGACAAAGAGAGAGAAAGATCTAAAGGGAGAGGGAAGGAGATAAAGAATGAGCGAGTGAGCTAACAAAAGAGAGGGGCAAACGAGGAGAGAGAGAGAGAGAAAGAGAGGCGGAAGGGATGAAAAGAGGGAGCAGACAAAATGGAGAGCGGATGGGAAAGAGAGACAACTAACGAGTTGAAGAGTGTAAATATAAGAGCTAACGAGAGGGAGGTAGTCAAAGTGAGAGAGAAAGAAAGAGCTAACAAGTGAGGGAGAGAAAGAGAGAGAGATGCTAAAATAGACAGGTGCGGAAGAGCTAACAAAAAGCAAGACAGGTTGGGGACAGAGTGACAGAAGGATGGAGAGAAGGAGCTAAGGAGAGATAAAAAAAATAAAAATGAAATATATATAATATAATATATATATATAGAGAGAGGGAGGGGAAGGAGAGAGAGAAGAGAGAGAGAGAGAGAAAAGAGAAAGAGAGAGAGAGGAGAGAGAGAGAGAAGAGAGAGAGAGAGAAGAGAGAGAGAGAGAGAGAAGAGAGAAGAAGAAGAGAAGAAGAAGAAGAAGAAGAAGAAGAAGAAGAAGAAGAAGAAGAAGAAGAAGAAGAAGAAGAAGAAGAAGAAGAAGAAGAAGAAGAAGAAAAGAAGAAGAAGAAGAAGAAGAAGAAGAAGAAGAAGAAGAAGAAGAAGAAGAAGAAGAAGAACTGTATACCCAAGACTTGATCCTTAATTTTAGCAGCCTTGAAACTATTATATCCATTGAAAGATGTGATAATCTTAGGGGATTGTCCGCCTTTTCATCTACTTGGCCGAGAAAGTGTATTTTAGATTGACATGGAATGTTTCTTTGTGTGTATATGTATGTAAGCGTGTGTATGTAAATATACGTGTATGTGTGTGTGTGTGTTGTGTGTGTGTGTGTGTGCGTGCGTGCATGTGTGCGTGTGTGTTTGTGTGTGAGTGTGCATATGTGACTGTTTATATGTATGACTTTTTATATTAATGTAGCTATGTAAGTGTGTGTGTCTGTGTGTCTGTGAGTCTTTGTGTGTGTGTGTGCTTTGCATTTGACCCTTTGTTCTCGAGAAAAATGAAACAAACACTCGAAATATGCGGTTATTAAAACAAAGAATTCCTTTTCTAAGCCAAGCGCCATGTCCTTGAAAAAGATAATTAAGCTTACTTACTCGCTATCTAATTAAACTAATTATATAATTAATAATTACCATTATTGCTATCATTATTAATGTCGTGAAGTAAGACGGCGAGCTGGCAGAATGGTTAGTACGCTGGACAAAAATGTTTATCGATATTTCGCCCGTCACTATGTTCTGAGTTCAAATTCCTCCCAGGTTAACTTCACTTTTCATTCTTTCGGGGTCGATAAATTAAGTACCAGTGAAGGTGCATGGCTCAGTGGTTAGAGTGCCAGGCTTACAATCGTGAGATTGTTAGTTTGATTCCCGGACCAGCCTGTGTATTGTGTTCTTGAGTAAGACACTATTTCACGTTGCTCCAGTTCACTCGGTTGTAGAAATGAGTTGCGACATCGCAGGTGCCAAGCTGAGTTGGCTTTTGTCTTTCCCTTGACATCATTGGTGGCATCAAAAGAGGAGACTGGTGTGTATGGGAGACTGCTGGTCTTCCACAAACAAACTTGCTTCGGAGGAGAACTTTCTAGATGTTATCCCGAGCAGATGTTGAAAAACAATCAGTGGTAGGCTCTTACAAAAAGAAGTTGTTCATCCATGAACTATGCCCTTCCTCTATATTTATGTACTCAACTGGTTCATATTTTATCAACGCAAAGTCGACCCTAGCGAATAGTTTTATATGATAATGATAAATGAAATGATTGTACTATGATTTGTAGTGTATGTTGAGCTTCTTGATGTTGCTTATCCCGAAAACCATCCTGATCGAGTAAACCTATGTTGACAGACGTTCCAGTCGTAACTATCACGCCCATTTTGAGTTAAAGAAATATATATAGTCTTTATTCTTTATTGACATTTAGTTTTAAAATTAGCATTGCTTTTGTCATATAAACCTTTCCTTTGAAACAGTATCATCGCAAAGCTCTACCCGTCATCAAAACAATGTTTATAAAGCACTTTCCTTAAACAGTGAACAAGATATACATTTCCACATTCTATTCTTTATATAGCAACGTTTTCTTTTTCTATATTATCAGTATTACTCAAATTTTTATTTAGTCATTTATTCATTTGTTTTTACACAACCCAAACGAGTGAGTTAACGACAAGTCTTCCGCTCCTCATTCTCATCGTGTGCTCCTGATTAGGTGTTTGTGGTTTCGAAGATTTAACAGGGAAAGAGATCTGAAAGCATAAGCGAGAAGTCTCCGTTCCTCGTTCCATTTCAGTTGCAGTTGCAGTCCGAAACTGGGCACATCTCCTGACGCATTTATTCCCTTGTTCGAATCTTATAAAGTTAAAACAGATGTATCTCCCTTTTCAAGCTGTTCGTAGCTTTGACTTAGTCGTCGTTTTAGAGCTATTCTTATTCAGCAAGTCTTTTAAGGATTTATCATTTCTGATCAGGAATAAACTTTTCTAAACCGGTTTACCATCCACCGGAGCTGTGTGACCCTTCAGTTTTTTTGCTTGTTTTTTTTTTTAACGATTGTTATCAGCGGATTCTTCGCTTTTTGAGATAGTTCTGAGAATGTCCTCATAACAATTTCTTGGACTTAGGTAGAAGTGAGACCAAGCACCCAGTCTTCCGTAACGCGAGAGTACTTAATGACGGTGATAAAATTATCTAATGTGAGAACGGCTAGTGGGGAATGGCTGCGGATGCGGCAAGTGTGACCAACCGTGCAGTGTGACACCAGCCGTACTGTGTAATATCAGTTTTACAGTGTGAGACCAGCTCCAGTTTGGTGTCAGTAGATCTACCAAGTAACGCTGGAGATTGGTTTCTAATGGCATAAATATCTATTTATATCTGTTGTGTCACATTCTACAGCGAGTTGACTAAGATCTCCAAGAATATCTAAGGGAGAGTAACTTGGTTGTCGTATCGGTTTCTTTTGCTATGTCACTATTAAATACTGAGTTAAACAGATGGACAGTGGCAACGGTTATATGAGTTCCAGTGTCTATCTTAGATTAAACCTTTCTGTCTTTGATTTTTAATTCCACTAAACCACACTATCTCTAGGTCTCTGCCTGCTACTAATTTGACTAGAAATATACTCCTGTCCTCTTCCTGTACTTCATGTACGGCTCAGAAGGTTGTGCATAGCCACCTACCGTAGCCTTTCTTTCCAAATGCGTTATATCAACAGCCGAGCACTGCGCTTTTGGATACGAAGGATTGTTTCCTCGTTTGAAACACTTTGACTATATCTTAATTTTCTCGATATATTTATTTATTTGTTAAATTTCTTATTTCTTAGAAATTGTTTACCTTTAATCACGAGTGATTCACAGCGGTTTATCCCAACAGTTCCCCGGGTCAATCCTGATTGAGCTGGTTTACAAATAAAAGGTATTCCAGCCGTGACCATCCCAGCAGCGATCATTCCAGCTGTCCTTTTTCCAGTCATAATGTGTATCTCAGGTTACATTATCCGATGTTCTTTGTTGTTGTTTTTTAAATGTTGGGTGTGTTTTGGAGATTTAGTTTTTATTTCTAGCAAGTCTTGTGACTACAAACATGTTCACTTGTCAACACGAACAGACTAGTTGTTGTAATAGAAGTAAGAAGGAGGCACCGGTGGTGGTGGTGGTGGTGGTGTTGTTGTTGGTGGTGATGAATTTAATACCGCAGATTCATTGCGCTTAATTCTCTTCGCGTCTCTTTTTTTTTGCGCTGTTTGGGATAATTAATACCTACCACACTCATTGTCTTTGCAACCATTTCTTGGAATTTGGGAGAATTCAGAGCAAACACCCAGTCTTCGGTAACAGCGGCAGCACTTGGTGGTGATGAGGATAACGTTTATGTCAATGATGATGATATAAATGGCAGTAACAACAACAACAACATTAATGATTACTGACCACAGTAGAAGACTTAACGTCATTGTTCGTTTTCCTAGAGACAGCAGCCAAATCTTGCTGAAATCACCCGATGCCATCATAATGGGGGAAGACACTATGGATAATATGACTTAGTTCAGACACAATGTATTCCGAGGTTACAATGGAACGAGATATTATGTCGTTAATTAATCTGTTGGTTAAAAAGGCTAAATCTCTTTAAAATGATATCTCAGAGTCGTAAAAACAACGAGGCATTGAATAACGTAGTCCGAGATGTACAGTGTCTGGGATTACAAGATGAAATAGTCTCAGGTCGACCGTCTTTCATCATAGGTTTGCTGGATTAGAGTGACTTAGGATTAAAAGAAAACGATCATAATCAAAGAGAATGAGGAAGAAGAATATGATAGAAATAAAAATTACAGAATGAGAGAGGGGGGAGAGAAAGAGTGAGTGAGAGTGAGAAAGAAATTAAGAGAGAGAGAGAAAGAGAGAAAGTTTGTGTGTGTATGATAAGTAGAGTTCGAGTCGGTGTAAATGTTACTTTCTTTTCTAATCTAGGCATAAGGCCTGAAATTTTGGGGGAGGGTGCCATTCGATTACATCGACCCCAGTACGTAACTGGTACTTAATTTATCGACCCCGAAAGGATGAAAGGTAAAGTCGACCTCGGCGGAATTTGAACTCAGAACGTAAAGACATGAAATACCTATTTCTTTACTGCCCACAAGAGACTAAACAGAGAGGGGACAAACAAGGACAGACAAACGGATTAAGTCGATTATATCGACCCCAGTGCGTAACTGGTACTTAATTTATCGACCTCGAAAGGATGAAAGGCAAAGTCGACCTCGGTGGAATTTTAACTCAGAACGTAACGGCAGGCGAAATACGGCTACGCATTTAGCCCGGCGTGCTAACGTTTCGGCTATCACGTTCAGCGTTCGATCATGTGAGATAATATTCATACATTCCATTTCATAGCTCTATAGCACACAATATCCGCTTGTCACCTGATCACCTGACATTTCGCTTCTGCCACCTTGCTTCAGGCAATTCAACAGTCCATTATTATGTGTAATAGAAACGCACGCACACATGCACGCGCGCGCACACACACACACACACATACGCACACACATACACACACACACACACACACACACACACACACACACAAACACGTGCCCGCGCGCACATGCATACGTACAAACACACACACACACGTACACACACACAACACACATATATATATATATGCACATATGTATGTGTGTATGTGTATAAACTTAAGTACATACGTACAAATGTAAAGTGGCTCGGTAGTTGCAGGAATTTGAGAAGTGTGGAACCATCTCTTGGACACTAATATTCCCAGGTCTACTCTAACCCGGAGTGGTACCAACTGTGGATCTTTTCTTTTTGGCTGCACCTGTGGAAATTTTAAAGTTTTGCGAAAATCTTAAAAGTTGGTGTATTGACATAATTTTCCACGCTGAATCTCGGAGGCTAATTCAATATTTCCAGATGAATTCTTAAAAAAAGTTAGAGGTTTAAAGTTTGATAATTTTTACCCAATCAGAAAACAGAATTTGGAAGCTATAATTTTGTACGTGACTGCACGTGTTGTCAACTGTAAACAAATGAAATATTTATTTCTTTATTGTCCACAGGGGGGATAATCATAGAGGGGACAAACAAGGATAGACAAAGGGTTTCAGTCGATCACATCGACCCCAGTGCGTAACTGGTACTTATTTAATTGACCTCGAAAGGATAAAAGGCAAAGTCGACCTCGGCGGAATTTGAACTCAGAAGGAAACGCTAGACGAAATGAAATATTGGTAAAATTCTGCTTTACTCTCGCCATATAACCTCTCGTAACTTTTTCATTTTTTAAAAAAATTTCAGAATATTGTTGTGAATTTGTATTCTACACGCGGGAATTCATACGATTATGCAAAAAAAAAAAAATTGGTACGTGATTTAAAGCCCACTTAGCTATTATTTTTAGCACATGTCACGACTACATTATACCACATGCGTTTTAAGTATTTAATAAGCGAAAAATTACAACGTAGGTAAACAGCTTGGTAACAGCTTGGCTTGTTACTATGGAAACAGGCACCTGTATATATTTGTGGCTTTCGATTGGCTAAAATTATCTAAACTTTGCGAAATTTAAAAGCTATTAACGTTTTACTTATGGCGAAAATGAATTTCATGACGATAATTACCGCACAAAACTACATCAAAACGTCAAATATGAAATCAATTGGAACAAAAATTGAAGAAACTGAAAAGTGGCAGTCAAACAGGAAAGACCCGCAACTGTCTGGATTCCAGCTATGGGTTAACTAGAATATGTAAAGATAATCCACTTGAACGTGTGGGTACAGAAATATCATTGGTTGGTGTCAGGGTGTGGAATAATTCCCCAAGAGTGAGGAACCCTTCGCTGTTGTCACATCATTCTTCTAGGAGAGGAACACTCTGATGTAAAACCTGCGGGTTCACGTGATTAAGATCATCTCACTTCGGTCTGTCGCTAAGTGCTAAAGTACTAATCATGGAGATTCAGAAAGTGGTACACGAGTTGTACAAGCGTTTATCACTGCCAAATTCTTTGATATTTATTTCAAAATCCCGAACAGTTGAATCATCTAGTTATTGGATTAATGTGTAAATGACTTAGTATCACACAGACACTTTAAATGCGTGACTTTAATGTAATCTTCAGGCATAGACAGAGTGGCATATTGTACAACAAAACTGTTCCTTGAAAATACAATTTCAATCCATCTGACAAGCTTCTATTGTTTCTTTCCTCTGCCCCCTTGCATTCAAAAGGGATCAAGTTGAAAATTTGATAAAAAAAACATCTGTTGAAGAAACCATGGAATGAGATCGTACCACGGTATCATGATTCTTGACGGAATTTTCTTATCGCTCGTCCATGCACACCTACAGGTATATATAGAGGCTGTGTTTTTCATCTGATCGGCTTGAAAAATTGTTAAAACATTAAGATATTTTCCTACTTTTCTTAACATGAAACAAATGGCAGCCTTAATTCACAAATAAAAAATTATATCCACTAATGCAGTGCTGAGCACTCGTTTTCATCGTTCGACATTTACGTATATATGTATGTATATACCTATATCTATATTTATATCTATATCTATCTATCTATCTATCTATCTATCTATCTATCTATCTATCTATCTATCTATCTATCTATCTATCTATCTATCTATCTATCTATCTATCTATCTATCTATCTAATTATATGTAAGTATATATTTATCTAAATCTTGTACGACTCTATTCTTTCTTTCTATCAGCCCTTTCACGCTTATTCGTTTATTCCACTCTTCGTTCTTTCGTTTCCCCTCTCTCACATTTCCCTGCCTTCTCTTCTTGCTCACTTTCCCTCCTCTTTTCACTTCACTGTGTCCCTGTCGATTTTTTTCTCGCCTCTCTTTAATTCTTCTGTCCCTTTGCCTCTACCTCTCTCCCTTTTCTTCCCACGTGACCGGTGTTCGGCCAAGCCTGATCTTTCTTTCTTGGTTCGTCCATCGTCCGTGCATCATCTATATTCCTCTCTCTGTGCCTGTGAAATCTTGTATCCCTGCCGTAAGGCTTTACTTCCACACACGCCAGCTCAATTTAATTCGTCCTTAGTAGAAAGATACCTGTTGTTATGTCCTGTTATTTGTATTTGTGTAACATTCTCCGTTTTTTCCCCGTCCCTGTTTTCGTTTACATTTAGGAATTGCGTATCTTCTTTTACCTTTCACTCTAAGTAATACTGATTTCTAATTTTGGCACAAGGCCAGCAATTTCAGGGAGGCGAGAATAAGCTGATCGCATCGACCTCAGTGTCCAACTAGTATTTATTTTATCGACTCCGAAAGGATGAAAGGCAACGTTGACCTCAACGAAATTTCAACTCAGAACATAAAGACGGACGAAATGTCGCTAAGCATTTTGCCCTGCTTGCTAACAATTCAGCCAGCTCACCACCGCCTCACTGTAAGTAACATCGGTTTCAGATTTGGCAAAAGGCCAGTAATTTTGAGGAAGGGGGCTAGCCGATTTCATTGACCCCCCCAGTGCTCAGCTGGTACTTATTTTATTGACCCCAAAAAGATGAAAGGCAAAGTCGACCTTAGTGGAATTTAATTTCAGGGCATAAAGACGGGTGAAACGCCGTTAAGCATTTTGCACGATGTGTTAACGATTCTGCTAACTTTCCACCTTAAGTCATTGTAGGTAATATGGGTTGTGAGACGTGAATTAATTATCCCGATAATTAATTATCCAAATAACTGTAAATATTTGCACAAATTGTTGAAAGTTTTTAACGGGAGTCACGATAAGAACACTAGTGAAGATCGATAAATATTCCATTATCATCAGATCTGGTCTCAACTTTTTGCACAAGACTAGCAATTACATCGGCTCCAGTGCTCAACTAGTATTTATTTTATCGTTCATGAAAAGATGAAAGACAATTTCAACTCGGCGATATTTGAGCGCAGAACATAAAATGCTGAAAGACGCGATAACGATTCTGGCAGCTCGCAGCCTTATATCACCCTCATTTATAACAATCCAAGGTGAAATCGATTTCCACTCACTCCATGAAAGTTCTGAACTCATTAACAAATTTTCTGCTGGTTCCATCGTCACATCATCATCATCATCATCAAATATGGCAATGGAACCAGCAGAAAATTTATCAAAGGGTTCAGAATCCCATAGAGCGAGTGGAAATCTCTTAACTGACTCCATCTTAAACTTTGTCTAACTAGAGATGCCAAAGTGAAATGAGGACTTAATATAGATTCTGGTTGAAGGCACCTGAGCAACATGGGACTGAACGGCAGCCAACTAAATCAGTGACACTGTGACGATTGGAAAAGGTCAAACAAATCATGCTTAATAAAATCAAGATGGTTTTGCAACTTATCTAACAGCTTGTTAAAGGACGAATTATATGGATGCAAAATCCATTTGGTCATCTTAGAAATAGAGAGAGGAGATACAAAAAACGTCCCTAATATTTGTAGGAGAACAGTCTTTGTCAGCTTGAGGATCACTGCACTAGGCAGCAGTAGTATAACTGGGCGACATCTAACTTCTCTAATTAAGGACCAAAACGCTTACATGAGGTAGGAGCGTTTTCTTCTCTGAAGGCCTTCAGCTGTTTCAAGAGTTTCTTACTACCACTGAACTAGACGACAGTATAGCTCGGTTGACATATACCATCACTAAGTAAGTGACGAAACATTTGAATGGGATGGGTTTTATCTCTGAAGACCTCCTGCACTTCAACTCTTACAGAACTATATAGTTGTATAAACGGACAACATCTAGTTTAACTAATTAAGGACCGAAATACTTGAATGAGAGGGGCTTCTTGTCAGAGGACCTTCTGCTACTCAGTTCGCTCGAGAGCTCTTTGCTACTACTAAAATAGACAGTAATATATCTGGGTAACAACTAGCTTGATCAACTAACAGCTATATTGATTAACGTCACTGGGATTAAGTGAGCAAGAATTAAAATTGTTTTGTTGTATTTGTGTTGTTGTTTTGCTCTGGGTCAGCTCTTATTGAGCAAACCCTTGATAAAATATGCTTCAACCATGACAAAGTCGATTTATTTTTAGTCCCAGATAACTTTATGTGAGGCAAAAATAAATAAATAAATACATAAATAAATAAACGTTAGAATGGTCGCGTTTAGAACTTTTTTTGTATATTCGTCCACTATTGAAGTCTCTTCGTTAGAATAATTTGAAAAAGAACTCACAGAAAGTGCAAAATTATGTTTAAAAATGGGGACATTTGATAAAGACAACAAATACTTTTTCGAGAAGAAAACCCACAAAAAATAATAAAACCAACAAAATCTTCTTTCTACAAGCAAGCTATCGCGACCGTATTATTGTTAAGTTATTTAAAATCAGTTCTACCTTCCACTGACCGTCACGATTATCAGATAAAGCTTGCATACCAACTTCTTTACAGTGACCCTGACTGGAAGACAAAAGATATGTTATCACCTACCAAAACTTAACATTTCCGTTTAGAATAATGTGCGGGCCGTTTGTCAACATGTGTTGTGTGTGTGTGTGTGTGTGTGATGTGTGTGTGTGTGTGTGTGTGTGTGTGTGTGTGTGTGTGTGTGTGTGTGTGTGTGATGTATGTGTGTGGGCTGTAGTCATTGTAGCATTTGCATATCTATGACCTCATGTGTTTTTTTTGTCGCCCTTTTCAAGCCTAGCCAGGCTCATGGGCCCGGTTTCCCGGTTTCTGTGGCGTCTGTGTTACCCCCAGCTGGACGGGACGCCAGTCCATCGCAGCGTTACTCAAGAAACAGGAAGAGAGTATGAGAGAAAGTTGTGGCGGAAGAGTACAACATGAGTCACCACCACCCGCCGCCGGAGTTTCGTGGAGCTTTTAGGTGTTTTCGCTCAATAAACATACACAAACGCCCGAGTTCGCTGCCCTAACCACTGGGCCATTGCGCCTCCACATGACTTCATACTAGGAGAGAGAAAAGATTAGGCGCAGGTTGTGTGATTTACGTTCACTTTGCAGCAAGCTACGTGGATTGGGGTTCGATCTCGCAACACCAACATCTTGGGAAGACTCCTTTACTCTGGTTTCGGGTTAGACAAAGCCTGATAAGTGAAATTTCGGAGACAGAAACTCTGTAGACATTTACTGGAAAACGACTGTTCCTATTCTTGAGCAATAATCTTGGACTGTAATTCAGTTTAGCACCATCACATAATGGGTGAACCACTGCGTCAGTGGTCTCCAATCTAGGGTCCATAGAACCCTTGGGGATCCATAAAAGAAGTGCTAGATGGTGGGGGTCCATGAGCTCTGTTCAAAGTTTTAGAGGCTGCTTGTAAAAATATATAATTTCTCAGTTACATGTTATTGAGTCATGTCTTTTGTCATTTACTTGTTTCAGTCATTGAACTGCGGCCATGCTGGGGCAATGTCTTGAAGAGTTTATTCGAACAAATCGACTCCAGTACTTCTTATTTTCCTTTTTTTTTTCAAAAGTTTGGTACTTATTTTATTGGCGGTTTTTTGCCGAAGCGTTAAGTTACAGGAACGTAAATAAACCAACACTGGTTGTCTAGCAACAGGAGGTCAAACACAAGCACAAAAACACGCAGGCACACGTGCATACATGCATACATACATACATACATACATACATACATACATACATACATACATACATACATACATACATACATACTTACATACATACATACATATATGCTCTTTTACTTGTTTCAGTCATTTGACTGCAGCCATGCTCGAGCATCGCCTTTAGTCGAGCAAATCGACCCCAGGACTTATTCTTTGTAAGCCTAGTACTTATTCTATCGGTCTCTTTTACCGAGCCGCTAAGTTACGGGGACGTAAACACACCAGCATCTGTTGTCAAGCGATGTTGGGGGACAAACACAGACACACAAACATATACACACACATACATATACATACATACATATATATATATATATATATATTATATATATATATATATATATATATATATTATATATATATATATATATATACATACATATATACGACGGGCTTCTATTAGTTTCCGTCTACCAAATCCACTCACAAGGCTTTGGTCGGCACCAAGCTACAGTAGAAGACACTTGCCCAAGGTGCCACGCAGTGGGACTGAACCGAGAACCATGTGGTTGGTAAGCAAGCTACTTACCACACAGCCGACAGGCTCCTACACAGTTTCTGCCTGCAGTATTCACTCGCAACACATTGGCCGACTCAGGACTATAGTAAAAGAAACTTGCCCAAAGTACCGCGCAATGGAACCAAACTCGAAGCCACGTAGTTGCAAAGTGAATTTCTTAACCACAGAGCCATGCCTATAATATATCTTTTGGTCGGGAGATGAAACCAGCAAAACCAATGTGTTGTGACTTAATAAAATGAGCTTATTCTGTAGCTGGATCATTCAAAAACAGAGACGAGGGGCCTGTGTCAGACCCTTAGGTCCTTGGTTGTAACATGTTTGGGAATCACAGTTTTATATGATCACTGGAACATGTAGAAATAGCAGCCAAATTTCTCTCAGATCATGACCTTCTGTCTTAAAATAATGAACACATTGGATAATACTATCTTGGATTTCGTGTAAATAGGGAAAAGATGGGATGGTTATTGTTGGAATGCTTTGCATTATTGGCCTTCTCGGTGAAAGTTGACCTAGGGTTAAAAAACAACAACAAACACATTCATAACAACATCACCCACAACAACATCAGCAACCATAATGTCAACAACCATAAGAATAATCATAACAACCATAACAACAACCGTAACAACAGCACCACGAACTTAACATTAACTATAACAACAACCACAACTATAACAACAACCACAACTATAACAACAACCACAACTATAACAACAACCACAACTATAACAACAACCACAACTATAACAACAACCACAACTATAACAACAATCACAACTATAACAACAATCACAACTATAACAACAACCACAACAACTATAAAAACAACCAGAGCAAACATAAGTCAACAATAACAACAACCATAAAAACAACAATAACAACAACAACGATAAGGACAGCAACAACCTTGACAACAACGCTAACAACAACCATAACCACAGCAACCATAACTCAGGCATAAGAACAACTGTAACAACAACAATAACCATATCATCTATCATAACAACTATGACAACAACAACAACAACAATAACATCTATCATAACAACAACAAAAACAACAATAACCATAACATCTATCATAACAACAACAACAACAATAACATCTATCATAAAAACAACAATGATCATAACAATAACTATGCCAACAGCTACCGTAAGAACAACAACAACCTTATTAACAACAAAAACAACCATAAGAACAACAATAACGATAACAATAGCAACAACCATAACAACAGCAGTTATAACGGCTTCAGGTTTTGGCGTCGATCCCAGTACACAACTGGTACTTCTTTTATCGAACTCAAAAGTTGAGCTTCGCAGAATTCGAATGCCAAAAGTAAAACCGGAAGAAATGCTACCGTGGCTATAGGCGTAGGAGTCGATTACATCGTGTGGTAAGTAGCATGCTTAGGAACCACATAGTTCCGGGTTCAGTCCCACAGCGTGGCACCTTGGGCAAGTGTCTTCTACTATAGCCTCGGGCCGACCAAAGCCTTCTGGGTGGATTTGGTGGACGGAAACTGAAAGAAACCCGTCGTATATATGTGTATATATATATAGATATATATATATATATCTATATATATATATATATATATATATATATATATATATAAAAGGGCTTAGTAAAATAAATTACTTTGCCGCATACTGAACTCATTAGAAATAGCAGCTAAAAAAAAAAAAAAAAAAAATTGTTGAAATATATATATATATATATATATATATATATATATATATATATATATATATGTATGTATGTGTGTCTGTGTTTGTCCCCCCAACATCTCTTGACAACCGATGGTGGTGTGTTTACATCCCCGTAACTTAGCGGTTCGGCAAAAGAGACCGATAGAATAAGTACTAGGCTTCCAAAGAATATGTCCTGGGGTTGATTTGTTTGACTAAAGGCGGTGCTCCAGCATGGTCACAGTGAAATGACTGAAACAAGTAAAAGAGTAAAAAAAGAGTAAAAGCATTTTGCCCGGCGTACTAACGATTCTTTTCTACTCTAGGCACAAGGCCCAAAATTTTGGAGGCGGTGGGGCAGTCGATTAGATCAACACTAGTACGCAACTGGTACTTAATTTATTGACCTCGACAGGATGAAAAGCAAAGTCGAACTCGGCGGAATTTGAACTCAGAACGTAAAGACAAACGAAATGCCTATTTCTTTACTACCCACAAGGGGCTAAACACAGAAAGGACAAACAAGGACAGACAGACGGATTAAGTCGATTATATCGACCCTAGTGCGTAACAGGTACTTATTTAATCGACCCCGAAAGGATGAAAGGCAAAGTCGACCTTGGCGGAATTTGAACTCAGAACGTAGCGACAGACGAAATAGCTGTTTGTTTATTACACATAAGGGGCTAAACATAGAGGGGACAAACAAGGACAGACATAGGTATTAAGTCGATTACAACGACGCCAGTGCATAACTGGTACTTAATTTATCGACCCCGAAAGGATGAAAGGCAAAGTCGACCTGGGCGGAATTTGAACTCAGAACGTAACGACAGATGAAATACGGCTACGCATTTCGCCCAGCGTGCTAACGTTTCTGCCAGCTCGCCGCTCTCGGCAGACGAAATACCTATTTCTTTATTACTCACAAGGGGCTAAGCATAGAGGGGACAAACAAGGACAGACATAGGTATTTAGTCGATTACATCGACCCAGTGCATAACTGGTACTTAATTTATCGACCCCGAAAGGATGAAAGGCAAAGTCGACCTCGGCGGAATTTGAACTCACAACGTTGCGACAGACGAAATACCGTTAAGCATTTCGCACGGTTATCGTCTCAACAACAATAACAACAACTTGGGGTGCCTTTTAATAGAACCCAGACCAGGTTTCTCTTCCTCGCACCTGGTTCAGAAGGTCTGAAAAGGGTAAAGAAGTTTCCTCTTCCTCCGCTGACTAAGAAAAGATAATAATTTAAAATGGAAATTTATGTATTGTATTCAGTGAATACATTTACGTGACCCAGCGTACAAAGCCGGATGATTTGGAGATTTGAACCAGTCGTTTGTTGCGTGGGAAGATATCTGGTTTTACGACAGATATAGAAGTTAGGAATAGTTTTACGGAGGCGTTAAGATTTTAAGCCGTGCTTCTTGTTATGTAAACTTTGCTTTCAAGCAGAATATATGTAGGTGTTGTTTTATTTACCGTAAAATTGTTGTTGTGGTTGTTGCTGCTGCTGTTGTTCTTGTTGTTCTTGTTGTTGGTGGTGGTGGTAGTGTTGCTGTTCTTGTTCCTGTTGCTGTTGTCATCGTCGTCGAAGATGTCATCGTTGTTGATGTTGTTATTGTTATAGTTGTTTAACACAAGGTTACCTTGAATATCTCTTTGGTCAAAGACATTCCAGGTGGAATCATCCTTTCATCTATTATTATTATCATCATCATCATCATCATCATCATCATCATCATCATCACCATCATCATCATCATCATCATCATCATCATCACCATCATCATCATCATCATCATCATCATCATCATCATTATCATCATCATCATTATTGTTATTATTATTATTATTATTATTATCATTATATTATTATATCATTATTATTATTATCATCATCATCATCATGATCATCATGATCATCATCATTATTATTGTTGTTGTTGTTGTTGTTGTCGTCATTATTATTATTTATTTATTTATTTATTTTTACTTATGTGAGCCAGCATTATCCGTGTTCATTTGTTATTCAAGAGTGCATGAAGGCGCGTGGCTTAAAGGTTAGAGTATTCGGCTCACAGTCGCGAGTTCGATTCCTGGCGGCGCATTATGTCCTTGAGCAAGACAATTCAATTTCACATTGCTCCAGTCCACTCAACAGGCAAAAATGAGTTGTTCCTGTATTACAAAAGGCCAGTCTTGACATATTCTGTGTTACGCTGAATCTTCCTGAGAACTATTGTAAACGACCGTGTGAAGAAGAGGTGACGAGAATAGCTTCTTTAGTACATCGCACGGTCGATACAATAAATATGAAAAGAATAAATGCGAATATGTGCCAGAAGGAAAAGAGACACACAACCGGGTAGAATGTTTAAGAGAAGATTTTATTTATATGTTAACATTGTGTGTGTGTGTGTGTGTGTGTGTGTACATGGATGGATGGATGAATGGAATGGCGAGCATTTGTGATTATAAACGAACAAAAAAGTGTATTTAGTACATAAACTGTATATTTTATGAAAAGCTAAAGCTATGTGAATTGTAACTCTGAGTTTTACGTTACCAATTATTCAAACGACAAAGGTTATGGAGCAGTGTGATAATATGCAGACAGAAATATTCGTAAATGCGTCAAAATTTGATGAACCTTTGCAATATCATCGGTCTCCGGAAAAGAGAAGACTCATGCAAAATCACATCCGTATGCCTTCAGTATCATATGGGCTAATTACATGAACACAAGCAAAAATTAATGAAGTTTTAATGATGATGAATAACTTATTTTTCTCATTATATAACAATCTTTTGGAGATAACAAATTCATTGCGTTGGAAACATACATTTGGTTGGTGTTTCCATTATAACCTCGGGCCCACAAAAACTTTGTGAGTGGATTTGGTGGAGGTAAACTGAAAGAAACCCGTCATACACATATGTATGTATGTATGTGTATGTGTGTGTATATATATATATACATCTTATAAAGGATAAAATTTTTCGAAAAAAATTTTTTATCAATGGCCAGCATGTTAATAGTGATAAATTATAATGGTTATTGACAATTTGTCTATTTTCAGCATATTTGGCATTAGAATTTTTTATTTTGCCCTTGTTTTATAAGTTATATATATATATATATATATATATATAATATATATATATATGCGTGTGCGCTTGTGTGTTGTTTGTCGCTACCACCGCTTGACAACAGGTGTTGGTTTGTTTACGACTCCGTAACTTAGCAGCTCTTTTC
>NC_043008.1:32348544-32356044 GCF_006345805.1 Octopus sinensis
CCTCACTTACCACCACCACGACCCTACGTCTCCAACGCACCACTTCCATTCTTCGAGCTTTCCGTCATCTCCAGTCCGACCCGTCCACTTCACAACTCTTCCCTAACCGACCCCTCCCTCTTTCAAACGAGCCCACAACCTTCGAGACTTTTGGTCCATAGCTCCTTCCCTGACCCTACCTCCCAACCCGGCTCGTTCCCCTGCTCCCGCCCACGTTGCCGCACTTGCCCTTACCTCTCCCACACCACCCGCCTCACTAGCACCCACCATCGACCCTATCCCATCATCCACTCCTCCTTCACCTGCACCTCCAGCAATATTATCTATTGCATCTCTGCTATCTCTTGCTCTCTCGCACATTCTTGTACATCGGACAAACGGGACGCCGCTTGGCTGACCGGTTCGCGGAACACCTTCGTGACATCCACCTTGCGAACGACACACCGGTCTCACGCCATTTCCGCTCCACCGGTCACTCCTTGCAACACTATCTGTGTCGGTTTGTCCTTACACAGAGGCCATCCGGATTCCCGTTTGGCGCCGTGAACAGGAATTAATCTTCTCTCTTCGCTCTTATACGCCATTTGGTCTCAACTGTCCCCCCCCTCCCATCTCCCCCCCTCCTCATCTAAACCCCCCTCTCTCCCCCTCCTCACCTATCCTTTCTCCCCCCGACCCCTACTTCTTCAGTCCTTCATCCTTCACCCCTACTTTCCCCTTCCCTTCTTCCTCTTTTCCTCCCTCCCTCTTCCCCTTCCCTCTGCTCCCTCACTCCCTCTCTCCTCCTCCCCCTCTCCCCCTCTCTCTCCCTCTTTCCTCCTTCATCCCCCTCCTCCCCTTCCTTCTCCTCCCCCCCTCTCCTCTTCCCCCTTCTCCTCCCCCTCTTATTCCCCTCCCCTTCTCCCCCCTCTTCTCCCTTCCCCCTCTTCTCCCCCTCCCCCTCTTCTCCTCACTACACCACATGACTTTACACATCACATCACATATGATGTGCCATACTAATACACACACCAACTAATACATACTAATACGTACTAATACATACTAGTACATACTAATACTTACACCAACCCTATACATACACACGTCCAGACCCCGCATACGCACTTATACTCTCTCACACACACACACACACACACACATACCTATACATACCAATACGTACTAATACATACTAATACATACTAATATACACCAACCCCATACATACGCACGTCCAGACCAATCTTACGCACTAATACTCTCTCATACACACACACACACACACACACCCTTATAACATACTAATACATACACCAACCCTATATATACACACATCCAGACCCCTCCCACGCACTTTTAGCTGGTCCCTCAACCCGTTTATCAACCCTATTATCTCCCCTTATTTCGCTCTCGCGTCTCATGTTTGATCTTTGACCTCTGGCCGAAATCAGATCGCCATGTTGATTCGTTAGCTACTGCACGCATTTTTTTTCTCTCCTTCTTTCTGTGTTTTTCTCTCTCTGTGTATCTTTCTGTTGAAGAGCGTAGGCTCGAAACGTTAAAGACTTGTTTTATTTATATTTCCTGAGCGCCATACTAATACAATTGTTCGTTTGTTTTCCACCTGCCTTCGTCTTTGTTTATTTTCATAAAGCTTCCCGTTATATATATATATATATATATATATATATATATATATATATATATACATGTATACATATACATCTTATAATATACATGTATATATACATCTATATGTATACATGTATATATACATCCATATTTAATTTAAAATAATAAGGGTGAAAAATTGAATATTAATTTGATTAATATCAATTTAAAACCAGTGGTCTAACATATTGAAAAATCTAACGTTTCAGAGAAAATTATATTACATACATATAAGAGGGATGACCTGTAAGTGGACATCAATTATGCTAGAAGAAGATCCGCTATGGTCTTACCATTCCTTTGTTAGTGGTAAGACCATAGCGGATCTTCTTCTAGCAAAATGGATGTCCACTAACAGTTCATCCTTCTTATATAATAGTTTCACTTTAATAGTGTCAGTATTAAAGTGAAACTATTAAAGTGAAAGCATCTGACATTACAATAGAGAGATGTTTTTGTTTCACTTTTAACACGTAATACTGAAATAGTGGAGAAGATATGATAATGCAGTGGGCTCGCCCTAGGCAAGAAGTTAAAAAATGTTCTTTGCCCATGACAATACATGGACCCAAGGCATGAGTAAAATTTGAATGAAATTGGTTGTGTAGTCTTCACGTTTTAGGGATTCAGACAGACAGACACACATTCTCAGTTTTACATATATATATATGTGTATATATATATATGTATATATATATATATATATATGTATATATATAATATATATGTATATATATATATATAATATATATAATTATATATATATATATATAATATATATATATATATATTACATATATACTATATACATTATATATATATTATATATATATAAAGAAATAGTAAAGTGTGAAAAAAACGACAGAAGGCTTAAATGTTAAAAAATATATATATTTGTGTCAAAATGTCTGGAGAATATTGGAAAAATTTTTTTTCCTTTCCTTAAAATGACATAATTTTAAAATTTTTAAAGAAATTACCGGTTTCGCGTGTAGCTTTTCAAATTTCTTGTGACGTTATGTTTATTGCATGGAATTATCGTTGTTTTTATTTCCAGGAGATTTCTAAATAAGGGGAGGTAGTGAGTGATTTTTTCCGGTGTAGGGGAGATAATCGCTTAAAATTTTTTTTTTTTTTTTTTTTTTTTTCCCTTTTCCTTGTTAATTCTCTGTGTCAGTATGTTCGGATGGTTGAGTCTGGGTTTGTACTTTTCAATGAAGAATGTTTCCTTGTTCAGTCTCATTTGTGTTGATGATCCGAAAGCACATTGGTAAAATGGGAAGATTAAAAATTGTGGCAGTAGTTGCTTTGCGCATTTCTCAATGTGCTCACTAAAAGGTATCATTCTATATTCTGGGAATGCAATCTGTTGTCGATGCAGAGTGCATCTGCGCCTGAGTGATAGTCCTGTGGAACCCACGTAGTCTTGGTGGCAGCCCGAGCATTTATAACATAAATTATGTTTTCAGAGGCACAAGTAAAGTTAGATTTGATCTTAAATTTCTGTCCCTCTTTAAAGAAGAATTCTGATCCTTCCAATAGGTTAGGACATGTTGCACAGTTCGATCTACCACATTTTTTTACTTTTGCATCCGTAATTTTAGAAGACAATTTTGCCTTTGTGAGAATCTTTTTAAGTGATTTAGGCTGTTTGTAGCTTTTAATGATTTGGTGTATGTTTAGAATTTCCTTTAATTTTGGGTTTTTATGAAGTATTGGTAAATTCTGGGTGATGATGGTGAAGGCTTCTTTGTTTCTGGGGTTGTATGTAGATATGTAAGGTAGTATTTTCGGGGAAGGTGTGTTGTTGTGTTGAACTTTTCTTAAAGTTTCTATGTTGATTTCTGTTGCACGTCTGATCCCATCCTCTATGAGTTGAGCTGGGTAATGTCTGTCAATTAGGGTGTTTTTGAGTTCTTGCAGTCTAAAGTTCCTGGTATTTTGTTCTGACACTATTGTGCATATCCTTCTTGCAAGGTTGAAGGGGATGTTTGTTTAGTGTGTCTTGGGTGGCATGAATTAAAAAGAAGGTATTGTTTGGCGTCTGTGGCTTTGTAAAAAATGTCTGTTTCTATTTTAAGGTTAATTTTTTAATTAGTATATCCAAGAACGGGAGCTCCTTTTGGTTGTATTCCATTGTGAACTGTATATTGGGTTTATGCTGTTCAATAGGTTTTTAAATTTTAGGAGTTTATCTATGTTTTCATTCCAGAGAATGAAACAATCGTCTAGGAATCGTTTCCAATTCTCTTTTATGTATTGAGAGAGGGAGTTTCCAAAGATTGATAGAGATTCCTGGTAAATGATTATTTCCATGTATCCCATTGTTAAGTTCGCAATGACTGGTGCTGCCCTTGTACCCATAGCAATTCCGGATTTTTGACGGGTAAAATGTATTGTCAAACATGAAGTGGTTATTGTGTAGGATGAATTCAATTGATTTAGTAATGAATTCCTTACTGATCCTTTTTGGTATTTCTTCCGGAAATTGGTCTAACCAGAATTGTATTGCCTCCAGTCCATAATTATGAGGTATACTGGTATACAAGTTGACTACATCAAATGAAACCAGGATTGTTTCTTCCTTGGTTTTTTTTGGAAGGTGGTTTAACATATCTAAGTCATCTCTGATATGGCTATCGATATGTTTAAGGAAGGGTTTCAAGAGGATGTCCATAAGTAGACTTAGTCTGTGTGTGTTCACAGGTTGGGCCAGCTACAATGGGTCGTAGTTTTAGGTCCCCCGGATTAGGTGTGTGTATGTATGTCTTTGGTGATTTTTTAATGGTTTCATTTATAATTTGACTTTTATGAATTTTTGGCAGACCATAGAAAAGGCTAGGTTTGCATTTAAAGTTTGTTAGGAAATCAATCTCTTTGGTTGTCAGTTCCTTTTCATGGGTTTTAATTAGTGAAGATAGAGTTTTCATTATTTTTTGTGGGGTGTAGTTGGTAATTTTTTCATAATGTAGGTCTTCATCAAGCAAGGAAGGAAATTAAGATTTCTGTAGTAGTATGATGTATCCATTATTACAACTGCATTTCCCTTGTTCGCTTCCTTAATGGTTATATCTTCATCATTTGGAGTTCTATCAGTTCTTTCCATTGTGTAGTGTTAAAATTTGGGTTAGCTTTCTGTTTATGTATAGTATGGTAGGGGAAGTTCTCAATGTGGTTACAGACAGAATTCGTCAAGATCTTTATTTCTTCCTCTGTGTGGGATGTGTTCACTTTTGTTCTTGACTAGTGATTCATCTTCAGTATTGAAACTGTTTGATGCTTCTGCTAGTCTTAATTTTCTGCAAAATTCTGTTATATTATCCTTGAGTTCATTTAGGTTTGCTCTGCGTGGAGTTGGTGTAAATTTGAGCCCTTTTGCGAGGATGTCAATTTTTATGTTAGAAAGAGGTTTGGTTGAAAGATTGATTATCTTCGGTTTTTCCTTATTACTAGGTTCCAGCCTGTGTCCTGGTGTCCCTGGTCCCTGGCTAAAAAATGTTGGGTGTAATTTTGTTTGTATGAGTTGTCTGTGAGGTTGTGTGGTATTTGGTCGGGGGAGGTGGTGGTATTGTTGCCTCCGATCGTTGTGTGTGTGTGGGAATCTATGGTTGTTAATGCTTGTGGTGTGTGTAAAATTTCTGTATGGGGAATATTTTTGTTTCGAACTTCTTGTATGTGGGATGTTGCTTGACATAGTGTTTCTTTGCGTTTGTCTTGTGTTTAGTGGGGACCAGTAGTTTTGGTTCATGGGGTAGTAGTGATTTGTGTGTGGGTATTTCTTATCCTAGTGTCGTATTGTGCTGTATGGTGGTTGGGTCTGGTATTAGGATGTTGTTGGTTTGTTTCTTTTTGGTTTTTTGTAAATTCTTTCATAGACGCGTCCTCTTTCAGCTAGTTCCCTGTTAGGTCTAGCGTGGTTTGTAAAGGTTGGTTGTGGGTGATTTCTGTTTTAGTGTATGGAGGATAGTTGGGGGTTGTTCGTGGGTTGTTAGGTTTTTCTTTTTTATTTATTGTAATTTTCTTAATGAAGGGATTATTTGTACCCAATTCATTTTTGAAGGTTTCACTATATTTTTGGAAGAAGTCCATGTTTTTTCCCAGCGTAGGAGAGAATTTCTCTCTTCTCTCTCACAGGAATCCTCCAGTGATCCAATGTATTATCGAGGGGTTGTCCCTCGGTATATTTTAGTATTAGATTGTGCATCTCCTCGTCTATGCTTTTAAGTTTTTCTTCATTTGTGGAGGCCCTGAGTCTTAGAAGCTCTATTTCTGATTAAAATTGAACAGAGCTGACTTTTCTCTAATAGATCTCTGTCCGTCAGGCTCGTTAGGAATTAATTTTATCTGGAATTTGCGTGGGAGGATAATTGGTGTTGAGTTTATCCATCCCTCGTAGATATCTGCTTTGTGGAATTTTTATCATGTTCCAGAAGGTGAGTTTTCTGTTGTGCAGGTTTGTATTCCAAACGTTTCCTATTTTTCTTTTTGTTGGGTTGGTTGGGGTGCGTATGGTGTCCTGCTGTGTTTCATTAGGTGCCTGTGTATTATTTTCGGATTTGTTGATGAAAATTGAGTTCAGTGTTGTATATAACAGTTGTAGATCCTTACTCACCTGGTCAGTGTGTAACGGGTTGCATCTTCATTGCTTTTACTTTCCCGGGCGAGTAAGTTTGATTCCTCGATTTTGTGTTCAGGTTAAGAAGCTGTGAATTAATATTTTTCAGTTCTTTGAGTATGTCCTCATTTAAGGTTTTGTCCGAGGTGTTTGACTTCTGTGGCATTTTCGTTCTCACGTGTTTAATATATAGATAAGAAGTTTGTTTGGTAAAGCACGTGGGTGAATATATAAGAAAATAGTAAAGTGTGAAAAAACGACAGAAGGCTTAAATGTTAAAAAATATATATATTTGTGTCAAAATGTCTGGAGAATATTGGAAAAATTTTTTTTCCTTTCTTAAAATGACATAATTTTAAAAATTTTTAAAGAAATTACGGTTTCGCGTGTAGCTTTTCAAATTTCTTGTGACGTTATGTTTATATTGCATGGAATTATCGTTGTTTTTATTTCCAGGAGATTTCTAAATAAGGGGAGGTAGTGAGTGATTTTTTCCGGTGTAGGGGAGATAATCGCTTAAAATTTTTTTTTTTTTTTTTTTTTTTTTTTCCCTTTTCCTTGTTAATTTCTCTGTGTCAGTATGTTCGGATGGTTGAGTCTGGGTTTGTACTTTTCAATGAAGAATGTTTCCTTGTTCAGTCTCATTTGTGTTGATGATCCGAAAGCACATTGGTAAAATGGGAAGATTAAAAATTGTGGCAGTAGTTGCTTTGCGCATTTCTCAATGTGCTCACTAAAAGGTATCAGGATAATATAACAGAATTTTGCAGAAAATTAAGACTAGCAGAAGCATCAAACAGTTTCAATACTGAAGATGAATCACTAGTCAAGAACAAAAGTGAACACATCCCACACAGAGGAAGAAATAAAGATCTTGACGAATTCTGTAACCACATTGAGAACTTCCCCTACCAACTATACATAAACAGAAAGCTAACCCAAATTTTAACACTACACAATGGAAAGAACTGATAAGAACTCCAAAATGATGAAGATATAACCATTAAGGAAGCGGACAAGGGAAATGCAGTTGTAATAATGGATACATCATACTACAGAAATCTTGTAATTTCCTTGCTTGATGAAGACCTACATTATGAAAAAATTACCAACTACACCCCACAAAAAATAATGAAAACTCTATCTTCACTAATTAAAACCCATGAAAAGGAACTGACAACCAAAGAGATTGATTTCCTAACAAACTTTAAATGCAAACCTAGCCTTTTCTA
>NC_043008.1:32361044-32508544 GCF_006345805.1 Octopus sinensis
TTCACCCAATCAGGCGATAAGATAAGGTCACTTGGTTAAGAAATGATCATGCTTCTTTTCTCTTTTAATAATACTTGTTGTTCTTGTTTCAAACATGGCTGCCTCTGTGTGGTTATTTGTGTTGTTGTTTAATTTGTAAAATAGTAAGAGGAGAGGGCTGCCAGCACATCACCCGCTACCCACATTTTTCCTATCCACATCTTTACGATATGGGGCCCTAACAAAATCCGATAATAGGTATAGATGCAAATCTATCTCATTACTTGTCTCCTAAAATAATGCATAGCTTGGCGATCGGTCGATTTACAAAACCGTTCTTCGTCTTGAGTTTACTTGGTAGACTGTGTTTGTTAACTTGACAACAAGGTCAAGGTGAGCTCTGATTGGCTGTATGCAAATGAATTCATTACTGGGATCCGGAACTCTCGTGGGGAAAAAATTTCGCGCTCCGGTGACGACAGGATCAAAAAGAAAGAAGAAAAACTGAACAGCTATGACGATTTGAAGTGGGAAATACTAAGGTTGTGGTCAATGAGGAGAGTAGATGAAATACCAATAATAATTGTTGCACTTGGAAGTATCAGCACCAATGGCAGCTCGTAGATAAAATTAGTGGGGGTGCTGCTTCAGAACATTTTTAGCCGTTGTTTTAATATTGTGTAAAAGGAAACAAACATATAAAAAGAATGTTTATGCATAAACTTGGTCGGTTCACGTTTTAGTGACTGCCGGGTAGTGTCTACTGAACACCGACGCGAATCCACCCTTGTTTTTCAAAAATTCCCCCTAAATTGCAAAATAAGCGGGGTGCGGGGATCTGCCCTATTTTTCAAATCCTGAAACACATTTTTAAGCACAACACACGCAGAGTCTTAAAAAAACACTGCCTTTCACCGGTACTGCGTGAACGACAAAGCTCTGTCTCCCTAGCGTGAAACTTCCTATCTCGGACATGTGAGCATGCACACAACAGCCAAACACCGCGAAAACAGCCAAACACATGTGAGCATGCGTACAACAACCAAACACTGTGAAGCGCAGATTTCTATACAAGAATTTTTGTATTTTTTTTCATAAACTAGGGGATGGCTACTGACATTACGCTTAAGGATTATGTAATGTACAAGTATAAAGAAAGAATTTATTTTTCAAAAAGGATCCATTATATTGAATGTTATCGATAATATCGAGTAGAAATGGGTGGGGGAGTGCTGCAATTACGCAGTGCCTATACACGAGCCGCCACTGATCAGCCCTCAGCTACCAACATGGCTCAAAAAGATTGGTACAAATGTAATGGTAGAAAAACCTACAAAAATCAGTATTACTTGGAACTGCAAGAATACTTCGCAGGGTTCTTGAAGCATGACCAGTATACAAGCGTCACTTTAGTCTGCTGGTTGTGGACAGCTGACACTTTCCATCATACCCAGCAAAATAAACTGATAGTTTTCATCAAATAATAATAATAGTCTTTTCTTGTTTTAGCACAAGGCCGGTTAATTTGATGAGTGGGAAAATCTATTACATCGACCCAGTGCGTGACTAGTACTTATTTTATCGACCCCGAAAGATGAAAGGCAAAGTCAACCTCGATAGCATTTGAACTCAGGGTGTAAAGACAGAAATAGGCATTTTGTCCTATGCTTTAACGATTCTGCTCGCTCAATTATAATAACTGGAAATATTCCTAAAAAGTATGAAAATGTAAAAACAACTACGAAAGAGGAATTCATCAGGGGCCTAATTCAATGAAAATCCGAATTCACCTTGCCATTTCGTGTTAAAAGTCGCTGTATTTAAAACCCCAGTTGATAGAAGGTCCTGGTGATAATCACACGAAACAAAAAGCTCTGGCTGGTTGAAATGGGGTCTGCATGCATGATAAACTCGAGATTCAAATGTGATCGAAAATTGAGTTGAACTCAATTGCCATAAATATATCAACATACTATGTAACTGAAGATATATCATCACACTAACTGGTTAAAAAGTCAAACAATAATACGGGATTATATCCATATGTATTTAATCTCGTAATATTAGACCCTCTAGGGTCTTTCCGATAACTTAGAATGAAGACTGAACCAATTTTTTGATGTCTTTATAACATTATTGAAAATGAGTTTTACGGGGAACAGTTTTATTTGCATTTTAGCGAGTAATCTTCCACAATATTTTCTCTGTATTTTGGGGACGGAGAAGAGAGCTTTGATGGCTGTAAAGTCAGCGAAACCAGTCGGTTAGATTCTCATATTATAACGCCAAATTTCACAGTGATACCAAACGTAAATATAACTCTGTATATTATTTACTCTAACCCACACTGCATTGATATTTTAGCAAGTAAATGCTTGTATCTGACTCAATATTCATTATGTCACCTACTTGATTAGGTTTGACAATATTTGTGTTTAAGAAAAATACATAACATATAATACAAATGGTCCAGAAGGTGGTTTTTCTATCATCTCCAAACTAAGCACTTGTTGCTGTTTTTACTAAGTCAACAAAGTAGCTTCTACGTGGCCTTTCTAGCTGCTAAAAATTATAGCCAAATCTCACTTAAATCCTAATTCCTTTTGTCTGAAAAAAGTAAGGACACTTTGGGAATAAACCTGAGAAAAGAACTGGGTGGAATAGATATGGCCACAATTGGAATGTCTTTAATTATAAGTCTTCTCGACCATGATGGATGCAGCGTGGCCGGATGGTAAAACAGCTCGCTTCACAATCCTGAGGTTCCAGGTTCGATCCCGCTATGTGGTATCTTTGACATGGGTCTATTATCACAACTCAAACCTTGGGAAACTTAGTGGACAACAACTATTTGGAAGCCTGTCACATTACTTGTATCTGTAATTCAAAAGTCTATCTCTGTCTCATACACACACCGTCGCCTGTGTCTGCTTGAGAAATTACGTTAGGAGTATACGTGTCTGTGATATATTCAATCGCTAATATACTTATTGAATAAATAGGAACTCCAGCTGATCGAATAACTCGATACTCATCGCCGAAACCGTTGGAGATCTATTTATGTTGTTGTTTAGCCCCATGTTAGTCTTGGTCGAGTAAATGCGACAAGATGCGACTTCATTGAAACAATCCTTCCCGCAAAGCAAATTAAATAAAATTTGGAATTTTTTGCGGAGGGTGGAAGTGGTAACAAGAACAGGACAGTGAGAACAAAACAGTAAAAACAAACGGTGAGGGCTGTTAAGCCAAGACGATAGAAAAAATATTTTTTGTTCTCGTTACCACTTTCACCCTCCACAAAAAATTCCAAATTTTATCTAAATAAAACCCTGGATTCAATAGCACTGTGTACAAACTCTATACTTGGAATGACCAATTTTAAATACTATTGGAATTTACTCACAAGGTACTGGAATCTTATATGTATACCATTCTGCCTAAATAATGGATCTACAAATCTGATATCCCTGCATATCTCACATCTATTTTCATTCCTCCACTTCACTCTCTACTCCATATCTTATCGAAATTAACTATTGTTTAACCGTCTCCGATGAAAGGATATAATAAATATCCTGGAAATAGCTGTAAGACCTTCTATTTATAAATGTTCTAAAATCTCCACAGCCTTGGTTTTTTTATCTCATTCTGAATTTTTTTTTTTTATATATACACAAGCTGATATATAACCTATGTTGCACTCCTTATTCGCATAATCACCGAACCTGGAGCTTAACTATGGTCTATCCATAGCACTTACTCAACATTACCTGACACCTTTGGGTCTTATTGACACCATTACCTCTTATAGCCTCTCTCTCTCTCTCTCTCTCTCTATATATATATATATATATATATATATATATTATATATATATATATATATATATATATATATATATATATGTATGTATATACGAGGGGTTACTCAAAAGCAATGCATTGGTCTAGGCGCGTTTTCCACTATTCGAAGCAGTGCTGGAACTCTTGTGAAGTGATACCTTTTAACGCCTCTGTCGTTTTTTACTTCTCCTCATCCACATCGGCAAATTCCGTAGCACCAGCTTTTGTCACCGGTGATGACCTTCGGAAACAGGTTCGGATCAATTTCCAACTGTTCACTCATTTCATGACATGCATTCAGATGTGACTGCTTTTGATCTTCCGTGAGCATGCGAGGAACAGATTTTGCTGCAACTCTTTTCATTCGCAATTCCTCACTCAAAATTCGTTGGCAGGACACACCATTCATGTCAGCAAGTTCCTCAATTGTTCGGTGACGGTCCTCCAAGATCACTTCATGAATTTTCATGACGTTGTCATTCGTTCGGGAGGTCGACAGTCGTCCTGACCGAGGTTGGTCTTCATGCAATAGGTGACCATTCCTAAAACATGAAAACCACTCGTAAACTTGTGTTTTGCTCAGGTCAGTGTCCTTGTGAGCTGCTAGAAGCATGACAACTGTTTCGGCCACCGTTTTCCCCAGCAAAAAACAGAATTTCGCGGAAGCACGACGCTGTTCCTTCGTTTCAGCTATCACAAAAAGTCGACGTAGAGGGGAGAAGCACTGCAAAACGAAAATGCACCACATGGCAGTCCGACTTCACCCGACGACGCCAGTCGGCAGACTGATGTCTGAGGATCGCATCAAGTGGCTTCAAGCGCAGGAAGCCTGAACAACAACGGGTTTGTCCCACAGAGAACGTTTCCGGTTATTTTTGGGTACCACCTCGTAAATAACAATTTTCTTTCATTTTCCGTCCACCAAATCTACTCACAAGGATTTGGTTGACTCAGGGTTATAACAGAAGAAACTTGCATGAGAACTGAACCCTGAACCATGTGGTTGAGAAGCAAACTTCTTATCATACAGCCACGCCTGCGCTAAGCCAAGGATTTACAAATTGCAAATTTGGGGTTCAGCTCTTTCCTTGAGTTACTACTAATGCCTATTTTATTTAGCTTTTAAGTCAGCCCGGAGCCAGTAGTCTTATAACGAAATACATTTTAGCCGTGACAATCCTTTTTTTTTTTTTTGCATTGAATTATATTGTCCTTTTAATTTTTTAGACGGTTGAGTGTAATTAAATATCGATTTAGTTGATATTTCAAGTCGGTTGAGCGACCCCGTCTTTTCGATTTCTCCACCTCCCGAGAGTTTAGATTTAAAATCAGTCGCATATTTTGAGTGTGTACACTTACCCGTCTCCGCCTCCCCAGCAAGTCTTTACAGGCTTATACAGCAAACCCCAAAGTGCCGCCGTCATAAATGCGTTGACCGAAGCGACCCGTCTCCCTCGCATCCACTATTAACGATGCTCGTGACAGAAAGACGATGAAAGATAGGAGTGAAGAAGACCGTCAGATTCACACAACATACACAAACGCATGCACACAAAGACATACATATAGATAGGCCCAAACTCATACACACTAGAAACCAAAAGTGTATTTTGTCTTGTGTTTGTAACAATAGTGATATATACAATTTATCGAACACTTAAATAAGAATAAGTTTTATTTTATGGAGATGTACTTGCATAGCAAGTGACCTGATCTGAGATCGTGTGCTGGAACGAAGGCAATTGCAACGTAGGTGTTTATAAGCCATTTAAGAAATGCAGCACGGAATTTTGTCAGTGCACAAGTCGCGGTCACAAAGAGACGAAAATATTTTGGCAAATTAAATTTAAATGTTGAAGTGAATCTAACGGTATTTGTGTGTTTCTTAAATGGCTTATAAACACCTTCCACGCTGCAAAAGTTTTATTTTATTATATTGAAATATTTCGAAAAGACGTTAAAACATTTTAACAGCAACACATTTGAATATTTTAAAAATACTCACCATCTTCACATGCATTTGACTGTATGTTGAGAAACTATAATTTCGGGTTCATAAGGCGGCGAGCTGGCAGAATCGTTAGCACGCCGGGCGAAATGCTTAGCGGTATTTCGCCTGTATTTACGTTCTGAGTTCAAATTCCGCCGAGGTCGACTTTGCTTTCATCCTTTCGGGGTCAATTAAATAAGTACCAGTTACGCACTGGAGTCGATATAATTGACTTAATCCGTTTGTCTGTCCTTGTTTGTCCTCTCTGTGTTTAGCCCCTTGTGGGTAGTAAAGAAATAGGTATTTCGTCCATTTTTATGTTCTGATTTCAAATTCCACAGAGGTCGGCTTTGCCTTTCGGGGTCGATAAAATAAATCCCAGTTAAGCACTGGAGAGGGTCAATCTAATCGGCCTATCCCACCCCTGAAATTGTTGACCTTGTGCCAAAACTTGAAAGCATTATTTCGTGTTCCTCATTTTTATTGTTATTTGAAGTCCCTTTCTCGTTACAGTCACATAATTGTGTGCCATGATATATACTGAGTGAATGTATCGACAACGAAATAATGTGCTTCTGGTTCGAAACACCCAGGTTTCCTTTCCTGAAATTACCTGGTTAAAAGTACATTCAATCACAGTACAAAATCGTATTCTTTGTAACTATGTAATGGTACCGACCAGCAGAGAGCGTTTAAGAACTCAAAGACGCACAAAACAGCCTCACAAACACTAAAATCAAGGTGGAGATGACGCTGATTTCACAAGAGTCTTTAGATATTTGGCTGAGTCCCTTGGCACATACAATCCCTAGTCTCTAATCACCGAGAAACGCTGAAAGTGATTGAAAATTTTAGAAATCGGAACTCCGAACAAACGTTAACGGTATTGTAACGTCATAAACACACAATAGAAAATTTGAAAAAACAAAATCAAATTTTTTTTGGACTTGACAAATGATTCTGAAATCAATTTCATACACACACACATTTGTGTGTACAAAACTAATGTACATGAATATATGCGTGTGTATATGTATGTGTAGATATGAATGTGCGTTCCTGTGAGTTTGTATATATTTATGCATGTATATACGAATATTAGCTATATCTAACTGCCTGTTTGCCTATCTCTATCTCCTATCTCTTTCTTCTTCTTCTGTGTGGTGTGTGTGTGTGTGTGTATGTGTGTGTGTGGGCGTGTGAGGGTGTATGTGTATAAGTGTATGTATTCATTTATATATCTATATCTATATCTATCTATCTATCTATCTATCTATCTATCTATCTATCTATCTATCTATCTATATATATATATATATATATATATATATATATATATATAATATATATATATATATATATATATATATATATATAGATATATACATATATATATATATGTGTGTATATGTATGTATGTATGTATGTATGTATGTATGTATGTATGTATGTATGCATGTATGTATGCATGTATGTATATACAAATACACCGGAGTACATGCGTGTGTATTTCACAGTACCTGCCTACGTCACATCAGTTGTTTGCCCTACATCAAGACAACTAAGCTTGCATAACAGTATGCAACATTTGCCTGTATTGCTATGTTGCCGCTAACATCAAAGATTCCAAAACGAAGTTTACTTCTTTCTTCCTGGCGTCACAATAAAGAAAAGCAAACAGGCCTCGAAATATACACATATTTTATGCACATATGTATACATCATTGGATGGGCTTTGACTCTTTTCATTTTATCCGCCTTTTGGTAGTTCTTGTTCTTCTTGTTCCTCGTCCTGCAGTGTGTCCAGAATCACCTTCCTCGAAATGCAGGCTTGTTGTTGTTGCCAACGTCCCGTGCATGCAGAGGTATGTACTGATTACATGTTACCTGTAGCGTTCCCATATGCATAAATAGATATACATACATACATGATGGCTGCCCCTTCGTTATCGAGTATGGCCATTGCACGAAGCTTAACTTGTTATCGTGCAATGCCTGTGCAAGATTTTTTTTAAAGTGAGGAAAGGTTGTGCACTGAGTCAATCCCACTCACTAAGCAACAGCAGCCATAATCCGAAAAGAACAAGTCAACATCATCGGTAACCACTGAGCCGCAGGCTTTATGTCGGAGTTATCCCAGTTACCTGAGTTACCTTCTCCAAGAAGGATGTCCTAACAAGGGCTAGGAGTCCTTCACTCCCAATGGTTTAACCGCGCGATCGGGTATTCAGTCCAATTATTTCTATGTCCCCGCGCATGATACAACCCTAAGACATTTATTGGATGGCCGTTGACTCTCAAGAGTTCCTCCGCCCTTTGACGGGTTTTGTTTTTCATCCCGCAGGTGTCCAATAAACACCACCCTCACCAAGCAAGCTTGGTGGGGTTGCCGGTTTAGTCGCCGACGACCCGACCATGCAACAGGTTGTACTGGGTTACATGTTACCAGTAGCACTCGAAAGTGACCTGACATAACATACATACATACATACATACATAAAAAAAAACTGGCACTCTGCTGTTTATGACGACAAAAGTTCCAGTTGATCCGATCAACGGAACAACCTACTCGTGAAATTAACGTGTAAGTAGCTCAGCACTCTCCACACACGCGTATCCTTAACGTAATTCCCAGGGAGATTCAGCGTGAAATAGAACGTGACAAGACTGGCTCTTTGAAATGCTGGTACTACTCATTTTTGCCAGCTGAATGAACTGGAGTAACCTGAAATAAAGTATCTTACTCAAGGACACAACGCGCCGCCGGGAATCGAATTCACGACCTTTCAATCGTGAGCTCAATACTCCTAACATTAAGCCGAATACCTCTAATACTAAGCCTTCACTACATGCATACATATGCACACACACACAAACACACATACTCACACACACACACCACACACACACACACACACACACACACACACACACACACACACACACACATACATACACACGCACACACATGCATACATACGTACGTATGTACGTATTTACATATACATAAGCATATATACACATACATATCCACTTACGCATTCACGCACTTCTCTAGAGAGGTTGGGAGACAGGAGAAATAGATAGCGTCTATTACTTAGTCCGCCCCGGCGGACTAAGCAATCGAGAAGGGAGGTGGAGCGAGGTAATCGCTGTAAGGTATAGAATGTTTCTCAGAGAGCCCAAATTGAAGACCAGTTTCAAATCTAGTTCGAAGCAATTTCATCCCACTTATGTTCTTGGGGAAAAAACTTTAACTTCATAACAAGCTATTTACCCTCTTACTGCAAAATTTGAGGCCTTTTTTGTGGTGGAAAGAAATCAATATTAAGCTAATTCAACCAATTATTTCATAAAGAGGCTCCAATTCATTTATAATTTGTTAACTTTTATTCGCAGAAAAAAACATTGATTCTAGTTTAAGTTTGTGTTAACATAATGCAGTGAATATCAAAAATCTATGCAGAAATATTTATGTGGTGAAAAACAGAAACCATTTTATCAATGATTAATATTAAAAGTAACTCTGTGTCGATTCCAAACTGCCGTTATTTCACTTCACTTTGCGTAACAAAGGTCTCTGGGAAAACTAGAAGATGAATTAAATTCTTCCATCTCATTTCTGTCTCAACATCCAAGGTTTTAACTTCCATGACAATTTCTTCTTTTTTTACCATTTAGTTAGAGGTATACCACTTTAGGAAACGGTCAACCGCGTCATTTACTCTTTAGCTTGCAGTCTAATCCTAACCCTAATTCTAAACCTAATCCTAAACCCTAATTCTTAGGCATAAGCCTAACCACTAAACCCTAATCGTAACCCTAACTCCTAATGCTAACCTAGATCAGGTCCTTCACAGCATAGACTATGGATATTTCGGATGTAACAGGTGGTGGTGATGCCACTATAACACGGTTTGCCACTGTTACATTGAGTTGGAATAACGAAAGAGCCTTTCATAAACTTCACAAATAATCTGATGCAATTCAGAGCAGGTAGGCAACGATTTATTCTCCGTTATAAAATACAATAATTGCCATACATGAAACAAAATACCATAATAGCTTACAATAAAGATGTGTGAGAGAACTTCGTGGTTAGGCTGGACTGATCTGGTAGACAAAGCTGACGTAATGTTTGGTGGTGTGTAGAGGCAGCCGTTGGTCTGTTGGTCGTGCGATGTTCATACAGCAATGACGTAGACAGACGTCTGGTGGAGAAGGTGAAAGCGGAGACTGGCTGGTGTCAGAGTTGCGTGTGCTCAGTGGTGAGTGCCAAAGACCTAGCGCAGTAGAAAACTGATTTCTTATAGAGATCAGTTGGCTCCCAGCGCCGGTGATTAATTTCCCGCGTAAAGAAAATAAACTGTTACTCCAACAATTGGAAAGCTGAAAACCGGTTAATAAAAACAATAGGTTCATTTAATCACGAGGTTATGTGACCGCTGGAACGAAAAGGGCTAGTGGAGCCGATTTTCGGGTATTTAAACCTAGATGAGTCAAAACGAAAACATCTCACATAATGACTGTGTAAATCACTTCTGCTACACGAAAGACCGCATGCTAAAGTAACACCGGCAGTGCCCATAGCTTTCTCCTGATACTGATGAAACGAAGGGAGGAAATTTATTCGCAAACGGGTAACCTGACCCAAAACACTTGCAACAGAATGGTCTCTGCTAAATGTACCTAAGGGGTTAGTGCTAGTGTTATACTGGGCATCAGATTAAGTCTATACCCAAGAACGAAAACACCCCTCTAACCGAGCTTTCTACACAGTTTCCGTATACCAAATATTACACACGGGTTATTGGTCATCCCAAATGCTGTTGGATCGAACGCAAAATCGTATAGCTGCGAAGCGAACTTGTTGACTACATTGCCATGAATGTAGTATGAAATTAGAAAATTTTGCAGTATTTAATGCCGACTTACTCATTTATAAGTTTAAAATACCATTTTGATCGTCTTTGATTTTCTTAATTTAAGCACAATGCTAGCAATTTTTGAGAGGTGGCAGTTGATACAATCAAACTCAGAACTTGACTGGTACTTTGGAGGTAGGAGAATATCGTCATAATCTTTTCTATTTCACTGTGTAACACAATTTGTTTACTCATAGAAAGTATGAAAAACGGCTAATATTTCCTTCAAACTTTACTTTTGTTACATTTATTCAATCTCCAAAGAATCCTTCTCATCACATTTACTCCTGCTCATGATCAGAGATGCATATATTGTCAGCCATTAAGAGACATGCTCAAGTGGTTAAGGTCAAGCAACTGACAAGCAAATCTGTGGTATTTAGTAGAATATTTACTATAACGATATTTCTGATTTGGCAACTCAGCGCTGAATCAATCTGGGATGTAATGAAAAAATAGATCAGTTAAAAATATATATATATGTCCCAGTCACAAAAGCAAAGTTTAAAGGGAATAGTAGTAATTTCCTTTGATTTCTAGATAGACGCAAAATAGGTAAAAGTACTTACTAACCAAAGTCAAAAACGAGTAAAAATTTTGTTACACAGTGTTATGGAGGCGAAGACTGAAATTTTGGCATATAGGCCTAGTCGATTACATCGACACCAGTACCTGACTGATACATATTTCATCGGACCCGAAAGGGATGAAATGCAAAGTCGACACCAGTGGCATTTGAATGAAGAAGTAAAGCCAGAAGAAATGCAGCTAAGTATTTTGTCCGGCAAGATAATCGCATCGATTGTTCGTACCTTCCGATAACAAACGTATGGCCTTATAATCATATAATAAATCAATATTAGGTAACAGCAGTAGCTCACTATTATCAGCACGCCATTATATTGGTGTTCTGGATCATGTACACAGCTTCTCCATGAACACACCTCTTACACTGATTTCATCCAATCAGGGTGAACATAATTTAATGTCTTTTTAACAAGAACTTCCCAAAGAGATGAAGGCATCTTGCCGTCCATTTTGGCGCGAATTGTAATATTGAATTTTATTGGTCGCATGATCCTATAACATTGATGTTGAAGAAAACTTTGACGAAAAATTAAATAGGGTATATTTAAGTGGCTATTTTCAATCGATCATAATTGTTGATTTTGACGCATTCGTTTATTTGAGACAGATCGAGTTGAGTCTACTTCTAAAAAATGAACGATTGTTTTCCATTTAAAATTGAAAAGATGATATCTACAGTTTTACAAGTATGGGAGGCAACTCTTGAAGTGTTTCATTTTTATTGGCCGTCATCATTCAAATATACACACTTCTCCGCACTTGTCAAAGTAGCGATGTGAGAATCACCAAGTAGATGTACAATATCGTACACAGGCAGACATAACAATGAGCGTACATAAAATAATTACTGGGGGTTAATACATATGTGCTATTCATTTGAAAAGCAATTGTTAAGTTAGTGAGGGAAATATATTTAAATTGTTCTTTGGTAGATACGATGACAACTCTGGGCATGTTTCGACCTTATTTAATCTCCTAAGCTGAAAATAGTGTTCAGCGTTAGTATGAGATGAAAATTAGAACTAAGCATTCTATATTGCATGCATGTACTGAGTTCTCCCCATAACACACGCTGGTTCACTTCTAAACACGTGAATTTACAAAATGGATTGAATGGGGTAAATTGGACAAAAAGCATGTTGTGTTTAGTTTCAACTCTTTGTGTTCCAATCCCGCCAAGTCAATTTTGTCGTTCAACCTTCTGAGTTACATAAGAAAAAATATCAGTCAAAGTATCTGGATTAACTTAATATTATTATAAAGTTTGATAAATGTGTTGAGAATTACAATAAAAGATTAAAATGTTAGATGAAGTCAGAAATTCTGTCAGAATGGAAGATTTATCCAGCGAAGAAATATGTATAAAAATAAATATACCGATTGAAATCAATGCATATAAATACGAATCAGTATATTTATTCATAACCCGTATAGTGCTAGCAAAACTCGAATTTAAAAAATATATATTATTTTTATGGGCGATTCAAATGAGAGGACAACTAAAGTAGCGACACCGGGAAATGACAGAATCGATAATCTTGTCTTCTGAATTGGCGGCGCGGTCAACTGCATTGTGGGAGTTCACGTGACAGTGAAAAGATGGCTGACGAGAGAGAACCTCCTCCGCTCGAAGAGTTTTACAGTATTAAAGACGAAGACGACCTGTTTGCTGATGACAGTGAGGTAAATCGATTCTTTACATAAATGACAACTGCTTTATTAAGAATATTTTCTTTGGGCATTTCCACTGTTAATTCGATATTTCCATTAACAACACGTAGGAAGAGTTGCTATAAATAAGTTAACGGGTCACTGTCTCATTCTCTCTCCCTCTTTCTCTTTAATTCAGTGGAAACACCCACTTGTGTGTCATGTCCGTAAATAATGATACCAAGTCTACAAAGAACAGAAGACATACAAACGAATTTTTATTTATATATAATTTCAGAAGTTACTTGTATAATTATTATGTGTTTCAAGCATTTTTCCGGTAAAAAACACCGATTTCTTTTGAATTTCGATTGTATGGGTGTGTGTTCTAATGTCGGGTACATTTATGTAGACACATGTATGTGTGAAGCAGATATATATATACATACATACATACATATATATATATATGTGTATGTATATAACGGCGAGCATTGGAGAGTCATGTTTTTTTTTCCTTTCAAGGAACTCAATTATTTTTTCTCATAAAAATCCATTTTATACAAGTTTGGTGTACAGTATAAAATGAAGCTGAATTGATCAAACTATAAAAGTGAAAACAAACAAACAAATCTTTATTATTGAAATGAAATCCATCTCAGTATATGTGGGAGGTGGCGTCCTGTAAAACAGAGCCAGTTTAGGTTCTCAAATGTATGTTGATATACAATACATCTCTCTCTCTCTATACATATATATTTAAAAATCATGTATGTATTTGAAAAAACACTTTAAACACGTCTTTGGAAATATGCTATTTTATTTATTTTTTTCTTTTGGCATACTTCGAAAATGTAAGTCGTTGAGAATGGTGGGCGTGAAATATATAACGACACATTTCTGTGTGTGTGTGTGTGTGTGCATGATATATATATTGTACATTTGTAAATGCCAATTTTGTATACACACACACACCACCTCTGCAAACGTAAGCATATTTTCTGTTTATGTTTACATGTTATATATGCATTGTTATGTTTATTGTGTGTATATACATACACACATGGATACAAGTTGCATAGTGTATTTTCGGATGCATGTTATAAGTGCATGCATTTGTGTACACTGTATTTATGTATATATGCTACGTGTATATACGTATACATTATGGTTGTACGTATAAATATGCTTTGCTATACAAGAAAGAAAACAACGAGGTTGAGAAATACTGTTATGTCTTGCAATTTCCTTCCTCAATCTCTTAAAATTATATATCTGCTTCACAAAAGATCTAAGTAACAAGGGGTGGGACACTAAAAAAGTTTCTCCTGTTACCTTTAGATGTTAGGTGCATTTCTTTCTAGCATCCGAAATCAGCCATCAACAGGAAGCTCGATGGAGCCAAGGACTGCATTGTTTCACTGTCAGCTTTGGCACGTTCTATGGCTGGATGCTCTTCTTAACGTCAACCCCTATTACAGAGTGAACTAGGTACTACTTTTTGTGCCGAATCTCTCAGCCAAATTTCCCTCAAAGCACACTATCATCTTTAAAAAAAAAAGACATTGGATAATGTATTTCCAGGTTATACAATTTCTGTATATAAAAGAAACGAAATAGTCACAGTATCAGTGTCTTTAGATAATAGGTCTGCCTGATCTTCAACTGGAAATCATTTAAAATATCGATTTCAAATTTTGGAGCAAGGCCAGCAATTTCAGGGCAGGGGGTAAGTTGAGTACATCAACCCCCAGTACAACTGGTACTTATTTTAGTGATCCTGAAAGGGTGAAAGCAAAGTCGACCTCGGCAGAATTTGAACTTGAAATGTGAAGATGGATGAAATGCTGCTAAGCATTTTACCTGGCAGGCTTCCCTCATTTAAAATATTGAATCTTTGGACCTACATAGACAATACTAAAGGCATCAATCATTCACTTTTGAAAGTGGTGTTTCAGTATGACCTTAACCATTGTGGCAAAACAATCACTATGGGTATTCTGCATGTATTTGTGTAGACATATACATTACATGTGTCCATATACCATCCACAACTTCTGCTTTACTGGTCATTCTACCAACCCTTATCACTACTCCCTACATCTACTCTTCAGTCCTACCCAATCTTTACTGTTGTTGACCATCTACTCCCATGTCTTGCAAACCCTTACTTACCTATACTTTTTGTTCCTCTCTCTTCACCAACTTCTACTTGCCTTGAGAGGCCATCTGGAAGCCTTGTCACAATTATTTATCTCTTTATAGCTCCTACGTCTCTTTTGGTTGTGAGTAGCCATGTTCCTCCTCTACCACAAGAACTCGCTCTGTCCCTCCCCATACCTTAACCCCTCATTCCCAAGCATAAAGGTGACAGCCCCTCTGATCCAGAGTTTGTAGTCATACAAGTTGGATGGCAACCTCATTAGTGCTGGTGGCATGTAAAAAGCACCCAGTACAAGCTGTAAACTGGTTGGCATTAGGAAGGGCATCCAACCATAGAAATAATGCCAAAGCAGACACTGGAGCATGAATGCATTCCTTGGACCCATTGGATCCTGTCAAACTGTTCAAACCATGCCATCACAGAACATGGATCCTAAACGATGACTGATTATGACATGTTCATGATTTATATGTGTAATGCATAATCTATGTACATATATATATGCTGCATGTTAAATATAGCATTACATTAAAGGCTAAGGTTTAATTAAACTAAATGAACCATACCTGTATAAACACTAATTACTTTTTATGGAAGTTACATTGACAGGAATTGAAACATATGTCTAATGCTTACTAGGAACTATACTATCAGTTATATATATGACAAGGTGTAAATAATGGTCATTACATATTTTTCCTTTATTAGTGTAAATTTGGCTTACAACTGTTTCCAATTCAGCTGAGAAAAATTGAACAAGCTAAAAAAATACACTATCATCGTCATCATCATCGTTTAACGTCCGCTTTCCATGCTAGTGTGGGTTGGACAATTTGACTCGGGTCTGGCTAACCAGATGGCTGCACCAGACTCCAATTTGATCTGGCAGAGTTTCTACAGCTGGAGGCCCTTCCTAACGCCAACCTTTCTGAGAGTGTAGTGGGTGTTTTTACGTGCCACCGGCACGAGGGCCAGTCAGGCAGTACTGGCAACGGCCATGCTCAAATGGTTCAACCTCGCTTGAATGTTTTTTCACGTGCCAGTAAGGTGATGCAAGTAACAATCAGGCGATGCAGGTATATATATATATATATTCATACATGAAAAAAAACATCCTGTATACATTGTGTTAAGAAGAGCATCCAGCCATAGAAAGCATGTCAAAACAGACACTGGACCACAATGCCATTCTTGGGCCCATTGGATCCTCTCAAACAGACCAACTCATGCCAGAATGGAACATGGATGTTAAATGATGATGATAATGATATATATGTGTATATTTGTTCATTTTACATCTTTTTCCATGTTGGCATGGATTAGACAAAAACAAATTGAAGCATTGTTTTACAACTGAATGCCTCTTCCTGTTGTTGAACCTTATTTTCCTAGTTAGAGGTTTTTCCCCCCTGCTTCAAAAGTGAAGTTACAGGACAATTGCAAAAGGGAATGTCAAATTTCACCATTTTGTAAAACTCATTGCTTTGAGGGAAAGACAGGATGTAATAATTCACTGACATGTGTGCATATACACGCCCACCCACAAACATATATGAGCACATACACATGCATACATAAGTACATTTATATATATATATACATACATACAGAGAGAGAGAGAGCATCCTGTCATATAAAATGACATGATGTATAGCTTTTATTTACCAGTTCTACTCAAGGCAATAGTCATCCCACAGCTAAAGTAGAAGATCCCATGTAGTGAGATGTAATATAGACCTCAAAACCACATGTATACTTAGTGAGCTCTGTATCCACATGCGTGTATGTACAGCTGTATATGAACTTATTTTAGTTGTCACATTATTTAGTCATAAACCTTACATTGTTTTACTTGCCTCTGTAAATCCCAAACAAAGTAGATGATCTGTAAATTAAACACAGAAATACAAAATATTCTCTTATTTTTCTAATACTTCTGAGAAGTGATTGTAGAAGTGGTATTCCACTGCCCATCTCTTTGTTACAAGTCCTTGTTGGTTGCAAAAAGAAATCCTTATTTGAGTTATAATAAATGTCATAGAGTCAGAAGTATAATTTGATTTAGTTGAAGCCATAAACCCTATTTGAAGACACACCACACATTTCACAAATGTCTTCAACAAAATGTGAATCTTATTAAATCAATCTCTCATAACTTTTTGATCTTTTCCTGTTGTGCTTGAGAAGACCCATCAAGCTAAGTGAAATCATAGTCATGGCTGATGCTGGTGGTACATAAAAAGCACCTTTCGAGCAATGGGCTCATGGAGGTAATGTGGCTCGTTCTGGTGGCATGTGAAAAGGTCTGTTTGAGTGTTGAGCCTCATGGAAACAAGGACCGAGACCATTGGCATTATATTATGCTTGAGAAGACCCAGCAAGCCAAGTAAAATTGCAGTTGTGACAGATACTGCTGCCAGTGGGACGTAAAAGCACCCATTACACTCTTGGAGTGGTTGGCATTAGGAAGGGCATCCAGCTGTAGAAACTATGCCAAATCAGATTGGAGTCTGTTGCAGCCTGCCAGCCCTGGTCAAACCGTCCAACTCATGCCAGCATGGACAACTGATGTTGAATGATGAATTCAACTGTGACTCTCATCTTTTTCAAACATGATGTATTTAAACTACATTATCCAATGTCTTATTCTTTTAAGATGATATGGTGGGATTTTGTGGGGAGATTTGGCTACTAATACTAGCAAGTCAGGTGATCATGTAATGGCCATTTCTTGAGTTTTACCTAATTATGAAACCATTATTTATGAGATTTGAGTGTCACTGCTTTAAGTTCAAATCCAGTTACAATCACTGAATCAGTGTTACTCTTCACCCTTTCATCATCATCATCACCATGCTTGCATGAGTCCCGTGGAATTTGTTGTGGTAGATTTTCTGTTGGCAGACAGTCAGACGTCTTTCCATGGAAAACTGGAAATGAACAACACTGCTTGTATGATGGTGACGCTCATTTACAGCCATCATGTGATGTCAGGACAAGGATATATACACACACACTCACACATGGTGGGCTTCCTTTGGTTTCTGTCTATGAAATCCCCTCCTAAGGCTTTGATTGGCCCAGAGCTATAGTAGAAAACACTCATCCAAGGTGCTGCACAGTGAGACTTGACTGAACCCAAGGCTACATGGTCAGAAAACAATCTTTCTTAACCACACGGCCTGTAAATAATAACAGTAGTATATTGGGGTTTATTCATTAGCTGTTACTACTGATGAGGCAAAGTATTTCTTCTTCAGAGCCAGAAATCTGGGATCTGGAATTATCCAGTAATTTTTTTTGCTAGTTTATTTTGTCTTTTTGTCTTCTCTCCTGGTGCTGTATGAACATTTAATGTGGTTTTAGTCAAGTTTTGGCAGCTATTTCCAGCGTGGTGGTATCTCTTAGATATCCTAATAATTATTATTACCTCTGAAGGTTTTTATTTCCATGCTGGCCACCTGATAAGATGGGTATTTAGATATCGATCTTATCCTTATTTATATATATATATATACACACACACACACACACACACACTTAAGTTTGTATACATAGATGCATACAAATACACACATACATTTATATATATATATATATGTATGTATGTATGTATATATATATATATATATATATATATATATATATATAATGTGTGTCTTTGTGTTTATCCCACACTACTACTTGACAACTGGTGTTGGTGCATTTGTCTCTGTAACTTTGCAGTTTAACAGAAATGACCAAAAGCATAAGTATCATGTTTAAAAGAAAGAAATGAGTACTTGGATTGATTCATTTGACTAAAATTCTGCAAGGTGGTGCTCCAGCATGGCCACAGTCTAATGAAAAACAAGTAAAAGATAAAAATATAGAGTAGCTGGAATGAGTGTTTTACAATAAATATGGTCACAAAATGTTTCTGATCAAGATGATCCAATGTTAAAACATCACTATGAGCCAATGAAATAGTTTATACATTCACTTGAGTACTTTCTATAATTAACAGCTAGATCTCCCTCAGATCAAAACTCCTCCAACTTAGAAAACAAGGATAGCCCTGTGCTGGTATCTTGTAAAAAAACATTCATACCAGTACCATGTTACAGAACTTGTTCCACTTTCATGTTAAAAGCACCCAGCACTCTCTAAGTGGTTGGCCTTAGGAAGGGCATCCAGCTGTAGACACAAACCAAATCAGTGTTAAACCTTGCTAGCTCTGGTCAAACCATCCAACCCATGCCAGCTTGGAAAACAGATGTTAAAGGATGATGACATTGGATAACATGCTTCTAGCTTGTGGCTGTAAATCATAATCTAACATTCAATTTCCATGCTGGCCTAGGTTGGACAGTTTGATAGGATCCTGTGAGCAGTTGAGCCAAATGAATAAATTGAAAACATGATAATCATTGCAGTGCACCGGCTTGATTGCAGCTGACTTGGGGCTAAACATCCACAGTAACAGCATACCACTGATTATTGGGTTGTGAACTCTAAAGAAAACCCTGAAAAGCAAAAGCAATCGTGATGTTTTATAGCAATATAATATATTGTTTGTAGGCATGATGGGGTATATGGTGAAACAAAAACTGAAGAAACTTGGAGGATAAACAATTAAGTTTGCTATATTCAGTAGCATAGAAGTTACACATCTTGTACATGTTTAAGGGCAACTTGGCTGCTATTTCTAGCAAGTTCACCACATACATCTTACACATCATGTTCCTGTATATATTTGGTGTACTTATGAACCCTTGTAGTCATAAGCACAAATAAATAAATAAAACCCACTTGTTGCAGTAAATTTGATTGATTCACTCAGTAATGCAACTTACTAATTAATCAATTTACTAATAGTAGTACCACTACCTCTACTAGTAACTATTACCAACGCTGCCATTACTTCCACTAGTACTAACAGCTACCACTACTACTATTATTATGAAGAGGTCTCTGTTTGGTTGTTTGACTAACTAGAAATAGCAGTCAAATTTCCCTCAAATCACCTTAAGTGAAGAAATATTACATTGAACAGTGTAGTCCATTCATACTTCTAAAAGATGATTGTAGCTGGAATTCCTTTGATCACGTGTGCAGTCATGGTTGACCTGGGGCCAGACGATCTAATAACTATTACTAACACAAAGGAATCACTTAGTATGTGGTCAACTTGCTAGAAATAGCAGCCAAGTTGCCCTTAAACCATATACTACTTTCTGAAATAAAACAAGGACATTGAATAATGCAGTCCTATACATACTCCTAAACAACAGAACCCAGCATCACCATCCAGATAATTATATTTATTTCAGTACACAATGATAAAGTAAAATTTTATATCAGAAGGCTGAGGGGCAAAATACACATTGGCAGGATTTGAACAATGGATACTAATATCAACAGATGTAAATACAATTTCTATAGATTTTCTGCACTTTTTTCTTCTCCTCTAAGCCATCTCAAACTTTTACTTCTCACTCACTCTCTCTTTATCATATGCGTACACACATTCTCTCTCTCTCTTACACACACACACTTCTCATTTACAAATACACCCAGCTACTCACACTACCTCATATATAGTCACTCCCTTTCATACTCAGCCACATATAATGTGTCCTCTCTTAGTGCCATATATTAAGAAATAACTATAATCCCTGTGTGAATAAACATTTAAATTTATAACTACTATTACTGTTATTACGACTTCTAACTGCTCAAGTTTCTTCCCCCACCCACCTTCATACTGTATTCCGGTTGTAACATATATCATCACATGACATTCTTTAAATTTGGTTCAGATGACTGTACATGAGTTAAGAGAGCAAGAAATGATTTCATATGCTTGATACTCTGGTCTCAAAGTCTTTGAATGGCATGCAGACCTTTATGTGTGTTGAACTTCATGACAGTGTTTGAAGAAGTTCATTTTGAAACCATCTGGTTCTGGATTATACATGTGTATTTAATAAAGGAGTACTTATAAATCGGCATGGCAAACAAATGTATCTGACCTTTACTTCTATCCAAGTCATGTCCCTTTATTCCCAGACTGGTTTAGTTTTTTTTTTATTCAAAAAAATCAATAAAATATGTAATATAAAACAGTAGTCTTCTGTGAGAGGTCAGTAGTCATTAAAGAAATAGAGCAATTTATATGGAGTAACTTTACATTAAGGGGTGGAATGTACAGTTTCCTGTAATTCAGACCGACTCATGGTCCCAGCAGACAAAATGGATTAGGTGTTGTCCTAGAGGATGGCAAGGGAGATGTGCTGGAACAGCCACTTTGATTCATGGGGCTTACATTTGCTGATAACCATCTTTGTCCCAGTAGCTATGAGCAAGGATATCTGGTCTGGGGGCTGAGAATGCTGGAGGTTTCCACTGCTGTAGGCTCGACCATAAACCTATCAGAGTAACTGATACCTTGACTGTTTGCTTTTCTCAACCTAACAAGAAGTGGAACCTGGGATGGTAGTTGAAACCACAAAGTTGACACTGGAGATGTCACAAGATGTGGCATCCCAGATGAGGGTCCTACTACTATGGATGGGAAAACTGTCATACCAATAACATGATATAATGGATTAATTTAGGTGACTAAAATAATTCTTTGAAAGTGGTGTTCCAGCATGTTAGCACACCAAAGACTGAAACCAGTTAACGAATAAAAGAATTGAAGACCTTTATTTGCAGTCATATTTTATCAGTCAGAAAGCCACTCATTTGTGGGACGAGAGAATTAATTTTCTGTAATATTGAGTTATTTGATACTAGGAAGTTGTAGTGTTGCTTTACATAACTTAATCGCCTGAAGTTTTGTGCATAGGACACATTGATTTTACATGTATGGTTCAGTGTATGTTACTCAGTGTGCACCCAAAGTGCCATACAATGGGACTGAACCTGGAACCATGCGGTTGGGAAACCGAACTTCTTACCACACAGACACCTGCAAAACTCAATTAAATTCCAATATACTCCAATATACTCCAATTTTCATATTTCATTTTTGTATTTTTACAAGTTTACTGTATTATGTATTAAAGTATTACAAGTACTCTCATGTTTTATAGAAGTAACAAAATAGAAGATACAACTTTTCAATAAAGGCAGTATATTTTCTTGTTATTAACAATCTTCAACTAAATGTTTGTTGTAGAATTAGCAAACAGCTAATGAGCTATACTTAAACAACTGTAGTAAAAATGACTGAATTTTTCTTTTAAATTGTAATGCTCTGATGAACACTATACATAGTTGACCTTAATTGTTACTTATCCATAGAAGCATTTCAACAAATCAAACCCACCCCGAACAACATATATATATATTCTTTTACTCTTTTACTTGTTTCCAGTCATTTGACTGTAGCCATGTTGGAGCACTGCCTTTAGTCGAGCAAATCGACCCCAGGACTTATTCTTTGTAAGCCTAGTACTTATTCTATCGGTCTCTTTTGCCGAACCGCTAAGTTATGGGGACGTAACCACACCTGTACCGGTTGTGAAGTGATGTTGGGGGTACAAACACAGACATACAAATATATACACACACACACACATATATATATATACATATATACGACGGGCTTCTTTCAGTTTCTGTCTACCAAATCCACTCACAAGGCTTTGGTCGGCCCAAAGCTATAGTAAGGGACACTTGGCCAAGGTGCCATGCAGTGGAACTGAACCTGGAAGCATGTGGTTAGTAAGCAAGCTACTTACCACACAACCGCGCCTACGCCTATATATATATATATATATAATTTTGTTTACAGCTTGCTTACCTTCCATATTGCAGCCAGGTCTTCTGGACCCTTATCAAAAAGGATCTCTATTTGCCTTGTAGGGTCCTGTACCTGCTGTTCCTTATATAAAATGCCTGCATGTTAACTCACTAACTGATGAAATCAACAAACATGTTTCTATCTTAATGGACCTTCTCAGTGAAGCATATTCTACTCAGTTGCCATGATTTAGAAATTGATAATCTTTTCTTAATCTCTCTTATGTAGGAGTTATTCATACATTGTGTATTCATACAAAATATGCATAGTTTTTAGGAGATAGAGCTTGAAAGCATAAATGAGGTAGCCTTTATGTGGTTGATGGACCAGCTAGAAATAGCAGCCAAATATTTCAAATCCTATGTCTTTTAGTTTTGGGCAAATAGCAAAATGCTTTTAGAAGAGTTATTTTTTTAAATAAAATTTTGCAGAGAGGTTTTTTTCAAAGTCATTGTATGCCACCTAAAAACCTCTGACTTCTCACAAGGTTGTCATCACTGTTCTAGACCAGACTTTGCACTGAACACTTACCTACCCCAAAATTACATCCTCCCTGTCCCGAATTACTTATTTCCCCCCTTCTTACCGATTTTGACCCATTAAACTTATAACTGAATTATTGTTTATCCCCCCACCACCATATTCGTCACGTTCTATTTGAGCCAGACCTACATTCTAATGTATTTCATCTTTTTCTAAAACGTTGGTGAGGTATAATTTTTAGGGAGATTTGACTGCTATTTCTAACAGGTCGCGCAAACACATTGAGCACCCTTCAGTTTTGAAACCAAAGAGGCTGCTTCAACTTTCGAGAAATATCAAGCTAAATCTTTACCTGATTTAAAGAGAAGGAAGGACATTTGGATAATGCTGTGTTAAATATTGCAATATCTCTACAGGAGGGTAGTGGACATGGCTGGAACACTTTCGAACATAGGTCAGCTGGGTGACAGCTAAACAGCAACATTTCACCAATCAGTGAAAATTCGCGAAACTCCCTCCATCTCACTAATTAAGCAATAATGTAAGTCTTTGGTAGCAGAAGGTCTTGATCTGTAGCATAGCTGGAGGTAGGGGCAGTTCACATAGAGCGAAGCTTTTATGAGGGCGTCCGACACTTTCGAGTCTGTTATATGAATCTGTATAAGTTTGAGAACCTGGGTGGGGAGCTAATAATCTCGAGGGCCTCCTCAGGCCGTGCACACCCTGGGTACGCCGCTAGTTTCAGTGAAGAAATTTCGATTTCTTGTTTATACTTCGAGGTAGTTGCCGACTCAACTCGCCTCTCCCTCCTTTTTGTAGAGATAAATCAAACGAAAATCCGTAGCTTTTTATGCTACAACCCGAAAAGAAATTATTCCAAATGGAATTCGAACCTTACTGCACGACCCCACAAGGGTGTCATTAGAGTCACTCGGCCTTTTCGAAATAGTAGCTGAAAGGAAGGATGAGTTAAAAATAAAACAGACAGGATGGTGACAGCTGGAACTCCTCCGACTCCATAGTTTGGCTAGATCAGAGTTGACCTGGGGTTAAACAACTTCCCACCAGTATAACGACATTTTAGGCAAGTTCAGTAAATTCTAGTTGAGTAGCGTTATGACCAAAGGCTTTCCAACCTTGACAGTTCCATCTTTTTGTTTTCAGTCTTCAAGGTGTGATTTTATGGAAATTTCCTGCTATTACTAGCAGATTGAGGGACCACTTTGATTACACTTGTTTACTCAATCTTGTGCGAGTTATTTCGCATGTGTTTACACTTCGTATTTGTAGGGTAAATCTCTCTCATTTATTCTTTTACTTGTTTCAGTCATTTGACTGCGGCCATGCTGGAGCACTGCCTTTAGTCGAGCATATCGACCCCAGAGCTTATTCTTTGTAAGCCTAGTACTTATTCTGTCGGTCTCTTTTGCCGAACTGCTAAGTTATGGGGACATAAACACACCAGCATCGGTTGTCAAGCGATGTTGGGGGACAAACACAGACACACAAACACACTCACACACACACACACATATATATATATATATACGACGGGCTTCTTCCAAATCCACTCACAAGACTATAGTAAAAGATATTTGCCCAAGTTGCCACGCAGTGGGACTGAACCCATGACCATGTGGTTGGTAAGCAAGCTACTTAGCACACGCCCACTCCTACGCTCTACTGTTCTCTTTTTATGTTCTCATTTTTGTGAGTGTGTTTAGTCGACTTGTTTCTAATAATGTGTTCTCATTTCTAAAATGTGTACGTGTGTATTATTTTTACTGTGTGCGTGAGTGAATGTACGGATGCCAGTGACTGTTTTTTAACACTTGACACGGGGGGCGTAGCCTGAAAACTGTTCCGTTGATTTTCATCACCTTTACTGACAGATGGTGGTAGCATATATGATGTAGTAAGCTAAATTTTAATCAGTTTAATTAATTACGCGCACGCACGAGGGGCTGCTGAAAAGTTCCTGGCAAAAGGCCCGGTTGGAGGCCCAACCTTCCCAGTTCATTTACAGGGCTTAGAAAAGCTGAAAGACTGCTGCAATAAGTGTGTGAATCTGAGAGGGGAATATGTTGAATAAAATCATAATTAACTGATCCTCCTGTGTTTTCTTTTACCCAAAGCCAGGAACTTTTCACCACCCCTTCGTACGAATGTACATATATGCATCTCTCTCTCTCTCTCACACACACACACAGACACACGTCTGGCTTTCCTACAGAGTTGGAAATTATCTCGGTGCCAAAAATCCATAAGTGCTTATGATGAGATTATTCTAATTATCGTGGATAACGATTTTGCAAAAACAAAAAAGGAAAATACATGAGGGGTGGATGGATAATATTTTTTTTTGCCCCTTCCTTCTTTCCGTAATATTTCAGTTTGACTCTGTTTTTGAAGAAACTGGAACTTGTTGATTTTGTCTTAATTAGCCAATCATATGGCTAGAGCAGTGGTTCCCAAGTTTTTTCGGGCTGCTGCCCCTTTGACACCCAGGCCACATTCCTAGCGTCCCCACCCCAACTAACCATCTCAAGCATAGACGTCTTTCTGAGGCAAATTCAAAGCAGTTATGTTTCACGAAAACTTAGCATAATGAACCCATTATTTTGTTGTTTTTTTTACATAAATCGCTACTCTATTATCGCCCCAATTTTTACATGAATCGCTATCCCATTATCGCCCCATTTCAACACCACCTTGGAAATTTCCACCTCCACTCCCAGGGATGCGATACCGCCCACTTCGGGAATCACTGGCCTAAATTGTTGACATTTTGTCTGCGCAGATTTCTATTGCAGTGGAAATCATCATATACGAAACCTTTACTTGATCTTTCTCATCCCGCTAGAAATAACGGTTAATTCTTCTTCAAACTACTCAACGTCTAAAATTTAAAAAAAACCCCAAAAAAACGACGAAACATTGTGCCGCAGCTCCGTGTATCTCCTCGCCTAAGGCAGAGCCAATTGCTCTCCACTAGTTGAGTTGTTAATAACATTTGAATTAAAGTCAGTCTCCACAAACTTAATCTTTTATCGAACTCATTCATGACCTTCGAAACAGAATACAACAGATCGATATTAAATGGACTTTCTTTTATCATGTGATATATTTGTAAACAAAGTTTGGTGGTGGAGAAAAAGAAAATTAGTTAAAAGAAACAGGTGGTAACTAGTTCTTTTCAGAAGTATTCAGTAGTACATTTTAATCGTCTGTGACTGATTCTTCAAAAATGTACGTAACTTCTTTCAAACCGAATCTAAGAAAGAAAAAAAAAAAAAAAGGGTGGTGAGTGAACACTGAAAAATTAGAAAATGGGAAGGACAAAAATTCTTCACCCTACAGAAGAAAGAAAACACAGAAAAGCAAGCGTGACTGTGATAAGAAGCTTGCTTCCCAACCACATGGTTCTAGGTTCAGTCCCACCACGTGGCACTTTGGGCAAGTGTCTTCTATAGCCTCGGGCAGACCATACGACGGGCTTCTTCCAAATCCACTCACAAGACTATAGTAAAAGATATATGCCCAAGTTGCCACGCAGTGGGACTGAACCCATGACCATGTGGTTGGTAAGCAAGCTACTTAGCACACGCCCACTCCTACGCTGTACTGTTCTCTTTTTATGTTCTCATTTTTGTGAGTGTGTTTAGTCGACTTGTTTCGACTAAGTGGATTTGGTAGACAGAAAACTGAAAGAAGCCTGTTGTATGTGTGTGTCTTTGTTCCTCTACCACCGCTTGACAACTGGTGTTGTGTTGATATCCCCGTAACTTAGCGGTTCGGCAAAAGAAATCGAAAGACTAAAGTACTAGTTTAAAAGAAAAAAATGGAGTCGATTCATTCGACTGAAATTCTTCAAGGCTGGTGCCCCAGCATGACAACATTCTAAAGACCGGAACGGGTAAAGGATAAAAGATAATCTACGTTACTTCTTAGAAATTATCGTTTTGGGACGCACTAGAGAATTTCTGGCAGTTTCGAATCAGGAAAATCCACATAAGTCGGATTTCATCCTATCTGACTGGGATTTTCCCCACTTGCTTTTTCGCCACGACCTTGGAAATAATGGTGGAAAGCTTTTTTTATGAAAATATTGTTTTTGAAAATTTATGATGTTTTTTTTTTGCACCCCCACCACTTCGAGGCCGATTTTGGTCAGTTTTTTTTCTTCTTTTTCATTCTATCAGCAAATTTCCGACGCTATTCTGCAGGAACACCTATATACATATTAGCACATGAAACAATGAGTTCCTTATCGATTTCGACCATACTTGTTCGAACGACTGAACTGCCTACTTTTTGAATGACTGCTTATCCAGGGCTCCTCATTTCCAGAGTTTGGCGGAATTCTGGTTTAAGCACCCCATATTAAACCCCTTATAACTTTTATATTTGGAATTTCCAGAAATTTTTTTTTGCGTATTTGTATTTTACTCACGGGAATTCATACTATTTTGCAAACAAGTTTTTTGTGTGTGATTTAAGGGCGATGTAGATGTTATTTTTAGTACATCTCACGACCACTTGATACGTTCCTCGTTTCTTTGTCACTGACAGGTATTGATATTTTCAATATTTTTCTTCCCATAAACACATTTAATGGAATGATGATGCACCTATGTATGATCCATTCATGGGATTTAAGCAAAAGGTTCGGACTGTCCGCCGTATTCTAAACTCTGATTTTCAAAAAATTCGAAAAAGAGTGAAACTTTTAGGATTTATGGGGTGGAGGTTAAAATATTAGAAGAATTATATTTTTTTATTAATCGTTTCACATGCGCTAAAAGTTTCTGAAAATTAAAAAAAAATTCAAAAGCTATGAGGGGCTATATGGGGTGGTTAAACTAGAATACTGTATGGAGTTTGTTTGAAAGGAAGTTATTACATAGTACTGTTTTCCTTGAAAGCGGCAACATTGACATGAGATTAGCCGGCAAAAGTCAGCACGACTCTTATTAGGTTTGAGATGACCCGGACGTGAAATAAGACACTGGTTCAGTGTGTCACGAATTAGGATATCTAACTCGTGACCTCATTGGCTTCAAATCGATTTGGCATAGAGTAGGCATACTGCGCCGAACGAATCGACGAACTCCCTAATAAAAATTGACTTTTTGTTGTTTCTGAGTGCGTATTATATTTGTAAACAAATTTATGAACCAGATTATATCAGTGAGAGAGAGAGAAGCAGATTTATTAAAGAAATCAAGTTTTAATGAATGAATATTCTGCATTTATTACATAGAACATAAGAACACGAGTGCTGCCGATATGTCGCTCACTCATCTAGCATGCCTTAATGCTTCTGCGCGCGCGTATATATATATCTGTATAATCGGCAGAAGTTATAGTGACTCAAGAGCCAGCAGTTTCGTCTTTGGCCCTTATCAAGAATTTGATTAATATTCCAGTGTACGTAAGTGCCGGCCCCGAAGGCGGCAAACTGGCAGAATCGTTAGCACGCCGGGCGAAATGCTTAGAGGTAGTTCGTTCGTCTTTACGTTCTGAGTCCAATTTCCGCCGAGTCCGACTTTACCTTTTATCCTTTCGGGGTAGATAAAACAAGTACCTGTTGAACAGTGGAGTCGATGTAATTGCCTAACTCCCTCTCTCGAATTTGCTGGCCTTGTACCAAAATTTGAAACCATTATCATTAGACAAATTTTCGGTATTTGAACAGGTTTACATTAATTTGAAAATCAGCTGTTTTATCTGTGTCCGGCAATTTACGATTAAAAGATTCTCTTTTAACATTACAGACGCACGCGCGGAGCTGTTGCGAATAAATAGGATTTTTTTTTTTCATTTTATAATATCCAACAATCCAAATCACAAGTATTTCATACAATATATATTTTTTTTAATATCCGTTTTCATTTTCCAAACTTCTCCCTGCCCCCATCGTGCCACCGAAATAGCTATCACGAGTTTATTTCCCGGTATTATTATTCTTTTCTTTTGATATTTTAAATATTTTTATTGCACATTCTAGAAACACTTATAATTCACATTTTTAATAAAAGTGTTGTACATCTTTTTAAAATTTCTTAACCCGATCCCTTATGCGTCACAAAAATTAATGAATATCAGGCTTACACAGTATCTCTTAAAAATGATAATTTCAATTGTCTGAAATATCAAAAAACAAACAAAAACAAACATGTCTTGCTTTCTCATTTCTTTATCATAGCAACAGTTTGTTGCACAAAAGGGGCATTTTTCTGTTATTTTCTCTACGTATTCTAACTGACGGCACCTCTTTTTTTTCTGTAACTTTTCAGTTTCGATTTTCTTTGAAAATTTTTTCAGATTAAAAAAAAGAAGAAAATGCCTAAATTCTAATGGCATAAATCGGATCTTTACCTTTTGAAGAAAGTCGAAACTAGAAAAATTACAAAAAAAGTATGACAAGCAGTAACCCCCACCTCCCCTGAAAAAAAAAAAAAAAAACAGTTACGAAGTCGTAAGCTTCAATGCTTAAATGATACACAGTATATACATACATGTACCAATTCACTCAAAATATTGAAGAGTTCAAACTTATATTCGAAGGCACTTCTTCAAAATCCCAGAGTAGAACTGAATTCTAAACCAGATGATCGCAAAGCGATCTTACCTAAAGTTACGTTTTCTCTTTTATTTACATTTTGCTGTACGTTTTTGTGAACATAGTTGGTTTTAAACTCTAACGAACCATCTACAACATTTACGATAACGAGAAGGGCATAGTATCCCTGCAACTACGGCGGAATATATTACTGTAAGGGATTATTGTTAACACGCACCGGCTTCTCGGCAATATATTTTTATTCACTTGTGTGTACATTCTCGACACACGCGTGATGACCTAGTTTCACTCGAGACATCAGTCAACCTGAGGTTACCGTAGAGGATATTTGCTCAAGTAATTGCTGTGGGGTCGAACCATTAAGTTGTCTTCTTAAATATATAGCCATGGTCTGGTTTGGGGGCCGGGGAGAATTGTTCTCGGTACTATTTAAGAAGAGTAGTCCCGGTGCGCGCACTCGCTACTCGCGCATCCGCGCTTGCTAGTCGTGACTAGTCGATCCTACAAAATAAAAAAAAAAAACACAAAGTAAATGTTTAAACAGTAAATAAAACACAAAGATAAGGATCGACTAGTCACGACTAGCTAGCGCGGATGCGCGAGTACGCGAGTGCGCGCACTGGGACCACTCTACTTAAATAGTACCATTGTTCTCCAACTACTGTTTAAAATGATCTCGTTTTATATCATCCTTATTTGTACTCATATATTAGACAGATGATTGTGTAATATATTTTACGTGTGTATGTGTATATCGACGTTTGTGTATGTTCGTTTGTCTATCTACGTACGTATGTGTGTGTATGTATAATGTTTTGTATTTGGCCTTTTATACAATATGCAGGCACAATTACATCTGCCTTAATGTGAAAAAATATTTCAGTTCAATCAATAAATAGATCGATAAAATAGGCAGCAGACGGAAAACAGTTAATATGAATATTTTCTTTCTTTTGTATATATCTTTTTTCAGTCTTTTGACTGCTGCTATGTTGGAGTACTGGCTTGAAGGTCTAGTCCAGTCAAGGGCAAAACGGCCCGTGGGACTTTCTGAATGGCACGCCTAAACATTAACCTTGAATCTTTTTAGTAGTGCGGCCTGCCATGTCTCATGTGGCTTGCTTCTTGAAAAAGATTGTCCATGCTTGATTTAGTTGAGCAAATTGACCTCAGTGCTTTTTTTTTTTTTTAAAGTCTGGTTTTGTTGACCCTCTAAGCTACATGGAATTAAACAAACCAGCACCTGTTGTCAAGCGATGTGTGTGTGTTGACACAGGCACAGATACATGCTTCTGTACAGTTTCCAACAAAGCATTGAATGGCCTGTAGCCATAGTAGAAGATACATGCTCAAGGTGCTGCACAGTTGGGGTTGAACCTGACCGAAACCATTTGCTTGCAGTGCAAGCTTCTTAACTGCACGTTGATGCCTGGAAATTATACTTTGTCCTTTTAGTTTCATGACTGTTGCCAAGTTCGTAACTACATAATGATGGGTTCGATCTCTGCTGTATAGTAATTGGGACATATTTCTTGTAATAGGACTTGACTAATAGCTTCCAAGTGTGTGTGTGTGAAGGTATTTAGCCTAGTGCTTAGGGTGTTGCACTCATGACTGTGAGATCATGGGCTCAATTCCCAAACCAGTAGTGTGTGCTGATGTTGAGTAAAACACTTCATTTGACATTGCTTCAGTCCACTCAGATGTAAATGAGTGACCCTTTGACTGACCAGTATCTTGTTCAGAGGTAATGTAAACCTGACCGCCTAGCCAGTAGAGTAGCATCATTTGAAGGCTACAACAGTGAGAAAGTGTATTGTGGATAGCGTTGTATAACCACATGTGATAGTCTGGTTGATGCAGTGGTAGGCATGGCTTTGTGATTAGGAAGCTTGCATCTCAACCACATAGTTTTGAGTTCAGTCCCACTGTGTGGCACCTTCCTATAGCCTCAGGCCAACCAAATTCTTTTGGGTGAATATATATATATGTGTGTGGACATGGTTTTGTGGTTAAGAAGCTTGCTTCCCAACCATATGGTCTTTGGTTCAATCTCACTGTACAGTACCTTGGGCAAGTGTCTTTTGCTATAGTCTCAGGCTGACTGATGTGTGTCTTTGTGTCTGTTTGTTTCTCTCCCCGGCCTCATCTGACAGCCAGTGTTGGAGTGGTTACATCCCTGTAACTTATCAGTTTGGTGAAAGAGACTGTTAGACGAAGTACAAAGCTTATAATTAAATAAATAAATCCTGGAGTGAGTTTGTTCAGCTAAAGTCCTTTACAGCATGACTGCAATCTAATGCCAGAAACAAGTGAAAGTTGAAGGATGTGTATACACACACACGCACACACACCATCATCATTTTGGTTCTTCTTTCCATGCTTGCATGGTGGATCATTACATGTTTTATTTAGGGTTACCACTCTCTTAGGTCAAGAATCACTTTTCATTTGTACATTCTATCTGGATGCCCATTGAATACCAGCTACTTTGCAGGGCTTACTATGTATTTTATCATGGTAAAAGACTTGTGGTTGTCATGTTCTGTCAGACTAAAGAATCCTCATGACCTTTATATTGCCTCCATTCCTTTGCCAACCACTTTACAGAGTTTATTGCATGCATTTTATCATGATGCCACCACTAGAGAAGTTGCCTTGTCTCTGGAAAGACTAAAGAGTTGTTGCTATTGTGTTTCTGTTTGTCCGAGTCAGATTTGATTGAGTTAGTGGACAGAAGAGAAGGAGCAATGATAGAGCTAATTTGAGAGTTAGAGAGAGAGAGAATGAAATGGTGGTTGGGAAGGGAGTAATGGAAGTGATACAGTGATAGGTAGTTACATATTGGTGGTTAAGGAAATTGAATAGGAAAACATTACAAATATTATGATACAGAGGAGACATTGATGGAAGGAGTAACATAATTGAGTGAGTGATTTATCAACAAAGAGTGTGTGTGTGTGTCTATACATCATCATTGTTTTAATGTACACTTTTCCATGCTTGCATGAGCCAAGTAAAAGTACACTGGAGCATTAGGAACAAGCGAAACCAATGAGCCCTTGTTTACTAAGATTGTGCAACATGTCAAGGTGGCTAGACATGCTTTTGTCGTGGCCTACAAGCAATTGGCACATTCAGCAAATTATTGTTTACAAACCAGTGAATACTAGAGAATGACACACACACGCACACACAGAACAGGTTTCTTTTAGTTTTTGTTTACTTAATCCACTCACAATATTTTGGTTTGCCTAGGGCTGTTATAGATGGCATTTGCCCAAAGTCTCTTCAGTGAGACTGAACTTGAAACCAAGTGGTTCAGAGAACACTTCTTTACCACACAGCCATGCAATATTTTTGTTGGTTGGTTTCCCACTTTCTGAGAAAGGTGAGAGAGAGAGAGAGTCTAAGAAGTGATGGATTAGAAACATGGGAAATTAACAGGGTGGGGAGTGAGACAGTTGGTTATGAAAAAAAAAAAGAATCCAGTTAAATATAGGGAGAGATTGGAAAAAAAGTAAGGGAAGAAGAGATAGCATGAGGAAGGAAGGAAAGGTGGGAAGAAGGTAGATAAAGCTCTGCCCTAGAGAGCAGTTCCTATATATAGTGATACTATAACAGAGGTATAAAGTGTAAGCAAATGGGAGAGAGAGAGAGAGAATGGTGGAAAGTGATTGGGAGATGTTGAAAAATGATGAGGTAGAGGTTTTGAGAGAATCTGATTGAGAGAAAAAAAGATGGAAAAAAGATAAACTAGAGAGCGGTAAAAATAAAGGGTAACTGAAAGAACATAATGAAACAAGAAAATAACTGAAAGCAGTCCTCTGTGTGTGCATACACACACACATACATATATATATATATATATATACATATATATACATATATATATATATATATATATATATATATATATATATATATATATATATATATATATATATATACACACATTTTATATATACATGCACATATACATATATATATACATGTACATATATATATATATATTATATATATACACATGCACATATACATATATATATACATGTACATATATATATATATATATATATATACATGCACGTATACATATATATACACACGCACATATATATGTGCATACATATATATATATACATGCACTTATATATATATTCATATATAATACACACACACACACACACATATATATATATATATATATATATATATATATACACACACATGCATATACACACACACACACACTCTCTTTCTCACACACACATGTACCTTGGTTTCTTCTTAACTCAAATCTCTCCCTTCATTCAGACTGATAAGACAGATGAAACTGAAATTGATTGTGAACATCTGCAATGAAAAAAAAAAACAAAAAAAAAACAGAATTTTAAATTAAAACTGGGAGGTGGAAACAGTTTCTCTGAATGCTTAAGATCAAAGACCTCTGCTGAAAACTCCATAAGAGCAGGTGGTACATGTGATTAGCAGTAGTAGCACTTGTGTATGTAGTATGCCAAGTAAGCTACACATGAAATGATTATGAATTTAGTTTATGCCACCTTCTGCTGTATGTCAGGGTGGGGGAGACATGAATGTCAAGTATTCCATTCCTTTTCTTCTGTAAACGTGGCTACATGCTTAATTCAAATGCAATTAGTAGTTGTAGTAGTAGAAAAAGTTTGACATGACACAAGACAAAAAATTTTGGGGTGAAGTTAGTCAGTGATATTAACCTGCTTCTTGACTTGTGTTTATTTTATTGATCTCAGGACAATAAAATGGTGAATATTTGAATGTTGAAAATAGTGCTGGAATAAGTACCACAAAATGTTTTAGCTAAATGCTCCAATAATTTTTATGTATCTACTAAACATTATAGTAGTTGTAGTTTCTAACATAGTCAAAAATATTTGGGAGGGAAGGGAACAGTCAATTTATACTGACTTCAGTAATTCACAGGTTTTTATCAACACTGGAAGAATGAAAGGCAAAGTTGACTTTGGTGAGATTTGAGCTCAATGGAAAGAGCTAGAATAAATACTGCAAGGCAGTTTGTTTGATTCCAACAATTCTGACAATCCACCACCCATTGTCGGAATAATGTTGAGAAATGCCATACACTAATCCCCTTGTAATCTTTATTGGTCTGGAACATTGTATCACTGTACAAAACAAGCAGCAGTTGTGGAGGTGTATTTAGCTGTTTGTATTTTTTCTTGTGTGTACTTGTGGTAGGTTTGTCTGTGCTTTTGTGTATACAGTCACTCCCCAATTCCCAGATTCATCTACAACACTGTCAATAAATGCAGACATGGCTGTGTGGTAAGGAATTTGCTGTTCTATCACATGGTTTTGGGTTTAGTCCACTGTACAACACCTTTGGTGTGTTCTTTAACCCTTGACTGTCGGAAGCCTTGTCAGTGGATTTGGTGGCTGGAAGCTAAAAGACACCTGTTGTGTCTATGTGCATGTATATATTATGTCTGTGTATTATGGATGTTACTTTCGTACAAGCTGTGTTCTTCATCTCCAATCTTCTGTGAAAACCTGTTTTTCTTGGAAACAGGTAAAGGGCATCTGGCTGTAGACAATTTGGTTTACCCAGTTCTAATAATAATAAACACAAATTTCCAAATGATGTTACTTTTATTTAGTCATTGTACAATTATAATTTCAAGACAAAAACAAGATAACACTTATAGTGTATCTTCAAAGTGTTGTCCTTCAGAATCAATACACAACTGGATTCTTCTCTGGGTGGAGTAGCAGATTTGCCGACACAAGCCGTTATTGTCTAGGGCTACAAATTCTGCAATTTCCCTCAGCTCAGGTATTGTCCGAATATCTTGTAAGTAGACACGTTTCTTCAGGATACCCCACATTGAGTAATCACAGAGACTCAAGTCCGGCAATTGTGGAGGCCATTCAATGGGTCCTTTCCTGCTGATCCACATCTTAAAAGTGTCATCCGAGAAGTCGCGTACATTTCTGCCATAATGAGATAGAGTACCATCATGCACCCAGATGTTGTTGTCTGTGTCAATCTGAGATACAGTGAAATCACGCAGCATGTCTTTATTACCATTAGAAATGGGCAAAGCAACTTATGGCCATTCCTGTATATGTGTAATATATGAATATATATATATTACAACATAATAATAGTAGAAGTAAAAGTGCATAATATACAATGTAATAATTACATTTGCATTGTATAATCATCATTGTTTAACGTCCACCTTCCATGCTGGTATGGGTTGGACAATTTGACAGGAGTTGACCAGACCTTTTTACCTGTTTTTGCAAGGTTTATGTGTAATAATTAAATAATTATCCACTTTGTGTTTTATTATGCACATGATCCCTTGGTCCATTGATGAATAGTCTTGAATGAAACTGGTCTGTGGTGCAAAAAAAAAAAAAAAGGTTGGAATCACTGGTTTAAATCATTTCACTTTACTTAGCCCTGATTTTAGCTTCTTGAAGAATGTAGTTTCTGATAAGTAAAATGGAGGAATGGTCACTGCTGGAATGGCTTTGGTCATTGGTTTGTTGGGTGAAGGCTGATTTGGCTTTAGGTATTACACTATTTAGTCCATTTACTCTATTAGCCATAAAAGAACTCCATACATGGTTGCTCAATTTGCTAGAAATAATAGCCCAGTCTTTCTTAAATCATACCTTTATTCTTTTAAAGAAAACACTTTTGATAACATGATACTGTGTTCCCTGCACATAATATAACTTGATGGTCCAACTGGAGTGTCTTCACCAATATATCTCTATCTAATCAGAATTGACCTCTGGTTAAACCACTTGAACTCCCACCCATACTTCTGTGTACATCTTAGGTTAATTTTTCCTCTTATCATGATTAAAATAATAATCTTATTTTATTTTCAGTGTTTGTCTAGTTAACGCAGTTTTTCAGATTTCAAATATTTGTGTTTGTTGTCTGAAGTGTTTATACAGCTGGATTTTACACATTTCTAATGTATATCCATTCTAACTGTGAGGTTGGAGTGGCATCAGCTTCACAGCTGGGGATATGTTTGTGATTGTGGGGTGCAAGTGGTTTTGGGTTCATACCCACTGCATGTATTTTCTACCATAGCCTCAGACTGACCAAAGTCCTGTGAGTGGATTTGGTAAAAAGAAACTCAAAAGAAGCCCATCATTTATATATCATCATACGTCCATTTTCCATGCTCGTATGGGTTGGATGGTTTGACTGGAGACAGGTAAACCAGGACGCTGCACCAGGCTCCAATCTGATCTAGCAATGTTTCTACAGCTGGACGCCCTTCCTAACGGCAACCACTCCAAGAATGTAGTGGGTGGTTTTTACGTGCCACTGGCGCAGGGGCCAGTCAGGCAGCACTGGCATCAGCTTTATTTGGATGTTGCTTTTTACATGCTACCAGCACAGGAGCCAGTCAGGGCAGTGGGGCTGGCATTGACCACATTCGGATGCTACTTTTTACATACCACAGGCACAGGGAGCCAGTCAGGTGTTACTGGTAATGACCCATGCATGCATGGTGCTTGTTGCATGCCACCAGCATGGGAGGCAGTCAGGTGGGACTGGCAATGACCCATTCATGCATGGTGCTTGTTGCGTGCCATCAGCATGGGAGCCAGTCAGGCGGCACTGGCATTGGCCACAACTACAATTTCCATTCGATTGTGATTAGGTTTGATTTTACTTAACTCAATAGGTCTCCTCAAGCACGGAACGTCAATTCAAAGGTACTTTTTAAATGGGCTGGTTATGCGACACTGGTGTAGGCTACAACTGTGATCTCACTTTACTTGCCGGGTCTTCTCAATCATAGCATATCTCCAGAGGTCTTGGTCTTTCGTCATTGCCTCTGTAAGTCCCAATGCTCAAAGGTCATTCTTCACCACCTCATCCCATTTCTTCCTGGGTCTCCCTCTTCCATTGATTTCTTCCACCGTTAGGGAGGGATACTTCTTCACACAGCTCTTCTCATCCATATGCAGCACATGACCATACCAGCACAGTCATCTCTCTTGCACACGACATCTGATGCTTCTTATGTCCAACATTTCCCTCAGGGCACTTTTCATTTCTTTCAAGCCTACACATGTCTTCAGCAGTCACGGTCCATGTTTCACTGCCATGTGGCATGGCAGTTCGCACACATGTATCATGCAATCTACCTTTCACTCTGAGTGAGAGGCCCTTTGTCACCAGTAGAGGTAGGAGCTTTCTGAACTTTATTAGGCTATTCTTATTCTAGTGACAACTCTGAGCATCCACCCACATTACAAACTCGGTCACCTAGGTAGCGGAAGCTATCAACTACTTCTAGTTTCTTCACCTGGCATGTGATGGAATCAGTTTTCTGAGCATCTGCGGTGTTTTTTTACCCCTGTGCATCTGCTGCTCGCAAAAGCTGTCTTCCTGGTTACCCTTTCTTTGATGTTGCTGAACCTCTTAGGTATCCTTGGCTTACACTGGGTACATCTTATGGAGCTTCTACCTACACCACTTCTACAGACTGAGCAGGGCCATCTACCTGAAGGGACTTGTGATGTGCTTGCCTTCCTACTTACTAGGACTTTGGTTTTTGCAACATTGACTGTAAGGCCCTTCGATTCTAAACCTTACTTCCACACCTGAAATTTCTTCTCTAGTTCTGGTAGTGATTCCGCTGGCCATGTTGGGGCACCACCTTGAAGAATTTCAATCAAACGAATTGACCCCAATACTTATTTTATCAATCTCTTTTGCTGAATCATTGTTATAGAGACAACAACACTGGTCTGGCTATCAAACAATGGTGGGAGACAAACACATGATGGGCTTCTTTTAGTTTCTGTCTACCAAATCTACTCAAAGCTTCGGTCAGCCTGAAACTATTGTAGAAGACACTTGCACAATGTGCCATCCTTTAGGGCTGAGCCCAGAACCATGTGGTTGGAAAGCAACCATCTTACCACACAGCCATGCCTACCCCTACATATTTGTGTATCTAACTTGATATTGTGTGATAGTTGTGAGTGTTACTGTCAATCGTAAGTGTTATTCATTTCCATTATTCTGTGAGAACACGTCTGACCACCAGAAAATATTACCTTGCTTGGAAACTGGTGAGGGCTGCTGACAAGAAGTGCTTCCAGCCATAGACAATTTACCTCAATAAACTCTGTCTGACCCATGCAAGTAAGGAAGAATTGACATTAATATGATGATGATTTCTATTGAGTAGACTGCCAACAACTTATTGTTTCACAAAGTGTGATATAAAATAAATCATATAAATAAGTCTGAGGTATATTTGGCTGCCAATTGTAGTTGTTAGATCAGCTACATAGAAGTTCCCTCATTGGTTTGTTTTGGTGGCAGTAGTAGTGTTAATGGCGGTGGAGTTGGTTGCATGCTGAAGTGCACATACACGAAATTTTTCATAAGGGTTGTTGAGATAGATGTTCTCATCGTGCTAGTCTATTTCTTATTCAGTTTAGTTTGGTATGATAGTATATATAAATATTTGTGTGTTGATGTCATGTTCAATGAAAGAAACCATTGTGTGTTTTAATACATAGAAATAGACAAATTTTTGTGATATAAGAGAGGTGGAGAAATTTTTGTCGGTTGTGTTAAAGTGAGAGTAATTTTTAGAGTTACATACATAAACACACAAACACACACTTGTATCATCATCATCATCATTGCATGGGTTGGATGGTTTGACTGAGGACTGGCAAGCCAGTAAGCTGCTCCAGGCTCCCATCAGATCTGGCAAGGTTTCTACAGGTCACACATAAAATGTGTGCTTGTATGAAAGGGGGAGAGAAACTATTATGTGTGTGTGTGTATATATATGCAGCCCCTTATATATATATAAATATGTACTTATTATTTTACTTGTTTCAGTCTGTGGCCATGTTGGAGTACCTCCATGAAGAGGTTTTTTTTTTAGTCAAACAAATTGCCTCCAGGACTTAGTGGTTCTGCAAAAGAGAATAAGTACCAGGCTTAAGAAATAAGTTACAGTGATGTAAACACACCAGCACTGGTTGCCAAGTGGTGTGAGAGGACAAGCACAGACACACACATAGATATATATATACGTACACATGCATACATAAATACATACTTGTAAACATACATGCATAAATACATACTTGTAAACATACATGCATACATATGTACATATATAATTTATGTGTACATACACATATGATAGGCTTCTTTCAGTTTCCATCGGCCAAATCCATTCACATGGCTTTGGTTGGCCTCAGGCTACAGTAGAAGACAGTTACCCAGAGTGCCTTGTAGTGGGACTGAAACCGGAAACACATGGTTGGGAAGCAAGCTTCTTACCACATAGCCATCATCATATATAAGTTGTGAAGGAATGAGAAAGCTGGAGAAATATTGATTCCATTAGTCTTTGTGCAGGCAACCTGTCTTGGTGAACTGTAACTCTTAAAAACTCTGATTTATATAAAGTATTCTTTAGTCTCACAGACATTCTCTGTAGTGCTAATGGTATAATAAAATGTACCTTGTTTATACTGTCAAATAGTGTTCACAAGGTATCCGACAATTGAAAAAAAAAAAATTCATTAGCAGTGCAGGCATGGCTGTGGTAAGAAGTTTGGTACATATTGCTGGGTACTACTCTCTTGCAAGTGATGGCTATGGTACTATAGTACATGAAGACATTGATCACTAATAATCATTGTCTCATGGAGTGGCTCTGTGTGTTGGAGGTACTAATAGCTCATGGCAGAAGAACGGTAGTATGAATAGTAGTAAGGCAGCAAGCTGGCAGAAACGTTAGCACACCGGGCGAAATGCTTAGTGGTATTTCATCTGTCTTTACATTCTGAGTTCAGATTGCACTGAGGTTGACTTTGACTTTCATCCTTTCAGGGTCGATAAATTAAGTACCAGTTGTGTACTAAAGTTGATCTAATTGTCTGGCCCCATCCCTAAAAATTTCGGGCCTTGTGCTTAGAGTAGAAAAGAACATGTAATAGTAGCTCACCACAACCTCTTTTAAAATAATCAAATTTCAATTTTTGGGGGATCTGATTAACTTCTTAATTCTGAAATGAACAGTAAAGAGTTGCTTGGTTTTTATGAATTAGATTAATGATCTTCTTGAAATTTGGTTAGTTTTGAAAAAACAACATGGTCAAGTTTAGGACCTATTTCACAGTACATTGTCGCTTAATGTTCACCTTCCATGCTGACATGGGTTGGATGGTTTGACTGAGAGCTGGCGAGCCAGAAGGCTGCTCCAATCTGATCTGGCACAAAAAGAAAATAAAGAAATCTCCATTAGGTTGCTAAACTTGCTAGAAATTATACCCTTAAAAAATGTGATTGTCATGACAAAAATACCTAATATTATCCCCCCAAAAATGTGTGAGACACTCTACATTTTTCAGTTTTATTACCTCATTGTAGAGCAATGATGAGAGAATCACTAAGTAAATAGACAAGTATTGTACACTGGTTGGCATAGCAAAATAGAATTCTTTAGAGAATAAATAATTTATATAATAACAGTTTTTATGTATTGGCTGATTATCCAATATTCATTAATCAACATACTACCACAACCATTAGCTGATAGATAATGTTGATTCATCTCTTTGGTTTGGCAACCACTTAACAAGGATCTCATTCTGTGAACAAGTTATCTGTGTACAACCATTGCTCAGTTCTCAGGAAATTTTTGCTTGCAAATTTCCTTTATAATTTCTTTTTTTTTTTTCAGCAAATCTGCAAAGATCGTCTTGCAGGAATTCTATGGACACTACACCTCTTCTCTCTTCTTCTTATTTTTAAATCATTTACTCAGGGAACGCTAATAAGCATGGCCCCTCTTACTTTTGATTGTTGGAAAGAACAGAGTAAGTCTGTCTCCTCAAGCATGAGACCTGACCTGAATGCTTAGAACAAGAAAAACTCAGCTAAATGTACTTAAAAAAAAAGGGGCGGGGTAGTGTCAAACTCTATGATTTCATCGTTATTGTTTTAAAATCCACTTTTCCATGCTTCCATAATTGGGCAGAAATTTGTTCAGGTGGATTTTCTACATCCAGATGCCCTTCTTGCTAGACCAAGTAAGGTAATGTTTCCCCATGACTAGACAGGTTTTCACAGATGATTGGTAAAGACCATCACTTAGCATGACAGACGCAACTATCAACGTCAAGGCTAGGTGACAGTAACACACACACACACACACACACCTTTTTCTTTCTTTCTTTCTTTTAAATATATATATATATACACTACATATATATATCATCATCATTTAACGTCCGTTATCCATGCTGGCATGGGTTGGATGGTTTGACTCTGCTTGCATGTGATACCAGTGTCTGCCATGACTGCGATTTTGCTTGGTTTGATGGGTCTTCTTTTCAAGCATGACATAATACCAAAGGTCTTGGTTATTGCCTCCATGAGGCACAACACTTGGGGGGAACGCAGCCACTTTATGTATTAGACACACACAGCAGGTTTCATTCGGTTTATGTTAATCAACTCCAAATCCATTCATAAAGCTTTGATCAGCCCAGCACTGTAGTAGAAGAAACTTGTATAAAGTGGCATGCAGTAGGCTTGAACCCAGAACTATGTGGTTAGGAAGCAAACTTCTTACCACACGGTCATGCCTGTGCCTAAGGACTGAAAGGAATATTGCATCTTGTTCAGTACCGTAACCATACCATACGTCCATCAGTCCAGTCTAGTACTTTATTTCAACCACTCTGAAAGGGTGAACGGCAAAGTGACCTCAACAAGGTTTCAACTCTGAGTATAGAAAACCAGAACAAATAAGTTCTGCCATATTTCTGCCAGTTCAGTCCTTAAGTTGACTAAGTTATTTTAAAAGTTGGGGTGATAAATATAATTCTTAACTGTGTGGGGTATGATAGTTGTATAATCAAAGCACTAGAGTATTGGCCTATTTAATATTCAAGCTCTCTAGTTTTAATTAACTTTCTTGGTTAAGTTTGCTTGACTGATGAAGTTAAACTCTTTGGTGGTTAGTGGGAGGACCAAGTCATCCAGTTGTAACAATATCTATTCTGTTGGTGCTACCCATGGGAAAATGAGTTTAAAAAAATACTAGTTTTTGTTATTTAAGTCTAAAAACTATCCTCCTATATGTACATACATTCCCCGACACATTTCTCCAAATAGTCCTTGTTCTTTATCACATATTTGAACCACTCAAGTGGTGACAGTTATGGTCGTTGTTGCTGTTTAGCTCTAGGTCAGCCTCAGTTGACACTGACATAATAATTTCATTCAGGAGTTTATCCTGGAGATTGGATTTCAATGAAACAATAGTAAATAGATATAATAAAAGGGAATTTTCTCACTCCATTCTCCTTGTTTGTAATTATATGTGTGTGTGTGTGTGTTAAGTGGCTCCCATGTAGCAAATTTTTCACTTTCAGCATGCAGTCTCATCAAATTATATTATTAAAAGTGTATAACATTGAAATTGAGTTTTAACTTAACACTTTCTCAGACTATTCCTGCATGGACTGGTAGGGTTATTTTACACATTTTGACATTTAGATTCTACTATCATTCCCCTCTTAGCCTAGCTGTAAATGCCATAGTGATGTACTATTCAGACAGATATCTTACTTGATGATGGATCCTTCTAAAGTAGGCTACAACACAACTCCTTCCAATGATTGTTGTTGATGTTGTTATTTAGTTTTAGTTCATCCTTGATTTAAGTAGACCTATGACGAAATGTTTTTAGGCTGTGATCATCATGGCTTTTTATTTTTCAGGAAGTGTGCATCCAGGACCCCATTAATGCATTCTCGGTCTTTTATCGGGTTGAGTAAAAAGTATGCAATGTTTTGAACCATGAAGGATTTGTACCGGATTTTTGCAGAGTTTTGAATTTTTTTTTAAACATATTTTTGCAATTGTCTGATAATACTTGCCTGACTCCATCAATAAATCAATATTGATTTTTTTTTTTTCACCATTGTTACAATCATCTGAAATGGAACTGTCAAAGCACAATATTTGAGCAATTTTGCTATTCTACTTCAAAAATGGATGTAAAACTGCTTGTGATATCAACAAAACGTTTGGTGAGAAAATTACTAGTAAGTGGTCAGCTCGAAAATGGTTTAGACTATTTCGTAGTGGAGACCTGAACCTTAAAGATTGTGAGCATAGTGGACACCCATCTGTCATCGATGACAATCAATAAAAGACCATCATTGAGAAAGAGCCATGTAAAATCACTTGAGAACTGGTAAAAAAACATCAAGTTAACCAGAAAACTGCCTGCAGCCATTTGCATACGATCTGAAAATCAAAAGCTCGACAAATGAGTACCACGATTTGAATGAAAATCAAAAAATGCACAGATATGAAATTTGTGATCCATATTTTGACCTTATTGTAACTTGCAATGAAAAGTGGATTTTGTACAACAATAAAAAAAATGTTCTTCACAGTGGTTGGACCAAAATGAAGCACCAAAAACCTTCCCTAAACCTGAGCTCTTCAAATAGGTTATGGTGACTGTTTGGTGGTGTACTGCTGGACTCCTCCACTATAACTTCTTTAAACCTGGAAAAACCATTACTGCAGAAACATATTACTATGAAATTGCCAAAATGAATGAAAAACTGCTACTCCTGCATCCCAGACTGGTCAACAGAAGAGGGCCAATCATTCTTCACGCTTCAGTAATGACGCTCCAGAAGTTGAGGGAACTTGGCTACAAAGTTCTTCCCCACCCAGCTTATTCCCCAGACCTTTCTCCTACTGACTACCACTTTTTCCAGCACCTTGATGGTTTCCTGTGAGAGGAGGAGTTAAAAAATCAAATCGATACTGAAATTGTGTTCAAAGAGTTCATCAGCTCCAGAACTCCAGATTTTCATATTAGCGGAATAAAAATGTGTTGATTGTAATGGTACTTACTTTGATGAATAAAATTCCTGCATTGTTGAAATATATTGTGATGAATTTCATGTTTCAAAACGTTGCTTACTTTTTACTCAGCCTGATAGATAGTAGTGTATGATGTAGATTTGGCTACTGTTTGTAGTAAGTTTAGCAACTTTGGAGAGGTACATAGTTGTTTCAAAAAAGGTGTTTGATACATTGTAAACTGAATTAACCCAAACAATGGACTACTCACAGCATATACCATTATAGAAAGCAAGAATATGTTCTTGCTGGCAGAGCTCCTCTGCATTTAGTTGTATTGTTGTGGCTGGTTTGATCAAATGAAGCACTTCCTCAAAATTTTGTAGCCTCCTGCCTATGATAGAAAACCATTATCATTAGAACCAGGAAACTAGCCAAAGCAATAGAAAGATGATATTGGATTAATTCAATTACCTATACTTCATTCTCTACAATACTAGCTTTGTACCATTAGATAAATAGTGGGGGAGGGGAGAATAATTTAATATTTTGACATTTTTATCTTAATTGGAAATATCCTATTTCAGGTTTTGACTAATTATTTATTATATTGTAGGCTAGCAATTAAAATATTGCTGATTAGTGTTTTGATAAAACTTTTTTTGTTTTGATTAGATAATCAGCTCTCAGATGGAAAAATAATTGCCCTATGACATTTTCAGTAACCTATTTAGTTCTATGTTGTCACATTGTCATATTACTTTAAATTGTCTATTGTGTTTTATATTGCGAGTTTTCTAGATTTTTAACTATTTCTATTAATTTTAGTTTGACTTTCTTTTTTTTTTTTTACTTTCTCCTCCCATTGCATAATGTACCTTGACTGGTTGATAATGAATGATACTGAATGATAATGAGATTTAACATTATAATTATGAGAGTGAAAGATTGTTATTATTAGCTCTTTCCCCACCAAATTTCAGGCCTTGCCAATTGTAGAAAAAATTACTGTTATTATATCTAACATACTCAGCTTGTTGCTGGAGTGTCTTGAATATATCAACCATTCACTTCCTGTGAACTAAGGTGGATTGCCAAGTAATGCTGTTTTTCATTTTTTAATGCCTATTTTTCCAACCATTTTTTGATTTCTTTGTTCACTGTATCTAGGGTATCAACAATTATTATTATTATTATTATTATTATTATTATGGTGGTGAGCTGGCAGAATCATTAGTGTGCTGGACGAAATGCTTTGCAGTATTTCACCCGCTGGTACATTCTGAGTTCAAATTCCACAAAAGTCGACTTTACCTTTCATCCTTTTGGGGTCCATAAAATAAGTACCAGTTAAACACTGGGGTCAATGTAATCAACTCATCCCCTCCCTCCAAAGATTGCTGCCCTTGTGGCAAAATTTGAAACCATTATTATTATTATTGAGAGCACATACCATCAAAGTGATGTTAGGGTACAAATATATGAAGCCCAATGTACCCATAATGACAACCTGTCTAAGGGTACACCAGATACATGCATCACAACCATATATCTGTACCATGGTGATCTTGTATCAAAATAAACAACACATGACCTTGTAGGTGGGGGCCTAGTTAGAATTTTCTTCGGGTTGTGTAGCTCATCCTGCTCAAAAGGCCCCTAATGAAGAATTGTCTAAAGATGATAAATAAAACACTCATGTTTCCAGAGGTGAAATATTCAAATCCCAAAGAATCCCTCTCCATACTTGGCTATGATTCTTTCTTTATAGGATGCAAAGGTTGATACACTGACAAGCACTAAGTCTCGATCTTCCACTTGACCCAGGATTGAAACTGCAGGAAATGATGCCGTACAAATAATGACATTTTCTTCTCATCACCCAGGAAACTCTGCAGATATCAGAGCCTCAGCATAAGCTTTTGTATCAACAGACACAACTTACTAAACTCTTTTGCAGAGTGTTGGCAGAAAGTGGACCTTCTGACTTGTGGAATGTGTCCCTTTCACAAGAAAGGAAACCACTGATTGTATAGTCTGGTTAGATGAAAACTGCCAAGTGTTAATAACTAATGGAGATCATCCATGTGTTCGCTACTCTTCTTGGCCTTTAAGAGGCAGCTTCCTCTCAGTTTGTTTCAGGTGTGGCTGGCCATCTTGCTCATAATGTACTCTCAGTTCTTATTTACCTGGAAGTCTGGCTTGAACTAGACATTTTAATAGGACCTTCACTCCAGTAACCCACGATGCTGACTGGCATGAACTTGACTCAACAATTGCTGAGCTTCCAGCCTATTTATTTAATACTAATAATCTGTATCTATTTAAAGCTAAAGTAATTTCTGATGCTATTTTAGTGATTGTAAGATACATGCTCATCATTAAAGATCTTCGAAGATTGTAAGGTGCAATATGTCCAGAGAGCATGAAAGTTTTAGCTGTGTGTTGGTCATGAATATTGTATAGCTGTTACTTTATAGCCCTTGGTAATTTCTGATCAATGGTATTCCACTCCTGACTAACCCATCTTATATGCAGACAGTATATCAAGGACTATGGTTTATCAAATGCTTGGTTCCTTTTTTTTTTTTTCTTTTTTGTGTGAAGATGATGGTGTGTGATTTAGGGAGATCCAGCTGTTATCTAAGCTGTCAAACAATAGCATTAAGGTAGCCTCATTGGTTTGTGCATCTAGTATTATGGGTATGTAATCTTAATACAAGTAGTAGCTCCCTTGGATCTGTTGCTGCTGCAACAGCAATGTTTGATTTTAAGTGTTCTGTGTAAAACTAAAGTTTTTCTTTTATAAATTCTCACTATATCACTTTCTTACTAACAGCAACATATCTGTTTTTAAAATCTGCCCCCCAAATTTTCCTCTAAGAATTACAGTATTGCTTTTCACGTTTTACAGACAAAGAAGTTTGAACCAGCCAGTCTCATCTTAAACGAGGAGAAAGATGGCCCAGCAAGTTTGCCAGAGGACAATTTGAAAACGGAGGATCTTTTCGCGGGTGAGCTTTCATATTCATTTGGAAAACTCCTGTTTTTAAATATTACTTTCAGTTTTTCTTCTTACCCTGTTCTGATATAAAATCTATTTTTGTTTTTGTTGTCTGTAATGTCTCTTTGTCGTCCTTGAATTGATATTTGGTTGGAATCAATGAAATATGTTTTCAGTTTTATGTCATGGAACACTTGATTTTCTGTCACATTTGTATAGGAATATATTTAATAGCATGTTTTCTTTTCAGTTGATGCTTATCCACTTGAAAGCAATGCAGATTTATTAGATTATGGTGAAGAATTCCGAAAAGGAATATTGGATCTAGGTTAGTTCGGCCAAAAGCCTACGTGTCCTTTATGCTTCATGAAGACAATTTGTAGCTGGTTCGACTGCATCTTAGAACTGCATGTTTGTGCTGTGTGTTTATATTTTGTTCTCATGTAGATGTAGCTTCACAATGTGCAGCTATTTTACTTATGGAAGTAGGACATTATATTATACAGAAGTTATTTCTCATAGGTATTAATCAATCAGACAATCCTATTAGCAGATGATGCTTTATGACTAATCATTTACACAATCTATTTTTCAATTATTCTCAGTCATTTTATTATTGTTTTTGTACTTTTTTATCTTCAGTCTTTGTACTACAGCCACTACTATATAAAAAAAAAACTGCATTATTTGTGCTAGAATGTTAAGTGACAAGTGGCCTTTAAATTTTTTATATAACCTTAATTGTGTAATACAAATTATAAAGACCCCCTTCGGTCATGAGTGACCATGGGTTTGCACCTAGAGAGTTACCCTCTGAGGCACAAGTCTGGGCAAGGTTGTTTTATGGAAGATCAGTAGTCGCCCATGCATACCGGCCTCCCCTCTCCACGCCACCAGTGTTATCCAAGGGAAAGACAAAGGTCGATACAGCTTGGCACCTATGACGTCGCAACTCATTTCTACAGCTGAGTGAACTGGAGCAACGTGAAATAAAGTGTCTTGCTCAAGAACACAGCACGCAGCCCGGTCCGGGATTCGAGCTCACAACCTCACGATCGTAAGCTCGACGGTCTAACCACTGAGCCATGCGCCTTCATAATACAAATTATAACAACACTATAAATGTTAAATAATTCACTCTTAAAACTATAGAACTGTGAGTAACTCATCCGTTTGCTGAAGACTGTAATCTACTGACTGAGCCTGCCTTGTCCATTTTCACTATAACTTCTACACTTTAATCAGCCAAGATTCCCCTGGATAGCAGTTTTGACATGACACACTTTGACTGTTACCTTATCATGTTGAACTCTTGACCAAGGAGCTAAATGCTGCTTGGTCAAAGGTACAACGTGATACGCCACAAAACATACTGAAATCTGGCAATCTATTTGATTAATTATCTCCAGGTCATATGTCTTCTAGAGCAGAGCTGCAACTACTATTACAACAACAATCATTCTTGATATGTTCAGTGTTCTGACATTAAATCAGTCTCTTTGTCTCTTGTTTTTCTACTGCCACAAATACAGCTATTGTCTTCTCACAATCGTCTCTCTCTCTCTCCCCTCCCACTTTGTCGATTAGTGATAACTATTTGAAAGCAATTTGGAGATTACTATTACATGGAGGCAGACTAGAGAAAACTGCTGTTTGTAGACAAACTAAAGATGACCCTCGTATGCAAGCAAACTAGAGATGACTGTAAATATGAGCAGACTACAGATGACTGTAAATATAGGCAGATTAAGATTGATCATTAAATATAAGCCAACTAGGGGTGCCTATGAAAATCAGTCAGACTAAGAATGGCAGACTAGAGATAACTATTAAATGTAGGTGGATGAGAGATGACCATCAGCTGTTTTCATTGGTATTTAAATGAAGCTGGCTGTATAGGCCAGGCTACATCTTGACCATTTGAATATTTTAATGTATAATCTAATTTTCATGAGGACTTGTCACATACTGGGCAGTGCAGTGATGAGGTACTGTTTTCAGTGAAACTGAGATGTATTTGAAGATGATGATTCAGTCTCTTTTTATGGTGGTGGTGACAAAATGGTTTAGTTGAAGCCTCACCATAGACATTTCTAAAATGATCCGAGCAAGCAGAACTGGGATTCAGCATTGCAGAGTATATGAAATGTTTAAATTTACAATAGCACCATGATTATCAATAGTAAAATGTATTTGCTGCAAGGTAGATTCAGTTAGTGAGTTATGTGCAATAGCCATAGAGCAACTTCAGTAGTAGTTTGAATCTTTTAGTCACTATTAAATGCTCCTTCAACCTGTCCAAAAACCCCTGTCAATCTGGCTTACTGATAAGTGCATGATAACGTTTGATAGCTTTGTTTGGCAGCATGCATTTCAATTAATTGATACTAGATACTTTGGAACATGTTTTTATCTCTGTGACTCACTCTTTCCCTAGGTGCAAGGTGGATGTTTTTAGCTGATCCACTGAATAATTTTTTTGTTTTGTTTCCCTTTGCTTTTTATGTTTCTAACTTTGTAATGCAGATTATGTAAGGGAGTTGAAAAACAACAAACCACCACCACCACCTGATAAATAAGCTTGGTTTCTTTAAATTGATCCATAAACATCTATTATCTAAAGATGGTGTAAGGTGGTGAACTGGCAGAATTGTTAGTTGGCATGCTGGACAAAATGCTTAGTGGCATTTTACGTTCTGAGTTCAAATTCCGCCAGGGTCGACTTTGCCTTTCATTCTTTCAGAGTTGATAAAATTTGTATCAGCTGAGCACTGGGCTCAATATAATCAACTTAGTCCCTCCTCTAAAATTCCAGACCTTGTGCCTATATTAGAAAGGATCATTTAAAGGTGGGGTTTTGTTAGGTTTTACAACTGATTTTCTCAGACTATTTATCAAGTTTGAACCAATTGTTAATGTACATTGGATGCTGTTGTCATGGGCCCAAACTATAGAGCACCATAACAACAAGGAAAGAGTTGTATATATTAAGTGGGAGAATTCTGCTGAGCATTTAGGTGGAATGAGTGCTGAATGCAGGGAGAAAATAATACTAGCAGAGCAGAACTCTCCTTTTAAGAAGGTTGTGTTGCTGGTAATGATATTAATGAGTGGAAAGGCCTCAGTGAAGGTAGCCATCAGATGGCAAATCTGTAGAAGCAGCAGAAGTGACACCTTCAAAATCAATGATGGATGATGCAATTTCTTGTATGTTCCCACCATTTATAATTGACCAACTAGTGTCTCAGAAATCCTTGTAATATCTCATAAGATTAGACACCTAATTCTTGAGATTATTGCTGCTTAACAACCATTTCACCTGATATTGTGAGTAGATAATTAATCTAATCCAGATTTAATAATAATAAAAAAGCAATGCTTAAATTCAGTTGTCTTTAGTGAAATTGTTGCTTAGCCCCAGGTCAGTAGATATATGGGCTCTGGTATTTCAGCAATGACCATCCAGTCTCTAATGTGGGGTTTGTCAAACTACATATCTACCATGATCATTCTTTATTTTAGAAGCTTGGGTAGGATTTGAGTGGAATTTGGTTGTTATTTCTAGCAAAAGGAACAACTGTATACAGGCTGTCTTATTGACTTAAATTGTCTTTAGTTGATAATTTATCGAATCAATAAATTTCATGAATGATTATGTACGATAATTTGGAAATCATTCATAAAAGTGGACTTTTTCAAGGGTAGGGAACAGACTAGCATTCACTGTACAGCTCATAGAAGTCTTCCACAAAGAAGTGTGTAGGGGTTAATATTTTGCCCAGTACAGAAATAAACTCCTATTTGAGAGAGTCAGCCAATTCCTTATTCTTTTGAAAGCGTTTTTTTAACTCCACATTACTTTAAGTACTTTGTGGAGGGAGAGAGGGTATGTTTTGGGTTTAAAATGGGAAGTCAAACAGAATCAAAGATAACAGTTAAGTTGGTCATTTCTGTTTCTTTTGTTTTCTTTATCACCACTTCTTCCACTTATTTCTTCCTCACTCTATTGATATGTAACAAAGTGCTACATGAAAATAGAGTAACTTTATTGAAGCACTTGACAACCCATGACCCGTTGGGTGATCAATAGTTCAAGGTACCTGAAAAGACCATGTATCTTGGGAACCCGTAGTCTGATTTGTGTGAAACTTGTTTTATTCCGTTTGTATTCACATTTCAATGGTACCCTATCTTTAAAGTATTTTCCCATTATGTGCTGGTTTGGCTATTTATAAAGGTACCTGAAAAACTGCATGTCTTGGGAACCTGTGGTCCAATTTGCGCAAAACTTGTCTGATTCCGTTTGTATTCCCATTTCAGGTGCACCTTACTTTCAGAGTATTTTTCCATTATGTGCCAGTTTTACTGTATTAAATTACAGACAAGCATGCATGCAAGCAAACAATCACAGAGTTTTAGTAGTATATAGATTAATAAAATCAATGATCTGATGTTGTTTAGCCCCATGTCAACCCTGAATGAGCAGACCTATGATCAAAAGCATCCCAGCTTTAACCTTTCTGTCTTAAATTTTTTTTCAGATATTGTGTACTTAGGACTATGTAATTCAATGTATCTTCCGTTTTTCTTTTTGTAGACAATAAAGTGTGATTTGAGGGAGATTTGGTTGCTATTTTTAGCAGGTTTAGTAGCGACATAGATGCTCCCTTCATTTATATTACCCAATAACTTGCTTTGATAATCTTTCCTATCTGTGCTTCGGTTCATAGACCAATAACTTGTTACTCTTGCCTAAATTCTAAATTCTCATCCCTGTTACAATTTCCTGTCAAAAGCACTTCATTCCTTTTGCATTATTAAACAGTTTCTGGAAAGAGCACAAATGTTAGCATTGTAATTTCCCAGTCTTTCATCAATAATATATGCCCCCTATTCTTCATTGAAAGAAATCAATGATTCAGCCACCTCTAATCCAAAGTTTGATAAATGTGATAGGACTTAAACCTCATTGTTGTACACTCAATCAAATTTGCTTCTTGCTTCAGGTCTTTTTGTGTGTGTCTTTTTTTTTTCTTTCTGGTTTGTTCACACAGATTTTAATTTTTGATCTTTTAAATAAATTTGTATTTTTGTTTATGTATTGTTGATTTTACCCACATTTGAGTTTTGTGTGAATAATGTATGTTGACACTAAATGCATGTATAGCTAATATATATATATATATATATATACACACACACACACACATGCACACTTGTCATTGTTTCAGCAATTTCTTAATCTTTTACCATTATTTTTCTCTTTGCCTGTGTTATAAATACATATTGTCACTTTATTATATTGTATTAATATATAATTATTTTATCACCCTCTTTTTCTCTATTACATTTCATGTATTTTTGTATTTATTGCATGTATTTCACAAATTTATGTTGAATTATATTCTTGGTTTTACTTTTATTTCTTTATATTTTTTTGTAAATACATTACTTTACACATCAGTAAAATTGTAAAATTTTGTTGGCTATAAAAATAGGATAACACCTTCAGTAGACCTGATCTAGTAGTTCTCTGAATCAAATGTATACACCTAACACTTTCTCTCTCACCTATACATGCATACACACCTCTATAAATAGTTAATGTTGAAAGCCTAAAATGATCCTGGTGTGTATACACATCATTTTTATTAATGTTTCAACTAACATTAACCCAGTATTAGATTGGTTAATGGTTTACTATTATTTTTTTGAATGGCATGATGATCAATTTCACATAAATTTATAATCATCAAATAAGATCTGATAGTATGTTAGTGTTAACACATCAAAATAGATAGAATATTGAGAATATTAACTATAAAATATATGTGGTGAGAAAAATAAAATATTACTCTGTTTTATGTTTCTGGCAGAACAAGAGACAATTCTGGATACATTTTAGCCTTATTGTGATTTCATCAATGAAACATAATTGCCAAAATAGTGACAAAACTATCTCTAAGTAAATGTTAAATATTGGTGCTATGAAATAGTTTTGTTTTCTTCACTGCATATTTCTAGTTAGCTTTTGCATTAAATATGTTACTATTAACTTACCCATTGTTTTTTTCATGCAGATGGCATATCTGAATTATTTAAAGATTAGTGACTTAGTGTGAAACTTTTAAATAACAGCCAACATACTTTTAAGATTTATATTCACCATTTTATGATAGAAATGACTGTCAGGCCCAAATGAGATTCCAACCATTCTAAAGTGGGTCCCTTGTTCATTATCTACTGTAGTTAATGACATATAAACACATCTTTTTCCTTCAAAATGTCTTCAAAAAATCACGTTTGGGCTTAAATGCAAATTTGGACATATTGCATGCTTTAATGCACTAAAAACTTTGGGAAGCATCTCATATGCCTGTGCATCTTTTATGCCATCAAATACTGTTATCTGAAGTTGGTATTTATAAGATACTGTTTATAATAGATAATACCATTTAATGTCTTAGATGTTAAATTATAATGGTTAGTATGTTTAACAACTGTTTACTGAAAATACAGATGCATTCTACAATATTACACACCTGTAATGTCAGGTAATTACTACAGTGATTCTGATTGCTGAGGCTGCAGATTCTTCTTGTCCTTGGATTTGCCAGGGTAAGGTGACAGTCTTAGAGCAAAAGCAGTAATAGCAATGTGTCTAGTTGCAAGCTGCTAAGTAGATTGGTGCTTTGGTGAAAGTAAAAGATACAAACCTGTCAGAGAAAGTTCAATATGTTCTTCACTTAACTTTTGCATCTCTCTCTCTTTTTTTTTTTATTTCTCTCTCCTGTTTTTCTCTCTCTCTCTCTCTCTCTCTCACACACACACACACACACACACAATTGTGTATATAGTAATAACTGGATGGTTCTAGTGAGATATTTAGCAAAACCAATATTCAAGTCCTTCATTAAAATTAGATAAACTATCAATGGCATGTTTTCAAAATGACCAGATTCTGCTTTGCTATTTTACCTACATTTTTTGTTTAAAAAAAAAGCAAGAAAAAATGTGACTTTATTTCATCTCAGTACCAAGAAAGAATGGCCATAGGAAGGTAAAAATCAATAATGAACTGCCTTAAAATACAAAACCTCATGTTTTAGGAAGCATTGATCCTCTTGAGACAGTAAATTAGGTCTGTCTCAAAATATTCTTAGCCTTCATTCATTATCCTTGGTGCTAAGAAACTCTTTAGAAATATAAACATTCTCCCTCAGAGATAACAAAATGTATAATTGATCATACTAGCATGATGCTAATAAAATGTATAGTAAATACACACACATATATACATGTATATATGTGTGTTGTGTCTATATGCATACTCACATATACTGTGAGAGAGCAGCCAGTTGTAAAAACTTTGCTCCATCAAATGTTCATGCATGTGATCCTACACTATTATATACCAAAAGCAAGGTGCATGGTTTAGTGGTTAGATTATTTGGCTTGTGATCACAGTTCACTCAGCTGGCAAAAATGAGTTGTACTTGTATTTCAAAGGGCCAGCCTTGTCACACTCTGTGTTATACTGAATCTCCTTGAGGACTACGTTAAGCATACACTTGTCTGTGGACTGCTCAGCCACATGCAAATTAATTCTACGAGCAGGCTATTCCATTGATTGGATCAACTGGAACCCTCATCATCATAACTGATAGAGTGCCACATACCAAACGACTATGATAATAATTGTAGTTGGCTTGACACTGTTAGTTTCTGTGTGTTTATATATATATTTTCTTCCCTAGCTATTTTGAAATTTTAGTCACTTTTATTAACTGATATTCTCTAACAAAAGCTTAAATAGTCCCTGTTTCCTTCTTTTATATATTATTTAATAAATGGCAATTTGGGCAATTAACTTCTATAGCCTTAGGCTGACCAAAACTTTGTGAGTGGATTTGGTAGGTGGAAACTGAAAGAAGCTCCTTGTGTGTGTGTGTGTGTTTAGTTATCACTTGATGGTTGTAAATAAAAATCATAGTGATACAAATGAGTGTTCATTCCAATTGTCCACGTAAAGCATGTTTAGAAATGGGAAAATATTACCTTAAATGGAAACAGGTGAGGGTTGGTGACAGGAAGGGCATCCAACTGTAGAAAATCTGCCTCAACAAATTCTATCTGATCTATGCAAACATAAAAAAATGGACTTTAATTATGGAATAGATACTGTTGAGTCATTCAACAGAGCAGATCCCAGTTGTGAATTTTAATTGCTTGAGTTTAAATACAAAGAAATAGGGGAAAAAAGAGAGATAAGGAAGGGAAAGAAAATAAATAGGGGATAAAGCAGCAGAAAATGGAGGTTGGGGCAATGGGCCACATATCCTGGAACAAATGGTGTCCTCAGCCACATCCTGCAATAATGACTGCGATGGCATTGTAGCAGAGAATGGGCAGTAACACTTGCTGCAACAGCTAGTCCACCTTGTGGGGCTCGTTTCTCCATTGGGCTGCCATTATCCCTATTTTGCCTGAGTAGACTTTATATTTTCAAATAAGTTCAACTCCACAGTTTAATAACTCTAAATCTTTTTGATTTTGTTGACTATGAGAGATAAAAAAAAAAAAAATTAAATAAAATCAAAAAACTGGCACACTTCAAACAAGTCTTTTTTGTTTTAATAAAGAAAAGTTTTCAAATTAAAAAAGTTTAGAGGGGAAAGTATATAGAAAGTTGTTTTAAAAATATTTTAATATTTACACATTTTTTTGTAATCACTCGAGCATTTTTTAATAAAATTTTGTGAAGCCTTAAGTTATATTTTCAAAATTTCATAGTGTACCATGCACCGACCACTTGCAGCTCACTGCAATAGACACTTCATTTATTTCATTTTATAAGTCTGGATGTGACATTCTTCTTACACCAGAACGCTTCAATGTTTTGGATTCCCTATCAAGTTTTGGATCATATAAACCACAAATCTTTGATCACTGTAAATAGCATCTTCAAAAATTCAAATGTACATTTTTTTTTTAAATCAGTTACATGATGTATTAACTAATTTGGCCATGGAGTGATAGAAATGCTAGTATGCCTTTGATGTTTGATAGTATTTGCCTTCAAAAAGTCAACTGTTAAATCAATAAATTAATTACCAGGTATACACTGAGGTTGCTTAGTAAATGTGTGTCCTCATTACCCATGTAAGAAACCATATTAATGATTCACCAATTCTTTTCAAAATGTTTTCTTTGAAACTGTTGTGAAATTTTATTTTTAACTATGATGACACAATGTGTCTTTATGTTACAGTCACTTTATTTTACTGAAAATATTGTATTAGAGAACATTATTTAAATTTTTTTATTATTATTGTTGTTGTTGTGTTTGGTTTGTGTGTAATGTGTGTGGTGTATTGTTGGCAGGCGGTGGGACCGAAATCAGTCTGGAACCAGACACTGAGCCGTCCACTACTGACACACCGACTGAAGCTCAGCCGGCTGGAAGTGCTCTCCCTACTCTCAACAGTGAGTTATTCACACTCCTGGATTGATTGATCCATATTGTCTTTAGAATATCATAGAAATTTAGCTATTCTATTACTGAAACCTACTAAATCTCAATAATTATAAGTGATAATTATAACGTTCTTAACTAAAATGAATAAGAAAAAGAATAAAATTCATCCTTTACCTGTGAAACCTAGTGAAGATATTGGAATATTTGTTAAAAAAATATGGAAATTTAAGTGTTTTGTCTAAATAGATGAAATAATTGTATTCTTAATATGAAATTGTTGGACTCAAAATAATCAATAGGCAAAATTTTGGTAGGAGTGTCATTTTACAGGTACAAAATTAACTGGCTTATAGTTTACGTGTTAGTGTGTGTTTTCTTAATTGACAATTGACTATAAACTATGGCCAACAACAATGATATTTTGGATAAAATATCTGAATCTTGTTGATTCAGTTCAATCTGATTAATTCTTCCTGTTGTAGAAATTTGGCAAACTTCCTGAAAATTAGATTAAATTTGGTTTGGTACTGTAAATACAAAAAAAAAGAAAGGAAACAAATTCTGATTTTGATATTCTTGTTATTGATATTGTATTGCTGTGTAGGTTGTTTCTCTCACAATTTAGAATGTGTTCTTAGTTTGAAGAAATTGCCCTACCTAAGAAATAGTTCTTCTGCTTTGTTGCTAAGTAGATTCACCTCTTCACATCAAGTTGTTGATCCACTGATTTATTTTAACCCTTTAGCATTCAGATTACTCTGTCAATAGTAATACTCATTGATTCACATGGTTTTAAATTAATCATGCACTATCTTTTAACTTTAAGATTTTGCTGATACGATTGTTTATGTTTAGAATGACATTGTTGGGTAGGTGTGAGAGGGTAGATCTGACCATTTTGAACAGAAAAGGGGTTGAGTGTTTGGGCCTGATGGCTGGTCTAAATGCTAAAAGATTAAACATGTTTGTGTAAATTCTATGTTTTCTTCCATGGTTGAAAGGCAGTTGTTGGTGTTTTGAGGGTTAATTGCTGTTTTATGTTTTCATCAATGTCACTCTCCTTGGATGTCAGTTCAGTTGTGGTTGCTTATTCAGTTTTAATAAAATGTCATGTGAATCAAGAGATTCACATGACATTATTTCAGTTGCCATTATGGCAAACATTTTCTTAGTTGCTCTAGAGCTGCTGTTTTCAAAACTGCATGCAATTAAAGATACATTGTGCTACACATTTTTACAGACAGGCTTAGAATATTTGTATCCAGTTCTTTCTAGTAACTGACAGAGAAATGATGTATGTAGTACTTAGTTGATTAAGGAGTTGATCTTTTCTCACACCTAATACAGAACACATTCATATAAGCACATAATCTGAGCCAAATCAGCCTGTCTGTAAGACAAGTCCTCATTCCCCAACTCTGACATCAGGTTTATTTAAATACCTACTCTTCCAAAATTGCTGATTCTTCCATCTAGGCTCATTTGATGTTGCTCTTTTCCACCTCCTTGTTTTTCTTCAGTTCCAAACTGAGCAAACTTTAAACATCTAATTGCCTGAGATTAATTATTGTCAATAAGATTATAATTTTTCACACTAATTAGCCTTATTTTTAATTAAAAAATGTTTTAATATTTACATTTGCAAGTTGCTGAGTTGGCAGAATTCTTAGCATGCTGGCAAAATGCTTAGTCTCTCTTGCATTTTGTCTGTCTTTATGTTCAAATTCTGCTGAAGTTGACTTTGCCCTTCATCCTTTTGGGGTTGATAAAATAAGTACCAGTTGAGTATTGGTGTTGATGTCATCGACTTATCACCTCACTGAAATTGCTGACCTTGTACCAAAATTTGGAGCTAATACTTACATCTGCACTACTTTTTGATTGGTTTAATCTATGATCATCATCAGGTGTCTTATTCTTCAATATGTACATGGTACCAAACTGGATTTGGACACAAAACCCTTATTTCTAAGCTTAAAGTTGTAATGCTCTTATCCACTAGGTTCCTGACATATGTAAACGTAGTGATGATTTAAATATTAAATATCAATGCAATTTTTATCTCTTGTCTGAAAAATAATTGAATGAACGTCCTTTCTCAGAATTTTCCCTTCTCTTTCTGTGTATCCTTTTTTTAATTTTTTCACTGCCCCTGTAACAATTTAAAATAAAACTTTACATTGACTCAGTTATAAGCATCTTCTAGTCTTAAGTGGAATTAAAAACACTAAAGATATAGTTCTCAGACTAATTGAAAATATGAAAAGGAGAAGTTTTTCAATAAGATTTCATTGACACATTTATAAGAAAAGAAGATTATTGATGTTATATTTTAAAAGGCAAGGATAGAAAGAGCTAGAATTATCTATGACCTTATATTAAATTGTTCCTTCTGTTATCTGGAAAAAAACTGAATTCAGGTTTTCTATTTTCTTTTTCCATTATATTTTTGTTGCACAGTTTTGTTGATATTATTATTATTATTATTATTATTATTATTATTATTATTATTTTGTGTGTGCACCATGAATGTTTGAATCGTATCTTTTTAATTTCATTTTCTTCTGTCTGAAATTGCTTGCTGTCGTTAATTCTTGCATGCAAGTGCACACTGGATATATTTATTTATGTTCTTTTTTGTTATTGCTATATAATTATCACCAGTAATGATGATAATTTTTGGTAATGTTTTTATGAAACAGCCACAAACCTTCTGTTAGTATGGTTTCAGAAATGTTTCCAAAGACCCTGTTATAGAATTGGCAGTTGGTCATTTGAAGTACTCTTCCTCTTGGTACAAAATGTAATTTCTTCTCAGTTGTTGTTGCTTATCTTCAGGTTAGCTCTTATCAAGCAGATAAATGATCAAAAGTGGTCTAGCTGTTACTATCCTGTGTTGTTTTTTTTTCTCCTTTTGTACATTGGGAACTGTGTTGTACAATGCGTTTCTTTATTTAAGCTAGTGGGGTGTAATTTGAAGAAAATTTATCTGCTATTTCTTGCAACTTGAGTGACCACTTGGAGTGAGACTCCCTTGTTGGCTTGTGGTTCCCTAGTTAGATTACAGCTGCCTTATGACTCTTTGTCTTCTCAGTTTTAGTACAAGTTGTTCATTCTGCATTGAATTCTTTTTATTTTGTCACCATAGTTTTCTACTTTCATAAGATGGTATATTCCTTTACTATTTTAAATACATCTGTTTGCTTCTTAGATTGTAAAATTTTTTAGGCATATGCATACATTACTATGATTATATTTAGAAATCTGTAAATATGTAGCTCTTGTTTTATTCTTTGTTAGACTGTTAGCTGTTGTTGGCCTTAGCATATATCCCTAGCTAATTAGATTATACTACTACTACTACTACTAATACTACTACTACTACTACTAATAATAATAATGATAATGATTTCAAATTTTGGTATAAGGCATGGAATTTTGATGGAGGGGTAAGTCAGTTACATTGACCCCAGTACTTAACTGGTACTTATTTTATCAACCCCAAAAGGATGAAGGGCAAAAGTGACCTCAGCAGAATTTAAGTTCAGAATATAAAGATGGTTGAAATGCCATTAAGCCTTTTGCCCAGCATACTAACAATTATGCCAGCTCACTGCCTTTCTGATAGTAGTAGTAGCAGCAGTAGTAGTATTAATAATAATAATAATAATAATAATAATAATAGTAGTAGTTGTAGATCGTTCAGATTCCATCAGAAATTAAGGAAGAGACCGTTTTGTGGTCCTTGATTCCTATAGAGAATTGTTATTGTTAGGTGGAAAGTTTAGGAAGTATTGAATGTTTGAATGTTTTCCATGTCTACTTGTCTGTATAACTATGTTGATATTTCTCAGGTGGTGGGACTGAAGTAAGGTTGGACTCCGATGAAGAGGAGACCGAAACCCCGACTGAGGCCCAACCGGCTGGAGTGTCACTCCCGTCAGAGAGCAGTGATGTCTCCAGAGCAGATGAAGAACCTCCAAGAGTCGGTATCTCACAGACATCAACTACTTCGAAAATGTCTTCATCGACTATGAAGCAAGACAAAAATGAGGTATGTGTATGTATGCATGTTCCTGTGTCAAAGACAATATGTAAGAGTTCAGTTTTTGCTGAATGACCTGCACAAGCAATTTGCTTATAGTGACCAAACGTATGTGCTGTACATTAGCTGACTCACTCCATCAAACTGACGTTGCCTGAATAAGTGAATAGTGTACCACATGTCAGGTGTCAGAGTGAATACAGAACAATGTGCGATGAAATTTTTTTGTTCAAGAATACAATGCACCACCCAGTCCATGAATTGAAACTATGATCTTGTGATTGTGAGTGCAATGCCCTAACCACCAGGCCATGCACCCTCACATTATATAATATGGGGCCGTGACTGCTGAGGACATGCGTAAGCTCGCGAGAAATGAAGCCAGTATGCTCTGATGGATGTGTAATGTCAGTGTGCATGCTCGACAGAGCGTTAGTACCCTGAGAGAAATGTTGGACCTAAGGAGCATCAGTTGTGGTGTGCAAGAGAGACGATTGCGCTGGTATGGTCATGTGGCGAGAATGGATGAAGATAGGTGTGTGAAAAAGTGCCAATCCCTAACAGTGGAGGGAACCCGTGGAAGAGGTAGACCCAGGAAAACTTGGGACGAGGTGGTGAAGCACGACCTTCGAACTTTAGGTCTCACTGAGGAAATGACCAGTGACCGAGACCTTTGGAAATATGCTGTGCATGAAAAGACCAGGCAGGACAAGTGAGTCCAGCCCACTTATGCATGCCTTTCCTCCCTTGGACACACAAAGACCTGTTGAGGCAAGCGAAGTCGATATCGAACCTCATTCGACGACAGGCACCTATGCCTACCCCCCTTTGCTTGCGAAGACCTGTTGGGGCAAGTGGAATCGGAATCAAAATTGAACCAATCCTATGACTGGCACTCGGCAGATGCCAGGACCCCTGGACTGGAGATATGTAAAAAGCACTATCCGAATCATGGCTGATGCCAGCGCCGCCTTGACTGGCTTCCGTGTCGGTGGCATGTAAAAAGCACCATCCGAATCTTGGCCGAAGCCAGTGCCACCTCGACTGGCTTCCGTGCAGGTGGCACGTAAAATGCACCAATCCGACCATGGCCGATGCGAGCCTCGCCTGGCACCAGTGCAGGTGGCACGTGAAAAGCACCCACTACACTCAGAGAGTGGTTGGCATTAGGAAGGGCATCCAGCTGTAGAAACATTGCCAGATAAGACCGGAGCCTGGTGCAGCCTTCTGGCTTCCCAGATCCCCGGTCGAACCGTCCAACCCATGCTAGCATGGAAACGGACGTTAAACGATGATGATGATGATGTGTGTGTATGATGTTTGTGTTTTACTCAGCCATTTCATCATGCTAGCCATCTTCCTCTTTCATCTCATTGACAACCTTTCAATAACAGATGAAAGCTGACTACTGGTGGGTATTTTGCTTGAAATGTTGATGATGTATTTAATTTTTATCTGTATCCTATACTAAAGCAACTGATTAACAGAATTAGTGTGATGGACAAAATGCATTGCTCTATTTAGTTGCATACTTTTATATGTATGTATGTATGTATGTATGTATGTGTGTATGTGTCTCTATATATATATATATATATATATATAAATAAATTATAAATTTTGTTTTCATTGATTTCAGATTGAGGAAGAAGATCCTTTTACTCTTGAAATAAAAGTCTGTGAACCCAACAGGGTGGGAGATGGCATGGGAGCCTATATTGTTTATAAAGTCATCTCCAAGGTAACCTGACTTTTGATTGTACTTTTTAATCAGTCTTTTTTCTTTGTTTGGCTTAAGGTTGTATTTTATTTTATTTATTTATTTAAATTTGTATATTTATGTATAAATTGTTGGAGCAAATGTTTCTAGGTAGATTTTATTAATTCATGCTTATTACCGGACTGCAAAATATTGTCAGTGTGTAGGTTTCATCTTTAGTATGTGATCAATTTATTCTTTGTAGGTAGTTTACAATTTCAAATATTTTATTAGTCTGCAATGTTCATATTTACTTGTGTATTTGTAAATAATTTAACCCTTTAGCATTTAAACTGGCCATATCTGGCCCAAATATTCTTTGTTTTAAAATCTGGACTCTTACACCTACCTTACAATGTTATCCTAAAAATAGTCACTTCAGTGAAATCCTCATAGCTATATGATTAATTCAAAATATTGTGAATAAATAAGCATTATGATTGACAGTAATTTGAATAGTAAAGAGTTAATGGAACAATAATCATAAAAAAGTGAACATAGTGTTTAGGAATCAACTTGCTAGGTAATATGAAAGTAGTACATAATAGTCATTGAAGTTAAAATAAGTAGAAGGAATTTAAAGTCAGTGTATAATTAATGTGCGCTATTCAGCACTACAGTTTAAGTTTGTTTCCTCTTGTCAAATATGACATAAGCATGTTAAATAAGAAAATGTGAAAAAAGCCAGGTGACCAACCCTCTGAATAAAGTGACATAAAGTTATCTGGCTGGCTAAGTAGATGTAGTCTGAAGTTGGATTTTACCAGTTTTTTATATCTGTAAGCTGCATTTTCCAGAACCTTTAGCAGAACCATATGGCAAGAAAAGTCACTACTGCCCGAGTTGCTATGTAGTGGGTTTTGGGTTCAGTCCCACTACATAGCAATTCGGGCAAATATCTTCTACTAAAGCCTGCATCAACCATAAGGGAGCGAGTGTTGATTAGTCAAACCATATCACATTGGTGTTAAAGCGTTTTAGTGTGATATTATAGGTCATGGTTTTGAGCCAGGAAAATCTTACCTATGGGTCAAAATTCAGCAAGTGCCTCACAACAGATCTGTTAGAAAACACTAAAGCTGGCTCACATTCCAAGGACATTTAAGTATTTTGTGAAACTTGGCTCTTTCATCCACATGTAGATTTTAAACTTCGGATCTGGCTGTATTAAGAGGTCCATAATTGGAGAGCTTCTAAACATAGTCATCCCATTTTGTTTTATTCAGGCACTGCATATCTAGGGGTACAGCATTTAATGATATCCTCTCTTTTTTAAGTTTGTAAGATACAAATTCAGGGAGATATGTTTGCTGTTTCTACTAAGTTGATGGCTTACATAGAAAAGTGTAGAAAAACATTTCTCCTGCAGGACTTCAGTATTTTAATTCACAAAGTGATGTTGTAACTCGTAGTTATTAGAATCTTGTACGCAATTAACAAAAATTTAAGATTAAAAGAAATAAAAATGATAATAATAAACACTATGAAAAATTATTTAATCTTTTCACATTTTCAGACTAATATTCCTGCATTCCGTAAAACTACCATGACAGTGCTAAGACGATTCAGTGATTTCTTGGGACTACATGAAAAATTAGCTCTTAAGTACATTCGAGATGGACGAATTGTGCCACCAGCCCCCGAAAAGAGTGTCCTTGGTAAAAAAAAAAAAAATTTTTTCACACTTTTTTTACCTGATTGGTTAAATTTTAATTTTTTTTATTCAGTTAATGAACTTTCTTCAGTTTTCATCTTATCTCTACAAGTTTCAAAAGCAAAAAAAAGTTCCTCCATTGTTCTCTGGTTCCCAGTTTTACTGAGATGTTATTGTTAAGTGAGGTGCAGGTATGGCTGTAAAGTTTATAAGTTTGATTCCTAACCACATGGTTTTGGGTTCAGTCCCACTACATAGCAACTCGGGCAAATATCTTCTACTAAAGCCCTAGTGGGCTGTCCTAAGTCTTGTGAGAGGATTTACTTGACAGAAACTGAAAGAAGTCTGTTGTATGTATATTTGTGACAGAGGATTGAGATATGTGGTACATTGCTGCACTTAAGACATGCCCACCACAACAGAATTGAGGTCCTAAAACCCAAGGTGCTACATAAAATGCATCAGTGTGGCTGCTGGTGCCCCATAAAAAGCACTGATGATGGTGCCACATAAAAAGCATCCAGTACACTCTGGAAAGGTTGGCATTAGGAAGGGCATTGAGTCATAGAAACCAAGCCAAAACAGACTGGAACCTGGTGCAGCCCCTGACCTTGCCAGTTCCTTTCAAGCCATCCAACCCATGCCAGCATGGAAAACAGATGTTAAATGTTGATGATGACGATATATATACTTATTTGTGTGTGTGTGTGTGTGTTTATATCTCCTTGTCTTGACATTGTGTGATAGCTGTACATGAAAATCATTTGTTTCCAATATTCTGTAAAGTGATGTTTGGCTATGGGGACTTATTACCTTGCTTGGAAACAGGTAAAGGTTTTTGGTATGAAGAGCATCTGGTTGTAGAAATCTGTCTAATAAACTTCATCTGACTTATACGAGCATGGAAAAGTGGACATTAAAACAATGATGATGATAAACCCTCTCTGATATCCTCCAACAAAGCTATGAGACTAAAGTAGTCAATTTAATGCTTCAAATCAACTATATTGGATATAAAGCATCAAAATTATTTTCAAGTCTGATTTTCCATGCTTGCTTGGGTCATATAAGATTTTTTGAAGCAGATGCTCTTCCTGCTGCCAACCTTCACATGTCTCCAAGCAAGATATTTTCCTCTGGTTTGGACAAGAGGAACATGGCAAACAATACAACACCACTTATATGATGGTGATGATTAGCTTATAATTGGTGTAAAATGTCAAAACGAGGAAAGACACACACACACATATAGAATAGGCTTTTAACTTTCTGCTTACCAAATTCACTCAAAGCCTTGATGGGGTTGCAGAAATTTATATCAGAAATTCTTCTGACAGAGAAACGAATAATATCTATGTCTTCATATAAAACATAGCTTTATATAAAACATATATATATACCTGTGTAATGACACTATGAGACAAAATTATTAAAATGGATTTACTAAATGGGGGAATTTTATTGGTAGCAAAATCAGCTAGTTACTAGATTAGTGGGACCTAATTTTGGGTTCACATTTTCAAATTTATTCCTTCTAAAAGTAAACAGAGGAATTTGTAGATATTGGTGATTATATTTACAGTCAAGTCCTTTAATGTTGCTTGTCATCTATTTAAGCAGGTTAATGATTCTCTATATTGATATTTAGTGTAGCTTGTCTAACAACTGTCAATTGTAATGTTATATATTTATTGGATTGTTGCAGGGATGACCAAAATCAAGATGAATAAGGAGGAATCTGGATCCACCGAATTTATCGAAAGACGGCGACTTGCATTGCAAAGGTGAGACTGAATTCTTTGTTTTGCACTGTCATCATTTGGAGCATTACTGGGAAGATCCTTAGCATTATTGTTATAGCCCTTGAAGTTCAGTGTTCTAGTTTTACTTTCATTTTCCTTGTGAAGAAATTTCGGGATGCTTTTATTATCCTTGGAGGCTTATTTGAAGCAGCATTATACAGTTGGATTCTCCCTCTGTTGGCAACTATTGCTTGTTAGTCAAGTAAGAGATTACTCATTCTACAGGCCTTGAAAAGTGTTGAGCAACTACTTGTAATGTAAGTATAAGATGGCCATTTCACTCAGATAGTGACAATCAAAGCCAGTGAATAAACGAGTATGTATACATGTATCTTAAATCGATTTATAACAATAAAATGAAGCCTGGTTAGCAGTTTTCACATTCTCAGTTCAGAACCTGCTGAAGTTAACTTGATCTTCCATCCCTCCAGGGCTGATAAAAAAAAAAAAGTACCAGACAAGTACAGGTGTTGAGGGTAGTGACTCACCCCTCTCCCAAAATTGCTGGCCATGTGCCTAAATCAGAAACATTACTCTTTTACTTGTTTCAGCCGTGGTCATGCTGGAGCACCACCATTATTATCATTAATAAAAAAAAATTATTATTATGTCACCTCTGCCTTTCATCCTTTCAGGCCGATAAAATAAGTATCAGTTGAATATTGGGGTTGATGTAAATGACTTACCTCTGCCCCCTCGAAATTGTTGGCCTTATCCCCAAATTTGAAACCATCATTACTTTTATTATAGATTTTTGTCAAGGACGTCTGCTCATCCTGTTCTCCGTGTTGACCCTGACTTCAGAGATTTTCTTGAAAAAGACGGTGACCTCCCTCGAGCAACAAGCACCTCTGCTTTGAGTGGGGCTGGGGTTATGCGTCTCTTCCACAGAGTTGGAGATGCTGTTGAGAAGATAACTTACAAGATGGACGAGACAGATGAGGTTAGTATTTATTTTGACTTTGCTCTTCAAACTATATATTTGCATATATAGGATATAATAATAATCTGTGTATTATATTTCTGTTTTATTTTCGTATCTAGTCGTTCTTATTTATATACAAAAAGATTTCTTGACATGGTTATGATATATATATTTTTTTAATTAATTAAGCTTTAGTGATGAAACTCATTCCTTTGTGTTCACATCTGTTTTGATCAGTATGATCTCAAATTGGCATCAGGTATCTTATTCCTAGATAAATATTAACATAACCAGAAAGATTATATTCGTATTAACAATAACTCATCACAGACATTAGACATTTAATAATCTTGACCACTGACATTTTTTGTTGATATGTATGTATGTATGTATGTGTGTGTGTGTGTGTACATGTCGATTTGCAAACATTTGTCTTGCTAGGTGAATATAAAGCTGGTGTCAGTGATCTTTCTGAAGTCATCATTATCATTTAATGTCCATTCTTCATACTGGCATGGATTGGATGGTTTGGTAGGATCCAATGAGTCAGAGGACCACTTTGTGCTCCAGTGTCTAACCATTTCAGTGTACATTTGGTGGGGTTTTTAGAAGAAAAGAATTTTTTTTATGTGGTACCACTACTAGTGAAGTTGTCTTGCAACTTACAAAACTAAAGGGTTCTCTATAGCAGAAGGGTAATAGGAGAGAGAGTGTGATAATTTTAGGAATGGTTATGAGATAGGGTGAAGTATGGTGAGAGAAGCAGATGTATAGTTGGTAGAAGGTTGTTGTAGAGAGTAATAGAGTATATACTCAGTATCACCTAACTCTGTCCATTTACTTTAAATAGGCACTAAAGGTAGTAGCGAGACAAGGTTCATTGCTATAAGCAGTGGGAAAAAAATTAGCTATATCCATTTACATTCTGAGTTCAAATTCCATGGTATCTAGTTACATTCCTTTATATTCAAATCTTACTGACAGCAGGTTTACCTTTCATCTTAAAGAGGAAGAAGGTATCTTCAAAATAAGTAGATAACTGCCAAGTCCTGAATTTGATTCATTTGACTGTTACTCCCACTCAAATGTTTGGCCTTGTATTTACAGTTGAAATTCTCATTGTTTGACAAAAACTGAAAAAAGTTCATCATATCATTTAATGTCTGCTTTCCATGGTAGCATGGGTTAGACAGTTTGATTGTAACTGGTAAGCCGGAGAGCTGCACCAGATTCCAGTCTAATTTGGCATGTTTTCTAAGAGTGAATGGGTGCTTTTTACATACTTCTGGCATCAGCAATGGCCACGACTATATATGTGTGTGTGTGTGTGTATATATATATATATATATATAATACATGTATTTGTATTCATATTTGTATATCTGTGTTTGTTTCTCTCTCATCATTGTTTGATAATGGGTGTTAGTTTGTTTAATGTCCCCATAACTTAGCAGTGCAGTAAGAGAGACTGATAAAATAAGTTCCAGATTTAAAAAAGTAAGCTCAGGGGTTAGATTTTTCAAGGCAGTGCCCCGTCATGGCCACAGTCTAATGCATGAAGCAAAAAATAAAAGATAATCAGCCTAATTATCATTTTTTTTTCTCTGCACAATGAATTGTTTCACTTAGACATGAAGACTGATATTTTGAAATTGGAAACTGTGGTGATCTTGTTTGTTTCTTCTTTTACCCTAAGAATATTTGTTAGAAGTGGAATGGCTCTAGCTTGGAATTTAACTGTACTGCTCAGTTTAGTGAGATGTAACTGGTATTTTATGGCATTTAATTACAGTTATTGGTAGTTGTTGTTTAAACCTAGGCTATGCCTGATCAAGATGATGGATGATCAAAAGTGTTCCTGTCCTGATGATGTTACATTTTTTTACCCAGCATCTGTATTTCGAATCACATCCAAGTTGTCCTTTCTTTTTGGACATTAGTCTGTGATTTGAAGGAAATTTAGCTACTATTTCTAGCAAGTTGAGTAACTGCATAGATGCTTTCCTTGTGGCTTGATCGTAGTAGTGATATCTTACTTAAGCACAAATAATTAAAGTTAATTATTGTCAGCTCTGATTTAGCAGATGTGAAAGGTGTCTTTTTCATGACAATTTTGTTTTTTTTCCCTGGTTCAGTGCATGCACACAGGATCACATTTTTTCTTCTAAGTCAGTAGGGTTGGAGAGAGAATTGGCTGTTATTTCTAACAGGCTGTATGACAATGTATAAGTTTTTATGTTGACCTTGAACAATACCAATTATTTTCTTCTATGGCTAGTATTTCTAAATTAAAATATCACTTAAGTAAATTACTGAAATATAGATGCCATCCGCATAAAAAAAAAGGTTAATTTTAACATATTCAATGTAGTAACCATCAAAGATCTACTTACAAATCTCTGTGTGGTGAGGAAAAGGCAACATTGATGACTATTGTTATTTGAATTATTTCAACAAGTACAGGGACATTTCTGATTAGTTTGTATACTCTACCTATTCCTTCAAATCTTTTAGGTAAGGGGTGCAGTTGAATGAATCAGTACTAATATTTTATTGCACATAGTTTTGTGAGAATTTGATGCAAGAACTTGTGTAAGTGACAAAAAATTTAAAGTATTAAAAGCACTCTCATCAAAGCTAGGGTTGTAGCTAATAAAACTCTTCTAAAATATTTACATATTTGAAAGTGGGTAGACCCACCACATGTTAGACAAAATAGTGATGGCAAAAACTGAATTGATAGTAGTCTTAAGTTGCATAAATTGTAGAATATGTTTCAATCATTGTGCATACAATATGTATCATCTTCATTATCATTATACCATCCACTTTTCCATGTTTGCATGAGTCAGATGGAATTTGTTAAGGCAGATTTTTTTTCTATAGTCAAATGCCCTTTCTATTGCCAACCCTCACTTTGTTTTCAAGCAAAGTAATATACCACTATGGTCAAACATGTTTACATGAAAAGTTAGAAATGAACACTGCTTGTATGACAGTGATGCTCATTGTACAACAATCATGCATTGCCAAGACAAGGAGAGACTAGCATGCACACACACACACACACATGATGAGCATCTTACTGTTTATGTCTGCCAAATCCACACACAAGACCTTGGTTGGCCCTGAGCAGACGTTTAGAAGACACTTGCGCAAGGTGCCACACAGTGAGACTGAACTCAAAACAATGTGATTGGGAAGCAAGCTTCTTAACCCTACAGCTATGCCTACCCTTATAGAATTGATCAAACAATTGATATGAGGTATGTAGTTTTATTAACAAGTCTTTTCCTATAATGACTCCTTGATTACAACTGATTTGGTGTGCTTGAAGAGATAGTTGTATGAAAGTAAGAAATCTTGCATTAAAAGTAATTACAAATCTCAGCTGCTCATTTCTTTATATTTCTTCCAGACTATTGTTTGTTGTATTGATGGAATATTTCTAACACAAGTGAATTGAGGTTATCTCTTTCCTTGTTGCCATTTCTTGAGATTCTATCTTGATCTTTTCTGTCTTTCTTCTTCTATTATATTGTCTTCGTTTCCTTATGTTTGGGAAAACAAAACAAACAAGAAAACAGCTGTTTTACTGGCATTGTAATTCATCTTGAATTATAAACTGTTTGTTGTCATCAACCTCCCAAAGATTGCACTTACTGCCCACTGCATTCCATGTTTGATTGATTTAAGTTTTGAGATCATGTCTTCTGCCTTTCCTAATCAGAGCTAGATATTTAATAATAATGATAAAATAATCATCATCATTTAGTGTCTGTTTTTCATGCTGGCCTGGGTTGGGATGGTTTGACTGAAAACTGGTAAGCTGCACCAGGTTCTGATCTGATTTAGCAAGGTTTCTACAGCTGGATACCCTTCCTAATGCCAACCACTCTGAGAATGTAGTGGGTGTTTTTTACCCACTACATTGACCTGACACCAGTATCAGCCACAACTACTATAACAATAATAATAATTTCTGCTATAGGCACAGGGCCTGAAATTTTAGGGGTGGAGGCTAGTCTATTACATTGACCTGAGTACTTGACTGCTATTTTATTGACCCCAAAAGGATGAAAGTAAAGTTGACCTCTGGAATTTGAACTCAGGATGCAGAGATGGATGAAATACTGCTAAGCAATTTATCTGGCATGTTAATAACTTCACCTACTTGCTGCCTTAATAATAATAATAATAATCTTTTCTTCTGTAAACACAAGACCTAAAATTTTGGAGGAGGGGACTAGTTGATTACATCAACCCCAATTTTCAGCTGCTACTTATTTTATCCACCATGAGAAGATGAAGGCAAAGTAAGGTTGGCCTTAGCAGAATTTGAACTCAGAATGTAAGGTTGGATGAGCTACTGCTAAGCACTTTGTATAGTGCTCAGGTGTACTGCAGCCCAGAAAAGAGTAAAGAAAAAGGATAAAAAGCAGCAATAAGTAAAGAAAGACAGCAATGATAGCTGAAAGAATAATCATAGTACACAGAATAAAACACTGTAAGGCAGAAAAGTGAACAGTAATTTCAGGAAGCATGAACTATTTGAAGGATACAGTGTTCTTACAGCTAACAACCATTGCTCATAGTTTATTTCATGCTTCAACAATTCTGAGTTTGAAAAATTGTCTTTGAAAGTCATGGCTGTTGTGCACTGGCTTGAGCTTGCTAATAAAATGTGGATAATTTTTTGAGCTTCTGTGAAGTTTTAGTGTTAATCCCCAGAGAAGTAAGACATTCAAGATGTGACTGGTGGAGGGTATTTGTTTGGTTGCACATCTCTGGAAATGTTTCTCAGTGTTTATATAGTGTAACCATATATAGCTTTAGCTCTTCAGCACTCAGATTATTCTGTCAAAAGTAAAAGTAATGCATTTTTATTTACATTGTTTTGAATTAATCATGCATTATGTTGTAGCTTCAAGATTTTAATGATGTGATTGTTTATTTTTAGACATTGTAGGTTAGGTGTGAGAGGCTGGATCTGGGTGGTTTAAACACAAAACAAGTAGAATATTTGAGCCAGATATGACAGGTTTAAGCACTAAAAGGTTAAACAGATAACCAGTAAGTGGCTAACAAAGATCTTATTGAGCGATGTTAAGACACTTGATAGTTTTGATGATTTTAGAAATATTATTCATTCAATAATAATATTGAAATCATATTTGCCAGCAGACTTTGCAAAGCTGGTGTTGTAGAGGAAGTTGGTAAATTTCAGGTTTTTCATCCCTAAATGTACAATGGGACACTTGTCTGCAACCTGCTCAAGTTGCTGGTCTGCATTTCATTGTGCATCGTATTCAGGTTAGATTGCAAGAAGATTTATTGTGTATAGGGTTCATTCGTTCAAAAACAATTTATATCTGGCTTCAAGCCTATCATGATTCAAAGGCGATGGGATGTTGTTCTTGTATAGTTTCCCAGGACTTTTTTTTTTATTGCTGTTCGTTGTTGGTTCTGTACTCTCAGACCAGCTTGCATCCCATTTCTGTACGTCACCAGACTCGACAAATTTCAATAGCTGCTCACCATAGTGTAATTTAAAACTCATGTGGGGTTGAGTCATGATTCAAGCAAGCTTCTGGCATATATGGGGTGATAAATTAAGATGAGTTCGACAAGTTATTCAAACTCCACACTTAGCCTTATCAAAGTTTAAGAGTATGCATGTGACTTGTCTAGGTTTGAATCCCAGTTCAGCAAAACAGAGAACATTATTTTGGGATCAGAGTCTTTGGGTACAAGTTAGTAAATGACCATAGATCAAGGGTGTCCTCAGGTACGCCAATAGTAATCTCCTTAGTAGATACAGGGGCTTCCTCAATGTACCTGTATTCAGCTATAGCTGCAAGCAAATTTGTATGCACAGCATCCTCCTGATATGATCCTTAGTTGTGCAATTCTTTATGGATTTTTGCTTTAATATCCATTACTTCACTGTTCAAATCTGAGATTAGTTATAGAATTTCTGCAACTTCCTTATGGATGTCAGTTTTTGTTCAACAGTTTAGGTGGAAGAAGACACAGGTTTGGCATTGAAAAAACCAATTTAGTAAAACCGTTTCCCAGAGCTCATCCATCATAGAACCATAGGATGCCTTTTAGGACCTGGGGCTGTTGGGAAGTTAGTGGTATACTGGAGGTAGATAAAGAAACATGACATTTACTGCAGTCAACCAACCCTTCAATTTTGGGAAAATTTTCAGTTTTAGTATATATATATGTGTGTGTGTGTATGAGGATAACTGACTGAAAAAGCCACTTGAGCAGCACCTCAAAAACTGGCTGCACCAGTTAAGAGAATCATCATCAACATTTAACGTTCATTTTCCATGCTTCATGGGTTGGACAGGAACTGGCAGGGGCCACTGCAGGTTCCATAGTCTGTTTTGGCTTGGCTTCTGTGGCTGGCTGCCCTTCCTAACATCAGCCACTTTACAGAGTGTACTGGGTGCTTTTTTTTTGCGTGGCACCATCACCAGCACTGTTTACATAGCACCAGCACCCACACCAATGCTTTTTACATGGCACTTTGGTTTTAAGATCTCAATCCTTTTGTGGTAGATAATGGTTTTATATATATATATTGTGGATGTGACTCTCAGGACATTGTTTTGTTTTAGGATCAGCAACCAATTTTGTTGTGTAGTTCACCCATACATGAAACCATTGCAATTTTGTCCTGTCTTAACCGTTTATACTATTGAACAGAATATGTTTACGTACAAGATGCTCATTAAACTGATAACTATAATAGTGTTTTTCTGAGTATTGTTTGTGTGACTCTGCACACACAGATATACTTGTTAAGAAGAAATATGATGTATACTAGATCACAGCTTTTTATTTCTTATTAAAAGATTATAATTTCAGTTAAAATTACTTTGGCTTTTTAAATTCCATATGCCAACATCTATAAGTTCCCTGGGTATTCACTCATTCAGCTGTTCTCTTAATAATCAACACTGCTTTATTGTTCCAGATTATAAACGAACTATATTATAAGTGAATTGAATTCTTACTAGATAGCCTAAATATTTACTGATGAACTTTGTGCTGAGATATTATCAATCAATGTGGAGTAGGTACCAATAGATTCTGATTGAACAGACCTTGATCACAAAAGAAGCCAACAAAAATTTTTGCTAACCAATACAACTAAACAGATGACTGTGAAACTATCACTGAAGTGTTTTCATAACAGTAACTTAAAGTATGAAAATTTGGAATACCACAAAATATTTTGTTTGGCACTCTGACTCTGCCAAACTTTATTCCTTTCAAGTAAATATTAAGTGACCTTCCATCAAAGTTACAAGTCATTGTTACTCTTATAATAAATATTATTAGTACTAAAATTGGTCGAGCACTTGATAAGCTGTTTCACATTTTGTGTCCAAACCTCAATGAGATCAACTTTGCATCAGAGCCAATAGAAGGGACTCTGCATGGTTGAGTGAGTTGCTAGAAATGATAGCCAATTCGCCATCCAGTCACTGCTTGATGTCTGAAAGGAAGGACATATTATATTATGTATTTCTACATACATTATGTCTAGGAAAGTTGGGATGGTCACAGATGGAACGCTTGTAATCATAAGTCTGTTCCATCAGATTCAACATGATGCTAGACAATAGCAGTAGCTGAAATGAATATATTACTAACTTAGCAGCGAAGATATCTGCTCCAAAATCTAGATGCCTTCCTTGTCATGTAATTCCTGTTTAGCGACATCGACAAGCACCAATTTCTTCGGATATAACAGTTTCACTGTCAAGTCGACAGGTGTTAGCTCTTTAATATACTTAGGAAAGGGCAATAACTCTTCTCCAATACATTTTTTTTCTAAGGGAGGTAATTGGATGTCTCATAATTGGAACATAATCTATAACTGATATATCAGCTGATTACTATCATCTTTGATACAAAAGTCTCGAGTTTTAGTGTAACTGGTTCTCCAGTAATTATTTAATTGACAATAAATACGTGTAACTTGGACTCAGAATGATTGAAAGTAAATGGCCTATTGTAAACTAATTTTTGCACAAGCATATTGTTGCTTTCAGTAAAAATACTCACTGTTCAATATATACACTTATATTAGGCAGATCAATGATATATCTATATTATCAGTATATACTATGTTTATTGTACTGTTTCTCTACGTTTGATCTGTATATCATTACAGATAATACTGCTAAGTACAATAGTAACCACACCACTTGACTAGAAATGAACTGGATGATGACACTGTATAGGGCGTTCTAAACTCACCAGTTACAGTTGTACATCTAACTGTACTCACAAGAGGTTACTATATTGTTAATGCTAATTTCATAGCATTCAACTGTAGATAATAATGTGATGGTTGATTAGAAGTAATATATTATTACTTTGAAGACTTAATTATTATTGAGCATACACCCAAATGTTGTCAACCCAGCTGTTGCTGAGTTTATAGATTTAATTGTGTGGAGTATGGACATAGTGGTGGATGATAGATTGATTTCCTATCAAAGCAGAGTGAGTGAGTGTTAAATGTATTATTACATTTTGGGGGCATAGATGGATTGGCAGAATTGTTAGTGAGTCAGACAAAATGCCTGTGATATTTGTTCCAGCTCTTTACACTCTGAGTTCAAATCCTTCCAAGGCCAACTTTGCTTTTTATTTTTATTTTTTTTCTCTTTCTGAGAGTTAGTAAAATATAACTGTAGTCAAGTACTGGTGTAAATTTGTTTAACTCATCCTCCCAGATCTCTGGCATCATGCGTATCAAATAAAAAGCTTTGTGGTTTGGCAGAACCATCAATGTTTCAAACAAAATTCCTTTTATTTAGTTATGGATTTTTATTTTCTGAGTCAAAACCTGACTGAGTTTAGCTTAGTCCTTCATCCTCTCAGGGTTCGTAAAACGAAGTACCAATTTATCAACTTAACTTTCTCTCCCATCCAAATTTCTGGCCTTGTACCAATGTAAGAAATTGCTATTATTGCTCTGTGATCACTGAGGAAAATGGTATGGAAGAAATGTTACTGCATCTCACAAGTAATAATAATTAGATTCATCCATCTATGATCCCTGTATAAATCTTGTCATGCTTGATAAAATATGTCCTAGTAGTATTATACTAGGAGTTGTTTGAATTGATTACATATCACTCCTATGTATTTCTGGATCTTTTCCCATTGTAGTATGTCATTGTTATTATTGCTTCCTTGTCATAGATTATTTAACCCTTTAGCCCTGTAATGTTTATTTATTCATTGTCTTGAATTATCCATGCATTATCTTGTAGCTATGAGATTTTGATGATGTAACTTAATTTTTTAGAATGATATTGCAGTGTTGGCATGGGGAAACCACATCTGGCCTGTTTGAACATAAAAGCAGGTTGAATATTTTGGCCAAATGTGGCCGGTTTCAATGCTAAATGATTCAGTAGTTATTCTTTGACCAAGGTCCTGGCTTGAAGTAGAATTCTAATTGCATTCCAGCTATGACTATATCATCATATTTCCAGCCTAGTGTATCAAGGACTACAGTATCTATTGTGGCCTTCCAGTTTTAGGATGACAGGATGTAAATTGAGGAACATTTGGTTGCTATGTCTAACAAGTTCCTATATATGTTGTCTAGAGTTGTAATCTTGTATATTTCTCTACAATTCAATAGTTGAACATAATTGAGGAATCATTGGTTCTAATTTTAACTAATTTAGTATTTACCTAGAGACTACTTCCAATTTACTGCTGTAATTCATACTAATTAAATAGCTATAGTTTCGTTGCAGTTATATATTATGCATTGTTTATGTTTCATGTTGTTAAAAAATGTTTTTAATATATTCCTAAAAAATATATTCTACGTGGTTATCTGTAAATTAGAAATAAGTTTTGGAAACAAAAAGTTATTCTAGAAATAGTTGTTGTAACAGTAAATTAAATTAAAAAAAAAATGGAGCTTTTTTTTTTTCATTAAATTGAATTTATCATTTTTCTTTTTTCAAATCAGTATTGACATTTTGAATTTAAAATTTTATTGATATACAACATAGATTATTGAAAGATTTAATGTTTGAATTCAGATTAAAAAAACGAAATCCTTCATGTTAAAGTAATTTCAGTTGTAATATAAAAAGAAAGAATGAGAAAATAATTTTAAAAATTCCAATTATATTTACATAATGCTTACCAACTCATATATGATCTCCACAAAAAATGTTTTTGTCTAAGTTTTTCTGATATCAGCTTTCGGAGGGATGAAATTTTCCTTACACACACACACACACATATATAGTAGCTGTTTTGTACAGTTAGTCAGATGGCATAGAAAATTTTGGTATAAAAGGAGTAAACAAAAAATATATGCACTGAAGGATGTTATTTTTTTGTTTACTTCTACAGTATACCAAAACTTTCCACTTGGCCTTCCATTCTTTTGTGTTTACTGTACATGAAGCTGCTACCTCTATCCCATAGCAAATTTGACTGCATAGACGGAAAATTTCATGCTACTTTTACTGTTTTTGAGAAGCCAATATCTACTGTTGATAAAATAAATTTTGATTCTAGAGTCAATATTGAATCTTTTGCTCTGTGTGCTTTGTGTATTTTAATACACAAAGTTTTAAAGCAAGCAGTTTATATATATAATTTTACTAATACATTTATTTGTTTTCCCATCCGTACATTATCTGTTGTTTGTACTTTGTTTGTTATATATGTTAATCAAAATGATATAGTTCAATTATCTTTGAGTTGAGTGAGATATCAGTTAGTAGCTTTCTCCTTCCCCTTCACTTTTTTCCTGCCTCTGCTCCTATTGTATCTTCTATCTCCCCCCTCTCTCCACCTCTTTGTCATATTGTTGTCTCCTGAAGATTTGAACTAAAAGATGCATAAGTTTCAACATGAGTGTCTCAGCCACAGAGAAAAACTTGCTACAAGCTGGTATAAAAGTATACCTAAAACTCTAAACTGTTTATAGTTCACTAGGGATATAAATTTATGAAATTTAGTATTGCCATAACTGTTGTAAGTTTTGACAGTCTGCACACTTTCTGTTTAACTAGCTGACACCCTGCCCTCATCTCATGTTATGTCAGTTTGAATGGTTTTGTAAGTCCATGTGTGAACACACATGCTCCAATACAAAAGTTATATCCACAATTTTGTTTTGTATATAGTATATTATGAGTTTGCATGTGTATATGTTTGTGTACACATACAATCACACACTTGTACACACATATATGCTCCAATATAAAGGTGATAACTCTATTCTATGTTCCCATAGCAAATTTTATCACTGCTCCGAAATAAACTTATTTATTGAGCACATTCATAAAACTATCTCATGTTTAACTGACTTAGGATCCTTGTATTAGTCCTATTTATGTCAATATATTTATTAATCAATATCTGTATATGTAAACACTTGAGTACAAACAAAAGAATCAGATCAGCCGCAAACAGGAAATTAGAAACCTCAGGAGGATAGAGCTGTGAAGTTTCATCTGCCAGTAAAATGTATATCAGTATATCTGTCTGTCTAAGAGAGAGATAAGGGGGATGGGGGGAGGAAATATTCTTAGATACTGCAATAATTCATCTGAAGACGGGAGTTGAATCTTACCTCTTCTGATAACTAAGTAAGCTTACTTTTATACTAGTAGAAGGACTTTCACTATTGAAAATGATATACAAATGTCTGTTCATTGCATTATTACTGTGTTAGAAATGGAGTTGCACATAAATTTCTATGTTGGATATAACTGAAAAGACTGAGGACATAGACTTCCCTCTTCAACCAAGTCTCCATCAACTTATCTTCCACATGGAGAGCTGTGTGAGGATGGAAGAAGTGATCCTGTAGTCCACTAAATTTGTTGAAAGGCAGGGGAAAGTATTGAGTAAGGCACAAGGAATACAGCTGGGAGGAAAAACACTTGGTAGTCTAAATAATTCTGGATCTGTGGGGTTTCTTGATTGGCCCTTGGTGACAGACCTCCTCCTGGAACAATGTTTTTTTTTATTGTGTGTGTAAATCTATGCTTTTTGAAGCCTGTCCTTGTAATATCTTCCCCCTTTGTCACCTTTGTAGTAATAATAAGGAATCATTATTTGGTAGAATTTTAGTGTTGGTCAAAATACATTGTGGCAGTTGTTCTAGCTCTTTACATTTTGTGTTGAAATCCTACTGAGGTCAACTTTGTACTTTATTCTTCCAGAGTCAGTAAAATAAAGTCAATTACTAGAATTGATTTAATTGATGAATGTCACAAATGCCGTTTCAACTTATTTTCCATTGATATGATATAAATTCCAGCCTGATACTAGAGCAAGATTGCAATCTAAATCACTGTACCACTATCAATATTATTAATATTGATTATAAGGTAGCGAGCTGGCATAAGGACAAAATGATTGGCATTTCTTCTGGCTCTTTATGTTCTGAGCTCAAATCTTGCAATGGATGACTTCACCTTTCCTTTTTTCAAGGTTGATAAAAATAAAATATCAGTGAGCTCATTATAATTAATTACCTCTCCCACTAAATTTACTGACTTTGTGCTAAAGTTTAAAGAAAAAAAATATTCATTGTTTATATACTTGTTCACTCATTTCTAGTATGAAATATAACAGTAACTTTTCAAATAAGATAATTCTACCTCTTTCATTACGTTGATCTTTTTCTACTCAGACACTCCATTATATCTACTCATATATGCACTGATGATATATATATATATATATATATATAGTTATGTATTTGCAGGGACATCATACAGTATGTATTTAGTTTTATCTAACTGTTGCCAAATTCATATAGGTATATATTCTTGCCATTCTGAGTTAGAAATAAGTCCTGAAGAGACTGGGTAATTACAGAATTTTTTGCACCTCACCATTACTGCACTGTTTGAACTTACCGTAATGGGCGTCATAAAGGCACCTTCTGATGAGACATTTTCTCAGACTCAGTTTTCTTGCCAGTCCTGGTTGTTTCACTTCATTTGTATTAAATACTGCCTCTGAGACATGATTAAACAGTATACAGTATTATTTCTCTTTTGTAAATGTATAAATAAATCTACTTTAAATTTTGTTTCAACTAACTTCAAATTTGGAAAATATTGTAAACTTTTCTCTGTAATTATTTCCCTTAGTTACAGACCCCCAACTTTACGAAGCAAATTCTTGATTCAATATTCTATTGAATATAATATAATATAAATAACACAAATATCTATTTTAGTTTCTTAGTGATCAAAGTCTTTGTTTTTCTATTTGTGTGTGTGATCTGTTTGACAGAAACTTCTTAGTTTTTTCTTAATATAGTTGAAGCCATGCCTCAGTTTAGAAAATGTTAGTCATCTTACAGAAATGCAACATCTCTACATTTTGTTGCTAAATGCCCTAACCCTTCCAGTTAATTCTAAATGTTTGTCCATCTCCCCATATAAATCTGCTAAATATTGCTCTACCCATTTCAACTAAAAGCTACTAACTGTTCCTTGTTCAACTCAATCGTGTTAAGTTTATTTCCTTTATATATTGTCACAATTATATGATTGTATACTTGAGAAACAGTGACTGTTTAATTGCTAATTAAACAAAATTCTTTCCCCCATACCTATTAGGTACTGATTTATCAGGGGAGAGGACTTGAAAAATTGTTTTCTTAAAAGTAGGGTTGGTGGTTACGAGAAATAGTTCTGTTTGTTTTAATATTTCAATGCTATAATAGCCTCTCACAACCCTGTCACTGTTTCTTTTCATAAAGACGAGGGAATGTTTCTCTCAGGTGAGTTTCCAGAATTGATTTTACACAAGGATGTTTTTTTTTAATTCACAAGAGACAAATGCAGACAAAGGGATTTCTTTTCCATTGACAATTTCTCTCCTAGTTTTCAAACAATCTTTTCCAATATCAGTGTTATGAACAATTCTGTGGAGTTCAAAACAAAAAATATTACGTAAAATCTTCATTAGTTTGACTCTATTTGTCTACAATTCTCTACAAAGTATCTATTTTATTTACTCTCTTCACCACATAACTTTTTTATAGCTATTTTGTTTATCCTAAACAAGAAATAATTACTAAAAACCTTAAAGTTGTCATAAAATCGTAAGTATTTATTAAATAAGGCCCAATTCAAACAATATAATTCAGTAATTGTATTTTGTGAAAAAACATAACTTTTTTCCCAAGTTAAGATTTAATTCAAATATTGTTTATCCTTTAGAACAACACTGCTTTAATCTCTCATACATGGTGTACATGTCAGTTGAATGCATTAATGTTTTGCTTCTTTGGTGAACACCACAACTAATGAATACTATAATAGTTTATGATATGTGATCATCTTATTTCAATGCAGCTATGGCAGTCAGCATATATAAAAAAATAGGTCTTCAACTGATTGTGTCATCTCAATTGTATTTAACTGATTACACTATTTCTGCTGATTCAAGTATATTCAAGTGCTTACAAAACCAGATTCTAAAGTACCTGTAGCAATGATGTTGGGATCTTGAATAGTTCATTTACTAATAATCAATTTTCCTTCTAAAACTATCAAAAACCTATACTATCTGTATTACTGTGTTAAGCTTATTTTATTTGATAGTTGACTCAAATGTGTTCAAGACGTTTTATTAGCATATGCAAGTACTTCAATCCAATATAGATAAGGCAAGAGTTATTGCCCTTACATTAGTAATATGATCAAAACTTCACTGCGTGTGTATGTATTCTTTTATTGGTTTCGTGGGTTGGATAGTGACTTCAGTGTCTATTTTTTTGATTCGTTCCTGTTTTATCGACCACAAATTTGTCATTTGAAATTTTTTTTTTCAGCATCTTATATGAATACTCAGACTAAGTTAGCTATTCCTGTTACTTTGTTTAGGGGTAAATGGGTCTGCAATCATAACATCTACTGATTCTTTTTTAACAAACAATTAAAATGCAAATAATAATAATAATGATCATTATTTTACCACCAAGGCAATTATAACAATAACTCAAATCAATCATTATTCATAATTCTAATTGTCAACTACGTAAATCTCTTTGACTGCACTCTTAAAAGAAGAAAGAAAAAAAAAACTTGCTTGTGGCTTCAGTCAGTCAACTGATTTGTCTGCGATTGTCTGTGTGGGAGTGTGATCAGCATTTTGAATTCTCTTACTTTATTCTGTTAGTTGATATTGTTTTTTTTCTCTTCATTTTCATTTTATCTTAATTTGTTCTGACTTTAATGAATTTTTAGTTTAGGGAAGAGTATGCAACACATTTGTATAGTGTCATTTATCTCTTGCACCTTATATTCACACACTGTTCATTACTGATGTTTTATGTGTGTGTGTGCCTATATATATATGTATATATATATATATATATATATATATATATATATGGATTCATGCACATATACTCACATACTTTTCATTTATAAAATTCTGATAGAGGTATTGTTAGAATTTGATTGTCACCTCTGCTAGTCTCTGGGTGCCACCTTGTTCACTTGCATTTTGCGCCCTTATTATATTGTTTATTTTTGTAAGAGAGACACAATAAGTGTGTGAGGTTGTGATGCTTGTTAAATCTTGCTGCATAAGCCCTGATTCTTCATAACTTGTAGCCTCTCTCTATCTGACAATACATTCTATTTTCACTACACACTTGTGTTGTTAGCTCTAGTTGTGGCACCCAGCTATTTCGAAAGAAAACTTTAGTTATTGTGCCTACATTATGTTGATATCCAAACTGACAGTAAAAAAACTTCACCATAGCTAGTGAGAAAAGACAAACTAGCATCATGACAATGATTTTTCACATAGGATCAATAATACAGATTTTGTAGAAAGAAGCAGTTGTTGAATCATAATGGCCACAGTATACAGCTGGTACTTTGTTTTATCCGTCCTTGAAGGATGAAAGGTAAAGTTGACTTTGTTAGGATTCAAATTCAGAAAGTAAGGGAATTCAACTAAATACTGCAACATGTTTCTGTCTTCCACTATACCAATGTTCTGTCAATATTGATGATGATAATAATAATAATAAAGAATTATGTTGATTTCTAATATGAGATACACAGTCACAGTCAGTAACACCAATCCCACTGCTTCAGTGCTACTTCATTATAACTATTGGAAGTTAAATGTCAAAATTGACTCTGGTAGGCTGTAACTAAATGCTGCAAGGCTTTTCGTCTGGTGTAGTTATTGATTTATGATATTTTTATAGACATACAGGCATAGGAGTGGCTGTGTGGTAAGAAGCTTGCTTCCCAACCACATGGTTTCAAGTTAAGTCCCACTACATGGCACCTTGAGCAAGCGCCTTCTATAGCCTTGGACCAACCAAAGCCTTGTGAGTGGATTTGGTAGATGGAAACTGAAAAGAAGCCCATCATATACACACACACACACACACGTGTATATATGTTTGTCTGTGTTTGTCCCATCGCTTGACAACCGATGTTGGTGTGTTTATGTACCCGTAACTTAGCAGTTCGACAAAAGAGACCGATAGAATAAGTACTAGGCTTACAAAGAATAAGTCCTGGGGGTCGATTTCTTCGACTAAAGGTGGTGCTCCGGCATGGCCCCAGTCAAATGACTGAAACCAATAAAAACAAAATACACATTTCTAGCTACTGATACTTCCCATAATAATTGTAAATCAGTGACTGATCCTGTTAATCCTTTTGCAAATCCTTGATATTCCACACTGATAATGTTTAACAGTACCTTCTCTAGCATCGAACAGGAGAGTCAACCTGTATCAGGATAGTTTACTGGTATGCTGCTGATAGAATCTTTCCTAGATTTTTTGTCAGTTATCTTGTGTCTACGAAAATGCCGTTGGAGAGAATGTGTCCCTGAACTCTAAAACAGTAGACTCTCACATACCTCATCTACTGTGGATGTCTACCTTACTTAACTCTTTCTTGGAATCAATCTAAAGTGTTCCTTTTGGGTGTGGACCACTATTTCTATGATAAAATTAGGTTAAACAAAACATATCTGAAGACAGACCAGGTATATACAGCAAATGCAAATGATATAAAGATGAGGTTCATAATCGCATTTCTTACTATTGACTTTTATTTATTTATACTTTAATGATTATAATTTCAATGTCCATTTTCCCAAATTACTTGTAATATTTGTTCTAGCTCTATGTTCTTATTTCAAATTCAGCCAATGTCAGCTGTAACATTCATCCATTCAGGGTTAATAAAATGATGTACAAATCAAGTACCTTGCTCAATATAAATGTCTGTTCCTTCCTCTCAAACTTGAGATATTGTACTCTTTTGCTTGTGTTAGAAATTAATATAGACTAAAGATTTAGGACTAAAAAAAGAAAAACCTTTAAAAAAAATTTTGTGGTTCTCTCTTTGAGCTTCATATATATTGAATATAGGTGAGATATCTTGTGATGTTGAATATTAACAGAACCATTCTGCTTTGCTAGATCTAACTGGCTACTGAGTTATCTGTGAAATATTTGATTTGCTTGGGGAGAATAAACTCTACAGTTAATATATCGAAGATAAACTTTTGAAAGAATCAATTTGATAAAGGAGTTGTTAGTACTGTAATCAGTAAAACTTTTGACTGGGAAGTGATAGCAATGGAATGTTCATCTCATCAACAAGTTTATGGTTCTTTTTAACATCAAATATGAAAATTTTCTTCTGGTGCAGTGAACAGTCGTCTCAATTGCACAAAAATGAAAATAACACTGACATCTCATTTTAACAGATATATTTACCAAGATTACATAAAGATATCTTGAAATACTAAATAATAAATTCATTCAATAAAATCGCCATTGGCTTCAACCACGGCCTCCAGACAACTTGGGAATCTCCTGTTACTCTTGTGGATGGTCTCTTTGTCTAAGTTGGTGAATGCTGCCATAACCCTTGCCTTCAATTCATCTTTGGTGTTATAAGGAGTTTTGTTGGTCTCTCACTCAACTGCACTCCACACAATAATCAAGGGGGTTGCAGTCTGGGGAGTTAGGTGGCCAGATGTTAGGGGTGATGTAGTTGCAGAAATTGTCTGACAACCACGACTGGGTTCTCCTGCTTGTGTGGCATGGTGCAATCCTGTTGCCAGACATAGGGTCTTCCAGCAGCCAGTCTCTTGAGCCAGGGCGGCACTACCTCTTCCAGGCACTTGTTGAGTCTGAGGCCATGAGGGAAGATGAATTGGGGCATAACATTGCCATCACTAGTGATCACTCTGAATACCATGATGTTGACTGGATGTTTGATTTTTATCACTCTCAGTTATATGTCCTCAGACTGACACCCAAGCACTCTGAAATGTTTGTATTGCAGCTTCCAACACTAATACCAAGCAGTACAGCATGTTGTTTCCAAATTTCTGGCAGAGTGAATTGTGTCATGGTGCTGTTTTTTCTCAGACAGGGCACAGCTGACCCTACTTTACTGTGTAGTCGATAAAATCAAAAACAAACAATTCATATGCAAAATTAAAAATATGAAATGGTGACAATTTACCCATCACAACCTCTGTGTCTATATATATCAAAAAATGTATGTATGTGTGTGTGTGTGTGTGTATGTATATATATATATAATGTTTGTGTGTGTGTATATATATATATGTATGTTGATGTGTGTCAATCCAGAAAAGGGCTTGGAAGCTAAAGCACCCTTCACATGGTCAGAGATTTAGGGATATCCTCATCGAGAATCTGATGAGAGGGAGGAGGAGTTACAGATTTTAGACATAGAGGGTAGCTGGAAATTTCTACAGGACAGCTTACTGAATGCCACAGACCAAATCTGCAGATGGTGCAAAGTCCCTTCCAGACCTAGAGTAACGTGGTGGTGGAATAATACGGCAGACAAAGCCATTAGAGCAAAGAAACAGGCCTGGAAAACCTGGAAGAGTGGGGGTAGCAGGGAGGCTGGGTGACAGGTATACATAACTAAGAGAGAAGCAGAAAAGAATAAGCTTACCAATGTTCAGCAGTGAAACATGGGCCGTGACTGCTGAAGACGTGTAGGCTTGAAAGAAATGAAGGTAACATGATCTGCTGGATGTGTAATGTCAGTGTGCACACATGACAAGAGTGTAAGTGCCCTGAGAGAAATGTTGAACATGAGAAGCATCAGATGTGGCGTGCAAGAGAGACGACTGCGCTGGTATGGTCATGTACTATGGATGGATGAGGAGAGCTCTGTGAAGAAGTGTCACTCCCAAACAGTGGAAGGAACCCATGGTAGAGGGACACCCAGGAAGACAAGGGACGAGGCAATGATGAAAGACTGAGACCGCTGGAGATATGCTGCAACTGAGAAGACCCGGCATATAAAGCGAGATCACCACCGTAGCCTCCACCAGTGTTGCATAACCAGCCCACTTAAAAAAGTACTTTTAGATTGTCGGGCGACATGCTATGTTTGAGGAAACCTATTGAGTCCAAGTACATCAAAATCAAATCAAACCACATTCAAATAGAATTTGTAGTTGTGGTTATTGCCAGTGCCGCTTGACTGGCTCCCTGTGCCAGTGGCATGTAAAAAGCACCATCCAAACATGGTCGATACCAGCCCTTACTAGCTCCTGTGCTGGTGGCATGCAAAAAGCACCCACTACACTCTGAGTGGTTTGTGTTAGGAAGGGCATCCAGCTGTAGAAAGGTGGCCAGATCAGACTGGAGCCTGTTGAACTTCCTGGCTTGTCAGACCCTAGTCAAACCGTCCAACCCATGCCAGCATGGAAAATGGACGTTAAAGGATGATGATATATGTATGTTGGTGTGTGCATATTTGTATATGTATACATATGTAATTACACCCCACAAGCACGAGTATTTATATATACAAAGTAAGACTGTTTTTCATTAAGCTTTCTTATAGCATTAGTGAGATTGTATCACAATCCTCCGTTTCCCTGCCAGGCAGTTTTTAATTTTTAGTGTGTTTTTGTGTGTTGTATGAATACTTGTGCACTCATACGTGTGTATGTCTGTATGTATGTATGTATGTGTGTGTGTGTGTGTGTGTGTGTATATATATATATATATATATATATATATATATATAATATATATATATATACACACACACACACACACCACACACACACACAGAGTCTCTGATATAATGAACAGATCAGTTTATAAATAATTGTAAACCTCAGTGTCCAGATTATTTCCCCCTCTGCTAGTATGATGTATAAACATTGATTAATTTGGTCATTGAACTCTCACAGATTACAGCATTATTTGAAATTTAATTCACCTCTGTATTTTTGGCTTTCTAACATGGAGATTTGCAGTTTGTATTTACTACTGCTATTATTATTACTACTACTACTACTGCTAAATAGATGATGTCTGTGCCTCTAAAACTTGTGACCTTATGAGGAAGTTATGAAGTTGAAATTATTGTTATTAAGGAAGGTAGACCTACTGAAGCAGTAGTGTTTAGTTGTTCTAATTGACTTGGTTTTTCATCATTATGGGGTATGTGAATTGATATTGGAGCATTACAGTTGCATTGGAAGAGCCTTTCATAGTGACATAATTAGTGAGGCCGGTGTCTGAAAATATGGATTAGTAGAATTAAATCACATCTTGAATCGATATCTGGCTCTTGCATATATGGTATCTGCTGTTGGATTTGAAGCAGCTCAACTAATCTTGATTGAATGCCAACACACAATTGCTTCTGTGAGTTGATGAATTAAAGTACCGCTCAAATACTGGAAGCCGGTTGATCTAATTAACTCTCTGTTCCCAAATTTGAGTCCTAGTGACTGTGTTAGAAATAATTATTGTTTCTTTCAACTTTTTCTTCTCTTAACCTTAACCACATTCTCTGTAGCTCCCTCTAAACTCACCCAACCCTAATCATTTGTTGAAATATGAAAAATGTTTGGTAATAATAAGGCCTTCTAACCTAGGCTTAAGGTCACAAATTTCAGCAGTAGTTTTAGTCGGGTAGAAAGTCATCAGTACGTATTATTTATTTGATATGCTAGGAGTAGCAGCTAAATCTTTCTCAAATCATTCCTTGAAAGGAAATATACATTGATCAATATAGTCCTAGATTGCTGTCTGGATATAAAAGGTGGGAGACCATAGCTAGACTACTTTTGATCATGTCTACTGGCTCGGGGCTGGTCTGTGAATGTTCATTGTCTATATACATTATATTTTATGTAAAGGATATAGTATGTATTAACTTTTTTGTAATTAAGGTCCCTTGAGCTGTTGGAAATAACAGCCAACTTTCTCTTGAATCAGGGCAATAAATAGCATCTTAAGTTCTATGTAGTGAGACAGTCTGTCCTCTCTATTCTGCCAAGGCCACCACTAGAACTTTTGACCCTACATAAATAAATTTACAGAGAACAAAACATTGTATGTATATCATCATCATCATCATTTAGCATCTGTATTCTATGCTGGTGCGGATCGGGCAGTTTCACAGTATCCAACTAGTCTGAGAGCTGTGCTAGTCTTCAATGTCTACTTCAGCAAGGTTTCAGTGCTTGGGTGCCCTTCCTATCACCAGCCATTGTACACAGTATGCACCTTGTCATAATGTAATATACATCTACTTCAGGTAGGAAATGTTTAAATGGTGGTTTAAACTCTTTAGCATGCAGATTACTCTGTCAAATGTAATGTTTATTTATTCACATTGTTTTGAATTAATCGTGGTTTATCTCATAGCATTGAGATTTTGATGGTATGACTTTGTTTTTAGAATGACATTGTAGGGTTGGTGTGAAAGGCCAGATCTGGGTAATTTGAACATAAAGCAGATAGAATATTTGTGCTAAATGGTTAGACATCTAAATATAGCAGCCAGTCATTTTTATATCTTATCATGAAAAAAACTGTAAGCAAGACTCATTGAATAGTGTCATCCTTGATGCATCGTTTGCAGACCAAAAAAATGGTCACTGTTAGAATGCTATTTTTTTTTTTTATCATAGGTGTACTGGGTCAAAGTTGATATAGGACTAATAGTAACAATTCAATAAGTGATTCTACTGTGTAGGTTTTTAACCAACACAATGGAATGTTTGTGAGTTGATTAATTTGACAGGTGATTTCTTTTCCATTGACCTGTGCTTGGCATGAACTATAAGATAGATTTTCCAGGAAAATCAAGCCTTCCACCATTATCTCACCATCTCTACTTGATCAGGTTGAAGTAACTGTTTCACACTTCATACTTGCTATGGAGTATTGTATTTCTCTTCGTAGGAATTGCATGCTAGCAATTAAGATTTTGACAGACGATCTGCTTTTAGTTTACTTGAAAGTGGTTTTTCTGAATTTCTTTTATTTCTATTTGGAATGTGTCACAATTATAGAATATATGAGTTTTTCAGTTGGAATTGGTTCTGTTCATGTGGGCTACAGACAAGGGTGAGGCCACTAAACTCTGTTGCTGGGGAATTGGATTTGCAAACCTGATTCAGTTCTCATTTGGGACCATTTGCATTACTAGGCCTCTTCAGAAAATCTGAAATATTGCAAATTATCTTTATTTATCTTCTGAAAGAATACACACACACACACACACACACACAGCTGTACAAATCAGCATGGAATAAGTCATTTGTGCAAAGTCATATTTAACATATCTGAATGTACTTAGGACTTGTTAAAACATTAGTTTATTTGAGTGTGTGTGTGTGTATATTCATATATGTATGTGCAAATGTGCTTCAATGTTGATAGTTCACTTGTGAAATGATGATGTTGTTAACATTTTGTTTTAGTATTCTGACCAGTCACTCTGTGCTTCTGGAGACATGCAGAATATGTAGTATAATACTTAATGAAAATATAGTTCAGAGTTAATGACATGAAGAACATCTGGCCGTAACATCCTATTTCAAAACCAATTCTTGTCCAAGCGATGCTTGCATGAGAAAATGAATATATATTCTTACCCTATCACATGTCTTGTTAAGACTCAGCTTTTATCTCCTCCAGTGACGTCTTGTTTCTGGGGTGGGGAGGGAAACCCCAGAATTTTTACAACTGGATGGCCTTCCTAACATCAACCACCTCACAAAGTGGACAATGCTTTTTACATGGCAGCAGCAAGGTCTGTTTTGGCATGGTTTTCATAGCTGGATGCCCTTCCAAATGTCAGACACTTTACAGTGTGGACAGGATGCTTTTTACATGGCACCAACACTGGTGGGGGTTACCAAGTAATTTACAAGACAAAGATCCTTTGAGAGGTGTGTGTGTGTGTGGGGGGCATTGGAAGAGTGACCTTGTGCCAGATGATGAGAGGGGGATAGAAAATGGTTCTTGCTGTAGAGGAGGTACATGGTTACCCAGTCAGCAGGAGAGAAGCAAGAAATGCAAGAAAACATTAGAAGTACCAATATAACTATATGTACATATACATAAATATATACCCAAATATATACTACTGGCACTCTGTCAGTTATGATGACGAGAGATCCAGTTAATCCAATCAATGGAACAGCCTGCTTGTGAAATTAACATGCAAGTGGCTGAGCACTCCACAGACACGTGTACCCTTAATGTAGTTCTCAGGGATATTCTGCATGACACAGAATGTGACAAGGCTGGCCCCTTTGAATTACAGGTACTACACATTTTTGCCAGCTGAGTGAACTGGAGCATTGTGAAATAAAGTGTCTTGCTCAAGGACACAACACATCATTGGGAATTGAACTCACAACCTTACGATTGTGAGCCAAATACCATAGCCATTAAGCCACCTGAATATATATACATATATATTTAATGATGAATATAATGACATAAAGCTTTATAAAAAAATTTTTTAACTTTAAAAAAAATTTCTTCTAAAATGTGTACCATGTAAAAGTGTCATATTTCTGTGATAGTTCATGACTAGCAGTGCTGAGGGGGACAGAGAACTGATTTGCTTCTGGTTGATCTGAAAGTAGCAAATGAAGAGACGCCAAGAAGAATTTGTGACGCTTAGATCTAAGCGTGTGGTTTGTCAAGTTGACTCTGAAAGTATTAGCAGAGGGAAATGTTTCCTTTCAGTAATTAAATTAACATCCCAGTCCTGCGTAGTTATTGTATTTTGTACATTTGATACTGGTTGATGCATAGAAATTAATAATAAATAACATATAATGGATAATGTAGTAGAATTAATGTAACCCAGAACAGACAATAAAAGGAATATGTTATATATATATATATATATATATTTGCTAAATTTTTCATTGGCACAATGGAAGCATGCTGGGCTCGTAACCCAGAGGTCTATAGATCAAAACTATGCTCTGCAAAGCTATGAATACTAGTTTTGGTCTATATTTGTAGACAACAAAGTTGTCTACAAATATAGACCAAACATTCCTTTTGTGCAAATAGCCCAAAGGTAATTGGATTTGCAGATTAGCTAAATGAGTTTTGTGTGGATTACCGACTATGTACCTGTATATGCCTACAACATTGAATGAGTGTTTTTGAATCCATGTAGGTAACAGAAATTTATACAGGGTCAGTTGCTTACCAACTACCAGAGTACACCAAAAGCCAAGTAGCACAGTAGGTAGAGACAACAGCAACAATAGAAGCTTTTACTTTGTATAATAGGGTAGGTGTATTGCCATAGCAATTCCTGAGCATTACTCAGATTATTCAATTTCTCACAGATCTCACTTTTTAAGGGGTACCAACCATTTACATGTATATATACCTACAAGAGTAGGAAATAGAAATTTATACAGTTAAATTTATTCATCAAAAACCAAATAGCATAGTGGGCAGAGACAACAGCAACAACAGAACTTTTTATTTTGTATAAAGAGTAGGTAGGTATAATATGGTAATTCCTGAGGCCAGTCATTACTCGGTTTCTAAGGTCATCTGTTACTCAGATTATTCTGGCTCACTCAGAACTATTTGTTTTTTGCTTTATAAGTTTCTTTCTTTTCCTCACCTGTCACCAAATATTTTTTTTAAATTCTGAACGAAATATTTTTCTACTTTCAGTTTTAGCTTATTGTTGTACTTGTTGCATACTATTCCTCCACCAAACTTCTTTATTCTAGTAGCTATCAGTGTGTATATTTCAGTAGCATTTCATGTTTTCTGTTTTTTTTTGTTTTGTTTTGTTTTCTTTCCTTTCTGATCTTTTATATAAATAAATAAATAGAGCGATTTCTTGCCATGTGTCTGCAATTTTGTTTTCCAACCGGCCGACTAACTTAACTCTGGGCAGTGGACAACTGCTTATCTCCAAGCATACTTATGCTCCATCGTTCCTCGCTTTTCCGTTGACCAGCCGGATTCTGACTACGAGGTAATACAATGTTGTTCATCTCCCCCGTGCATTGACGCTGCATACGCGCATACATACATACATAAAGTGTATATATGTATGTGTGTAGTCACTTATATAATGTGTGTCAGTGTATGCATATTGATTTTTTTTTTGATTGGATACATTTCCTCCCTATAGAGTGTCTTTAGTTCACTGTGGCTTTTAATATGGACTGTCTACTTAATTTTTTTTTTTTTGGCATATGTAGTGTGTGTATGTGTGTGTATATATTTGTGTGTGTGTGCGTGTATATATATGTATATGTAGATATATATATATATACACACATACTCTATAAATATATTAATGAATGTAGGCTATTTTTGTGTGTAGGTATGCACGACTTTTTGAATATAGATGAATGACAGTATGTATGTACATGTGTGTGTGTCTGTGTACATGTATATATATGTGTGTGTGTATATATATATATATAAAATATTGTATTTAGTCTTAATACATTCTATCAAATTCAAATGTGAATACCTGATTATTTTTCAGTTCTATATTTAAGAGATGAGGAATTATGTCCATTATTTACATTATTTACATTTGACGGATATTTGTCCTCATCTTGTTTGTTGTTAACACGTTTTGGCTAATATACTCTCCAGCCTTCATCAGGTGTCTTGGGGAAATTTTTAACATGGGTTCTCATTCCTAAGGTATTTTTCAATGTTGTTATTATTATTATTATTATTATTCAGTGGTTAAGAGCACGGGCTACTAACCCCAAGATTCCGAGTTTGATTCCAGGCAGTGACCTGAATAATAATAATGATAATAAATAATAATAATATCGAAAAATACCTTAGGAATGAGAACCCAGGTTCGAAATTTCCCCAAGACACTGATGAAGGTTGGAGGGTATATCAGCTGAAACGTTGTGTTAACAACAAACAAGATGAGAACAAATATCCGTCAAATGTAAATAATGTAAATAATGCTGATTATTTTTGTTTGCCATCATCAGAAAGCATCTCCCTTTCGAAGATCTGTGTTCATCATGCATGATCCACTGATGTAATGTATGTTTGAGACACCATAGTGTTTCTACCCTGTTGTGTGTCTACTCACTCACAGCTACCTTGCTGAACTGATGAATCTGACCAGCACATGAGATCTTGTTTGCATGCTGATGTCTGCCAAGTAGATGATAATTAATGAGGTGACTGCAGAATAGTGAGAATCAAAACACTAATTTACCTGTTCATTAGGCCAGCAGGGTAGTTTCAACTGAGGGGACACACCATAAGGTTGAAAGAGCATGTCTCAAAGTCCCCTTACACTGGTAAACCATGTGTTATGAACAACATTGTCTTAAAGGAGGTGTTCTTTGTTGGATTATATATATACACACCTATGTATGTATAGAAACACACACACACATGCGTAAATGTGCACATGCATTCATACATAGATTTAGGCAGATATAAACAATAGCTCAGAATAGTTTTATTGTGAGATTTCACTGTTTATTTGGTTTCTTCTTGGTTAAAACTTGTATCTGATGAAGGTATGAAGTAGGGCTTAGTGAGGCTGCTTTGGAGCTGCAGGATAATTTGAATTGCCTTTCTATTTCATTTTTAATAATTTGGCTTTTTTTTTACATACTTTTTGTTCTTTTTGGCTTTTTACTTTCATCTCAAATGGTAAGATCGTAATAATATTAGAATTGGCACAAGTATGGACAAAACGCTTTTACATCATGAGTTCGAATCCTTCCTAAGTTGGCTTTTATTTTTTGTCCTTCCAGGATCAATGAAATAAAGTTCCAATTAAGTATTGGAGGGCTCTGCACCAAAATTAAGGCTTTATTTGAGTCCATGTTAGAAATTATTATTATTATTATTATTATTATTATATTATTATTATTATTATTATGGTGGTGAGCTGGAGGAATTGTTGTTAGCATGCTGAGCAAAATGCCAAGCAGCATTTTGTCTATCTTTACATTCTGAGTTCAAGTCCTGCCAGGGTTGACTTTGCCTTTCATCCTTTTGGGGGTCGATAAAATAAGTACCAGTTAAGCACTGGAGTTGATCTAATCAACTTTGCTCCTCCCCCAAAATTCCTGGCCTTGTGCCAAAATTTGAAACCATTATTATTATTATTTCAAATTCTGCTGAGATTGACTTAGCCTTTCAGGGTTCATAAATTGAGAACCAGTCGAGCACTGAGGTTGAGGTAATTAACTAAACCCCTCCCCAAATTTCAGGCCTTTTAACTATAGTGGAAAGGGTTATTATTATTCTCATTTATTATTATTGTTATTATTATTTTCCTTGTCATCAATGGTAAGATGGCTGTTTTATTTTTTTTTTAATTATTTATTTATTGATGCCAGCTGCTTGCAATAGGAACCAAATATCGTATTGTGATTCTGGTTCCAAATATATTTTTAGCTTCTTGTTTATTTTGGATATTTACTTTTTGGCTTTGTTTCTTTTATTTTCTGAGACCTTTTTTCAGTAATGGGTTACCTCCTCATGCATTTAAATATGTCTCTCTGTCTGAATACTTGACACCTTTTACAGTCTCATATTTCATTTAGAATATCCCCCCACCCTCGTTTTTTTCTTTGTATCATTCATTGTTTCAGTCCAATTAATGCTTTTGGTAAATCTGACAATCTCAAATTCTCTCCCTCCACCACCATCACAGGATCCACCCACTTGCTGTAGGATCCTCTCTTCCACTATGCAAATCCGAAAAATGTTTGGTGGTACTCCAGCTGAAAATATATAAATAAATAGATATTGCTTTAGCTTCAGCTTTACTTTCTCTTCATGATTTGCCTTGCTTAATTGTACAGCACTGGAAAATTGCAATGGAAACAAATTTCACTCAAGTTATGTTAGCTTAGCTCTATTTTTGTTGTTTTATGCATGGCTTTTGATTACATTTCAGTTTGCTAGCAGATTTATTTTCATTATATTTTACTGTTGTTTTTAATTACATTATGTATGTGTTTATATACACATACTCTCATATATTTATTCATTTATACTGTTTGTCTGTGTATATATATATAATCATAATTTATTGGAAGCTTATATATTTACAATAATTATTATATAAATAACTATATTATATATAATATGTATGTGTATAGTATTTACATATTACTATATAATTTCTCCTAGAGATAATTATATAAATAACTACTGTGTGCATGTGTGTGTGTGTGTGTTTGTGTGTGTGTGTATATATATATACACGTGTGTGTGTGTGTGTGTATGAGAAGGAGAGAAAGGCAGAGAAAATCATTTTAATGTCTATTTTACCATGTTTGCATGGGTCAGATGAGGCTCTACTGAAGCATATTTCTCTGAGACCAGATTCCCTTTTTGTTACTGACTAACGCCTGTTACAAACTGTTAATCTGCTATTCAAGGCATGGTTTTGCCAAGAACTAGAAACAAACTACAGTTTGAATGACCCTTTTCTTACAACCAGACATGAATTTGCTTACACTACCATACATGCACTCCACGCATGCATATACACATTCATTAATCTTACATACGTGTATGTATGTGTGTATATATGTGTGTGTGTGTGTGTGTATATATATATATATATATATATATATATATATATATATATATGCATGGCTGTGTAGTAAGAAGCTTGCTTCTCAAACTCGTTCCGAGTTCAGTCCCACTGCATGATACCTTGGGCAAGTGCTTTCTTCTATAGTCTCAGGCTAACCAAAACCTTGTGAGTAGATTTGGTGTATATATGTGTGTGTGTGTGTGTCTTTGTGTCTGTGTTTGTCTCCCATCACTTTTGACAACAGGTGTTGGTGTGTTTACATTCTTGTAACTTAGTTTTTTGGCAAAAGAGACTGAAACCAATAGAATAAGTACCAGGCTTAAAAAAAGTCTTTATTCAACTAAAGATTCTTCGAGGCAGTACCCCCAGCATGATCACAATTACTGAAACAAGTAAAAGATGAAAGATGTATACACACACATATGTGCATGCATACAAACGTATGTATACATACATACATACATGAGCTGCAGATGTAACAATTTAGTTAGATTTTCTTCTCAACCACTTAATTTTTTATTTCAGTCTCGCTTTGTGGCACCTTAAGCAAATGTCTTTTACTATAGCCCTAGACCAGGGGTTCCCAAATGGGGTCCATATAGGCTTTAAGGGGGTTCATGAGTAAAAAATTGTAACCTGCGGGTCCATATATAAATTTTATTTACTAGGAAAGGTACCTGTATTTATTGAAACTTTAAAGATTTGTATTTGGAATTTATGTTATGCATGTAATGAAATTGTTTTGTTGTTAGATTTTACTAACCTATAAAGAAATATTTTATTTCAAAAATTTAAATGTGCATGTATGGGGTCCACAGATGATAAGATAGCTCTCAGTGGGGGTCCACAAGCAAAATAAGATTAGGAACCCCTGCCCTAGACCAAGACTTGTGAGTGGATTTGGTTGACAAAAACTGAAACCAACCCCTCCTCTGTATGTGTGTGCTTCTCTGAAAGTTACTCAGTTGTGGGCTTTGTGTCTTTGGGGACATTTTGAATAAGATATCTCTTACTTGAGATACAGATAAGAATTAGCAACAAGAGCATCCACTTACAAAGCTCATGCTGGAATGGAAAAACAGCAGATGTAAAAATGAATAAACATCTTTACTCTGTCTCTCTCTCCTTTATTCTTTTTATTAAATTTCTTTGAAGAAGCAAAATAATGAGTTAAAAAATCTCACTAAGTGATGAAAATAGTAACTATACTAAGAAGTAATGTTTATCGCCACATCAATATGGCTGTTCATGGATCTGGTGGAGAATCTGCCTGGGGTCAAAATGGTAGTAATGTTGAACAGCCATATTGATGTGACAATAATAAACATTACTTCTTTGATGAAAACACTTGGTAATTATTTACTTTACTCTCCAAGTCAACTTATCATCTTTCTGAAGTCATGAAAATATACTCAAATTTTCTGATACAGGAGTTAATATAATCAGCTATAAGCTCATGAAGCCAATACTCCATTATTGCAAGAGCCCAGTGTCTGTAACCAGTAACAACTGTTGTCTGGCAAACTATATGAATTTCTTGCAGTTATATTTGTTTTCTCCAAAGCTTCAGGCGTTTGCTTTTGTGTCTATACCAAAAGCTGAATATTCATCCTACTGTTTGCTGAAAAGTTTGTGATAGTTTGTGTTCCAACAGTGCTTGGTTTGTGAGATTTTATTTCTTAGGAATAGCATTATCTTTCTGATCTAGAATTTCACAAGCAAAAATGGAGAACTTTGCACTGCTCAACTATATGCTAAAATATATGAACTGCTCAAATATATGCTAAAATAATGTGTGTGTATTTATATATGTATACACACACAATTCTAAAAGGAAAATTAGAAGGAAAGAAACAAAGATAAAAATTCCACCATCGTATTTCAGATGCAATCTTAGGAAATCCTGATTAAATTAACACTTCAGAAAAAGCCAGTTTTGTTGTTGGAATTATTATTATTATTATTTGCTGCTTATATATGCAGTGTAGATGTTGACTACTAGAAATTGAAAGTGGGTTAGTTTTCCTTTTTGTTTGTTTTTTTTTCTTTCGTTTTTTTTTTTCCTTTCTGCTTCAGCTTTGAAGATAAAAAAGGGAGAGAGTGAGTGAGGCCGAAAAGACTTCATATAGGATTGTAAGCTGTTCAAAGCAATGAAGATTTAGCCATTCTGGTGATGTTTGACTGTTACAGGTAGAATGGCAACTTAGTTAGGGATTTATTTAGCCTATAATTGTTTCTCCTTCTCCATATTCATCGAGCTCTAATCTGGAATTCTGTGTAATTGGAGGATTTCATGGAAATTTCTTTTTTAAGACCAGAGTCTTAGACTGACTCACCTAATCATTATTTAATAGTTCACATGAGATACACCAGTGTGTGTGTGTGTGTGTGTATTATTGTTTATATATATACATACACATGTATGTGTATGAAAATACACACACACCTGTGTATGTAGGTGTCTATAGACACACATCTATATATATATATACACACACATACATATATGCACACTTACATATCCATCTATATATATATATATATATATGCACACACACACACACACGTCTCTATATGCATGTGTGTGTACATGCATGTAATGAGTTTGAGTGTATATATTTTAAACTTGGAATATTATAATGTTTAGGATGGCTTCTGTACAAGAATGGTATGCAAATTTTTGAAGCAGTTTAAATGCTTTTGGCACAGGCATGACTGTTTGGTTAAAAAGTTTGGTTTGCTAATCTGTGGTTTTGGGTACAACTTACTGACAGACATTTTGAGAAAGTGTTGTATTGTGTTCTATAGTCACAGGCCAGCCAAAGACCCATTAGTAGATTTGTCAGAGGGAACTGAAAGAAATATGCCACATATATATATATATACATATAAAATTATAAATTAGGGTATCTGAGAGATACCACCACGCTGAAAAAGCAGCCAAAACCTGATACTAAAGCCACATTAAATGTTCATATAGCACTAGTGGCTTTAGGGTCAGGTTTTGACTGCTATTTCAGTGTGGTGGTATCTCTCAGATACCCTCATTTATAATTTTAAATAATTATTACCTTTGTATGGTATTTATTCCCACACTGGCCACTTGATAAGATTGATATTTAAATATCGATCTTATCCTTATTTATAAATTTATGTATATATATATATTGTGTATGTGTGTGTGTGTAGGCATGGTTGTGTGGTAAGATGCTTGTTTTCTAACTGCATCATTTCAGATTCAGTCCTGGTGTGTGACAGCTTTAGCAAGTATCTCTTATTATATGCCAAGGCTGATGAAAGTTTTGTGACATGATAGAAACTGAAAGAAGCCCATTGTGTGTGTATGTATGTATATATATAAATAGGTAGATGCATGTGTTTATGTTACTGTCTCCTTTGCTGTGACTTTGCATGATGTCTGATCAGCATTATCATTTAGCATCCATTTTCCTTACTGGCACGAGTTAGATGGTTTGGCCATAGCTGGAGGGCTATACCAGGCTCTAGTAGTCTCTTTTGGCTTGTTTCTCTGGCTGGATGCTCTTCCTAATACCAATATTTTGTGGAGAAATATTACCTTGCTTGGAAACTGGTGAGGATTGATGGTAGGATGGGCATCCAGCTGTATGAAATCTACCTTAACAAAATTCTGTCCAACCCATGCAGGCATGGAAAAGTGGACATTACACTGATGATAGTGATGATGATTGTGTGTCTTTGTGGTTCTTTGTCTTGATACCTCATGCTAATTAACAAACATGATTGTCATACAAGTCATGTGTCGTTCATGTACAATCTTCTATGTAATTATGTCTGGCCTTTGTATTGTTTGAAAGGCTAAGGGAAGTGTTAGTTTGATTGGAAGCAGGTGAGGGTTGGTAAGAAAAAGCTCATCCCAAGAGAAAAATCTGCATCAATGAATTCCATCTGATCCAGACAAGCATGTCTACTCATGACTATATAGGCATCTAAAATAATCAGCAAAAGCATAATACATATACCAAGTCTTTTTTGATTCTGAATAATGGCTGAGTAGTTAATATATGTGAGCATAAAGATGTACACCTCAACTTCCTTTGGTTTTGTAGACTTGGCAAGCTGCATGATAACTTCAGTAGGGCCAGCGGTACAAAAATGGCATTTAGTACACTCTGTAAAGTGGTTGGCATTAGGAAGGGTACTAGACTAGAAACTATGCCAAAGCAGACACAGGAGCATGATGCAGTTCTTGGGCCCATTGGATCCCTGTCAGAGTGTCCAAGACATGACAGTGTGGGAGCATGGATGTTAAATGATAATGATGATTGTGTATGTGTGTATGTATGAACATATATATATATATATATATATATATATATATATATATATATATAATAAAATATTAGGGAATAAATCCAAACTTACAGGGAAAAATCAGATTTAGGATTGAATCCAATTTTATAGTAAAATATTATATTATATTAAATTAGAGATAAAACCACTATTAGGCAAATCATACAATGAAAAACTTAAGCCAATATATAAGATTAATTAATTTATATTATTTTAAATAGATATCAAAATTATTAAAAAAAGATAATTAGTATAACACTACGATCGTTTCATGGCTGTCCAATTCTTAAAATTTCGAGTTACAGTCATTCATCAGGTGGTTTAAATATTTAACTTAGCGAGGTTTAATCAATATATATATATTTGTGTATATATATATATATTTGTGTATATATGTGGATATATGTATAGTTCTTTGTATATGTTTGTAAATACATTCACACACACTGTTGTGTGTATAGATAGATAGATGGATCTATGTCTGTCTGTATCTCTCTCTCTCTTTCCCAGCTCATTGATTAACTGAATTCCCTGTTCATTGTATTATTGTGTAATTGGCTGAATATTCTGAAGACACATACACCTTTAGCATAATCCACAGATATCATCAGCATGATACAGTACATGATAAAGCTGTCCTTTTAGAATTAGCCAGGCTTCCATGGTTTCTATCAAATTTCACTCATAAGATTTTGGTTGATCCAAAGTTATGTTAAAAGCTATGGGAACGCTGGGTTTTCCATGTCCCTATATAAGTAAATGAGTTTAGATGTTGGTAGTTACAGTTTGAAAGTGTTCACAGAACATCCCCTGCAATTACTTTTGATACCAGCCACCTGTCCATGTTATTAGATGTTCACTATATTACTGCTTGGAAATTTCTGATTATTTTCATGTCAACATTCATTTCCTACACTGAATCAAATAAAATTACCTTCCTTGTCTTGGGTGTACTCTGGTATGTGGGTAGGGGTGTTAATATATACTAGCCTCTTGCTAAAGCCCCTTCTAGCTAGCCCATCACTGTATTTGAGAGAGACTGATAAAATGTCCCTGTCCGAGAATATATTGTAGACCACACCATTTAATCTAGCTGCAAGATTCATAATTATGATTAGAGGGTTGTTGGAATTTCTGTGAATGTATATAGTGTTCTTGATTGGTTTTCTGTTGGGGTTAGTGTCTACTTGTGGATCCTAGTGAGTGCTAATGGTTACTTTTGAGCCAAACTCTTTAAATATTCTGTTCATGCAGTGTCTGTTCATATTGCAAAGATTGCTGTGTTGCCATCTCTGTATTAGGCAAAACTGTGAGGGGAGGCATGCACATTTTAAGAGCCTCAAAGATAATTCCCCAAGGTTAGCTGTTTGAGCTACATCATAGCTCATGTGGAGACATTGAACAAAGTTAGTCTTCTTTTCTACCTTGGTAGAATTGAATGTATTATAACAATGGCTTCCTAGTATTAACTGTTATCCTGTTGTCGTATATGATCATGATATCATACTAAAGAATGAAGAATTATACAGCTTCAAAATTTGTATAATTCTTAATTATGGTGTCTTGATTATATAATCTGTATGCTACATGAAATCCAATGAAGAAGCAAACTAAGAATTTACCTATCAAGTGCAGTTCAATTGTTTATCTTAAACAATTCTGAATGTTCCCTAGCATTCAATCTAGTTTGCCAGATCAATCCCCACACACAAACGGGAAAAAGATTATTTGTTTGAAGTTAATGGACTTACTCTGTTGCTACTCAATTTCTCAAGCTGTGTGTAATCTTTCAGTTATGCGTATGTGTGTAAGAAGTTTGCTTCCCAACCACATGGTTTCAGGTTCAGTTCTACTGTGTAGCACTTTGGGAAAGTGTCTTCTATATCCTTGGGTCAACCAAAGCCTTATGAGTGGACTTGGTTGATGGAAAGAAGCTTGTGTGTGTGTGTATGTATATACACACACACACACACACACACACACACACACACACACACACACACACATACATACATACCCACATATGGGTCTGTGTTACCTTTTTTCTACCTTGACTTCATGTGATAGTTGTGAATGAATGTCACCATCTTGCAAGCTGTCTCCTTCATTTCTAGTCTTCTGTGAAAACATGTTTGGTCTTAAATATTATAATTTACTTGTAATCTGGTGAGGATTGGTGTCATGAAGGACATCTGGTTGTAGAAAATCTGCTTTAGCAAATTTTGTCGTACCCATTCAAAGATGGGGAGGTAGATGATGATGGTGATTTTATATATTATTTTATAAATTATGTGGCCCAGTTTTAGAAATCATGATAATTCGTTTGTTGACTTCTGTGTTTTACTTTGTTTATTTATGATCAGTTTATTGAGAGAGTAACATCAAATCTTTCATTTGTTGAATCATGAAGTGTGCAGTACATCTTTGAATCATTTGGAATATTTAAGTTTGGCAAATCCTTTAAGAGAATATTCTCCCCAACAGTTGGACACCCTAGTGGATCGATGGATGTCTGAATGTTACCTCCAAACCCTAAAAGATAATCACCTGTCAACATCTTTACAAAAGTGGTTGTGTAATTATATCAGTTACAGATTCAAGAAAATAAAATCCTGTTGTTAATTTTGTGAAGTAAATCTCTAAAATTGATGACCTTGTGCTAATGTTCAAAATTGTTGTTAATATTGAAGAGGATGGAGTGTTTGAGTGGAAGAGGATGGAGTTTAATGACTTACTGCATTTAGTTGTCTTTTTTTACATTCAGTGTTCAATTCTTGCCGATATCGACTTGCATTTTATCTTCCCAACAGTGATAAAATAAGTACTGTTCTAGTACTGGGAGTCAATGTAGTCAACTGTATTTCTAGAAATAATCCAGAAAAATCATTAATGTAATGAGTAAAATGTCTGCTGGATTTATTTATAGCTTCTTATGATCTGACTTGTAGGCTTGATGATAAAAAAAAAGGTAACAGTTGTGTACTAGTTTGATTTCATTAATTATGTTCTTTTCTCAAAATTTCTTGCTTTGTACCTAAGTTACAAATGATTATTATTATTATTGTAAAAGGCAGCGAGCTGGCAGAACTGTTAGTGCAGTGAACACAATGCTCAGCAGCATTTCTTCCAACTGTCTTCTCATTTCTAATTCCACCAAAGTTGACATTTCCTTTTATAAGTACCATTTGAGCCTAAGGTTGAAGTAGTCAGTTATCCCATCCTCTAAAATTGCTGGTCTTATGCCGAGATTCGAAGCCATTATTATTACTATCTTAGGTAGTGAACTGGCAAAATCGTTAGTGTTTCAGGCAAAATACTTGCAGAATTTCTTCTGAAGCTCTTTAGCATTCTGAGTTCAAATCCACCAAGGTCAATTTTACCTTTCATCTTTTCGGGCTCAATAAATAAAGTATGGATTTAGTAGGGGGGGGGTCATTGTAATTGACTTACCCACTCTCACTAAAATCGCTAGCCTTCTTACAAAATTTGGAAGAATTATTATCTCCTCTCACACTGAGTTTTATCATCATCATTATTATAGATAACCTCAACTTGATGAAATAAGATGGCTTGTCTAATTAATAACAAGACTATGGAGCAGCCAATCTATAAATGGACCTCTGTGTTAGTGGTTTCACAAAACATTTTAATCTGTCCTTTAAGGGATGCCACAGTTAAATTAAATCCCCATTCCTGCATGTTAGTCAGCACTTGTTGCATGAATAGCCCAGCTTCCTTTAGATTCTTTAGGATGTTTTTATATTTTTATTTTGTTTCAATACCACCACTGCTACCACCACACATTTTCCACTCTCACTAAACTGTCATTGACAACTGCTTTCAGCTTTATATATTACTATATTACTGTTGTTGTTGAAATATTATCATTATTATTATTATGTTGAAATTAAAGAAATTATTGCCTCTGGACCAACTTTACCTTTTGTCTTTGCATTTGAAGCCAGCAATCAACTGTTCCTTGTCAACTGTTTATATATTTACAGCTTCACATAAGATAAAATTAAGTTTTTGTCAAGTACTGGAGTTGGTCTAATCAACTCTACCTTCTAATACTTGTAAATTTGTTAGAAATCACTATTAGTTCAGTTGCAAAATTTACACCTAATTTAACTTTGTCATTTATCCATTCCTGCACAGTAAAATGAAGTACCATCTTGAATTAACTTTCTCCCCATAATTGTGGTCTTGGGCCTATGTTAAAAGTTATTGGTATGGTACAATCTGGAAAATGCCAGATTTAATTTAATGATTTATGGTGTTTTATTTTTTGTTTTACCATTCTTATCTAAAACAGCCACAGTTTGATTTGTCATCTGTCTCAGGTTCATAAGTACTTGTTATACACTGGGGAAATGTATTAGCTGTATCTCTTCCCCACTGCCGAAAGTGATCTTGTATCAAATAAGAAAAATAAAAGGTCAGTGTTGTTGTTGGCAATGGATTGGCTGAATTATAATGTTGTTAGATAATATGCCTTATAGTATTATTGAGTTCATATCCCACCAGGTTTCTGTATAGGGTCACTAAACTGATTAAAAGTCAACTAGTAGGCTCAATTTACTACCCTTCCTCCACAAAACAATAACTGGTACTTTGGGGCTGAATAAAATTCTGTGTTGACTGCCTTTCAACCTTGTAGGTTCATGCAATAATTAACAGGGAAATGAAGACAGTTCTTAATACCCAAAGACCATGAAGAAGAGTGGCGAGCCTTTAAGCAGTAATGTGAGCCAATCCTTGAACAACTGGCTCTAGCATACTTGGGTGTCGAGACAATGACTCTTTCTTTTTTGGCCATTTCTTATCTGCCACTGTTTTTCTGGCCTTCTCAAAGTTGTAGTGATCTTAATGCAATTTTGCCACACCTCCCTCTGTACTGCAACTCCCTCACACCCTGTGGGATCTATGCCTGGGTGATCTGGAATTTCAGCTGGTCTTTCTATAGGAAGCAGGTCAAGCTGCTGTATCACTTCCACTAAGGATACCTTCACTCCATCATGGCCATCTCGTGGAAGGAACACATCACCAACAATATAGCAAGGAAATACTGAGGTTAATATAATCAACTCTATCCACCTCTAAAATTTGTGGCTTTGGGGTACCAACATTAGAAATTATTATTGCTTCATTATTTCTGTAGTATTTTCTCTTTGTAATTTTATACAATAATTGTAAGGATGATTTGAATTTTTTTTACTTTTGTTCTTGATATTTTCACTTTTCAGTTTCCAGTATTTCCGATGCCATTAGTATTGAGAGTAATAGATTATTTGATGATGTGTATTTTGTATTTCATATTCGCAAATACTGTTCTTGCTTGGTTTGTATTGCAGTTGAATCAACTATTTCTTTACCTCTCAGAAAAATCGCCTCTATCCCAAGAAAGGAAAGAAGTCAATCTTTGATAAAACAATACTATATTTTTATTATTAAACTATTGACAAGGACAGTAACTGACTGAATTGCTTGGTAGTATTTCTTCTGGCATTTTATGTTTCAAATTCCAGAGGCCGACTTCACCTTCCATTTATTTGGGGTTGATAAAATAAAGTACCAAACAAGCACTGGTGGTTGATGCATTTGACTAACCCACCCATCCTAAAATTGTTGGCCTTGAGCTAAAATTTAAAACTGAATTCTTGTCTTTTAAGGTACCTGAATATGATCCACACTGCTAACAATAGACATTGAGTAAATAATGATAATGATAGTAGCTTATTGAGTTGCTGAGGCTTTGCTGAATATTATATCTTATGCGTAGTGATCCAATACAGGATATATAGAACTGATTTTCTCTTGATGTCTTTCTCCAAGCTTGTGGTCATAGCTGATTTAAGAAAGATGAGGTTTTAACCAAGTAAAACACTTGCTGGCATGACCCAGTGAGGGATCTTTTATGTAGTAGCAGCAAAATCTATCTCAAACTTTACCCCACCCTTTTAAGAAAAGAACAATGGTTGTCCCTCACATAGAGAAAAAAATGAATGGATGGTCCCTGCTGGAATGCATCTGATCATTACCCTACTGGATCAGTGTGGCTAAACAATAATACTTGCCAGCAATAAAATGTATCTTTGACATTGAAGCAAACAGTCACCTGTCCCTTCCAAGCTAATTATATATTTACAGCTCCACAGAGGGGTTGATTTTTGAAAATTAACCCTTCTGATGTCAACCACACTTGAGAGAATGCCTGGTTGTGTATAAAAAACACTTCATTTTAAAGTCTTCATATTCAAATTAAAAACTTTCTCCACAATATAATTTCAGAAAATTTTGCTATTTCTAAAATTAACTGAAATGCAAAAGCCAGGTAATTCTATTAGGAATATGGTAATGAAAGAGTTAAGTGTTTTATATATATATATATATATATATATATATATTTATATATATTTATAGTGGTGGGGAGGTATGACATGCTGCAACCTGTGATAGGCTGTTATCTTTCAGTTTTTCACAGAGACAGTTCCAGCCATCTGATGGCACCCTTGCAGCTATTACTCCTTACATAATGTGATTGGAAATAACAAAGAATAGCTTAATAGTGTGATTAATGTTACTGTCTAGCATTTTCTTTTTCATTTTATTTATTTTTACCTGTCTTCATTTTAAGTGGAAACTTTTTGTAAGTTATGTAAGATATATATTTGTACTCAAAATCTTCATATACTTAAACACATACACAAGATCACACACAGACGCACACACACATGTGCACGTGTGTGTGTGTTCACCCATCCATGAGTTACATAAGTTCAGAAAACCATTGTTTGTCTTTATATAGATGAATTTTCTGCTGAGATAAGATACTGAAAGCTAGTCTATGGCAAAAAAGTATTCTCTAAAGATTTGATTATTTATCCAAATTAGCAAGATGAACTGAAGCAAGAGAACTCCAGTGCCTTGCTTAAGAATACAATATAATACAAATTTAACAAATATAATTTTCAGTTTAAGTTCTCCACTTTCTAGTATCCTTAGCCATTTTCTCTTTTTTCTTTTATTAGTATTTATCTCCCATGTCAATTCAAGGACATCCCTAACCAAGACCATACTGGGTTTTCTTCAAGCATAGTGCATTTTGGCTTTCATTATTCCGTGTGTCTTTTACTTTTTTAAAATAGTAGGATATTATTTAAAGGAGTCTTGGTTGTCTCATAGGTCAGGCAACTCCATATAGATACTCTGGTTGACATTTTTTTTATGTTAGCTAGGTGAGGAGTGTCTGTGGCTATGGCATTTCTTGCAGGACTTCTCATTTTGGCAGACAGAATGAAATATGTCCAACCTGAACATCTATGAGTCAATGTATGATAGACTTACTTTTACTTGAAATCCTCTATTTCCTTTAATATTCTTTTGACTGTAATAGCAAAAGAAAAAACAAAACAAAAACATGGTTATATCTCCACCATCTTTTACTTGATTTTGTTGTTGGGCTGTGGCCATGCTGAGGCATTACCTTGGATTTAGACCAACAAATTACTCCCAGTACTTTTTTTTTCAGTCTGGTACTTATTCCCTTGTTTTCTTTTGCTGAACTGCTAGGTTACAAGGTCATAAACAAACCAACACCTGCTAAGTGGTTGGAAAGTGGGACAAACACAACCACACACACACACACATACATACATATATACACACACACACATATATGTGACAGGCTTCATATATATATATATGACACAGTTCCCATCTTCTGTATTCACTCACAGGCACTGGTCAGCTTGGAGCTATAGTAGAACCCAAAGTACCATGCAGTGGAACTGAACCTGAAACTATATGGTTGCAAAACGAGTTTCTTAATCACTTACCCTTGCCTGTGCCCAAGACTTCTTTTTTATACATATGTTGTTGTTGTTTAGCCCCAGGCTATAAGTACTAGCCTTTCTGCCAGGAAATATAGAAGAGAAAGTAAGCAATGAGTCCACTGCTCTTTCTGATCTTTGCTACTGTGACTCCTACTGCTCAAAAGACCTTGCAGACTTCAGTTATATAAATACTGTGCTTGCTTGAAAGAAGTGAACCTCAGGTCACCCTGGAGACTTATGGCCAAAGATATTCCAGTTACAATCATCCTGGCTTTTTTTTTTCTTTTACAAGCATAATGTATCAAGGGTTACTTTGTCCAATGTGTACTTTTTTGCAGACAGTTGAGAGTGGCTAGAGGGAGTTTGGCTGCTATTTCTTAGATGTGAAGCAAAGTATGTAGAGATTCCTACGTTACCTTGTTTAGTGTTTCTCATTTAATGTAATGAATGATCTGGGCTGTTTACTGACCATTAACTTTATTTACAATGTCTTTTTTTTTTCTGTTATGTGATTTATTGCTACAATTATTTCTGATGATGATGATAATAATGATGATGTTGCCGATGACAATGATCTTAGCAGGAGTGCTTGAAGCATAAAATATAAAGTTTAATTTGCTAATGAATATTTTCTCCCAGACACACAATCTCTCTCCCCTATCTCCCCTCTCTCTTGGAAATTTGCAGTTGTTTGTTTATTGTTTATTATTAGTTTGAATTTTTTTTTGCCTTTTGTAATGAAAGTCTGTTCAATAAGATTTGATTTTTGTGTGTACGTCTGTTTGTCTGTCTCTCTCCCTTTCTTCATAATTTTACCAAGGGATTTAAAGGGTAAACATTGTTCTTTTTATTTATGGATAAATTTTTAATATTTACAATTGAGAGAAAATGGATATTTTTAACTAATTACTTTCTCTCTCTTTCTCTCTGCTGTATGGTAGAGATAGCACCTGATTTTCAAGCCAGCCAGGCTGACTAACTGGATGGTTCAAGTGAGAGAGATTCTACTCTCAATGAGCATGACCTAATGATGACCCTGACTATGATTAAATATATGACCTTTGACATTGTATGGTCTACCTTCAATGGAAGTTGAGAGTTAACAAATGTAATTCTTGTATTTCTGTGAAGGTTTTCTTCTTGCACATTATGTAAAATAGCAAATGATAATGGTAATAACATCTCACAGCAAACCTTATATGTACATACATGCATGTATGTATGTATGTATGTAAATATATATATATATATGTGTGTGTGTATTTTCACACACACATGTATATGCATACATATATGTATACGTATGTATGTATGTTATATATACATACATACTTTCATATACGTTCTCCATGCTTGAGAAAAAGAGAAACAGAAAGTATGAAGTATCTAAATCACTACTATTTCTACAACTTAAATCTGTATAGAAAATATTTTGCTTGCATTAAACCACTTAAAGGTTTACTTTGAATGCTGCAGTTATTTATGAAGTCAATTACGACTGAAGTTTCCAGTAAAATTCGTCCATGATTGAAACACTCAAAACTATATCAGCAGCGTCCTTTGACTATTTCATTAAAATGTATGGCTTGGTTTGCATCTCTCCAGTTCAATTATGAATCCCAATTTTCTGTGTTTTTGACAGCTCTTGAAAAACTATTTATTATCATCAAGCCTGCCATTATCTGCTGTCTTTGTTATTACTGTTCTTAGTCAGTTAGACTTTGGCCATGCTGGAGCACCAGTTTCCAGTGTTTTAGTGCAATGGTTCACAAGCTTTTTTGCACTGTAGACCTGTTTTATGCGAGACAATTTTTTTCTGTGGGTCAAGGAATCATGCTCATAATGAAATGCAATAAAGTGGATATTTTTTTTCATTACTTGTTTCAGTCATTTGACTGTGGTCACGGTGGAGCACCACCTTAAGGGGTTTTAGTTGAACAAATCAACCCCAGGACACACACACACAGTATTACCTTGGCTTTCGAACAAGTCTGATCACAAATAAATCATGCTTTATATATATAAAGCACGATTTATTCATGATCAGAGGCATTTGTAAACCAAGGTACTATTGTATATATATGATGGGTTTCTTTTGGTTTCTCTCTACCAAATCCACTCAAGGCTTTGGTTGACCCGAGACTATAGTAGACACTTGCCCAAGGTGCCACGCAGTGGGACTGAATCTGGAACCATATGATTGGAAAGCAAGTTTTTTTACCATACAGCCATACCTGCACCTAATGTATAATTTAATTATTACATATATATTACATAATGCATCAACACTCTGCAGACTGTGATAATCAAATGAATAGAAATAAAATTTAGAAACCTATTCTTTTTCTGTGGAGTCTAGTAGCAAATGATCCATAGCCCCAAGACTGTCTGCAACCTGGTGGTTGGTGACCCCAATTTTAGTAAATTTAATTTGCCCAGGTATGACAAAGATATTTTATCGACCTTGTAAGATTAAAAGAAATAAATAGCAGATTGGAAGTCTGACTTGGCATAAAGTCTTTGTAATCACTAGAGAAGATTTTGATAAAGCAGGTATTGTTGTTAGATATGCCAATTCTCTTATTCCATGCTGATATATTAATTAATATGTCAAAAATACCTGCATTATCTTAATCTTTTCAGATTGCATCTCTCTGCTCAGATCAACTTTCCATATTATTTTGCCTCACATAGTTAAAATAAATGTCTAATAGGCTAGTTCTGGGACACTACTTTTTAATGTATATAGATGTATATGTTTGTGTGTATAAATGTGAAGGCATGTGTGTGTGTGTGCATGAGTATACATTATTGCAATTACTGATCATGTTAGGAAATAGTAAAATTTACAAAATTCACAGCAGTAACAAAGCAGCAAATCTTTTCGACAGTGATATACTTAGTACTTTCACTTGTAAATTCAAATGCGTGTGTGTGTGTGTGTGTGTGTACACACATATGTGCAGATGCATGTATACCTTGTGAGAATGTGCTCAGTAAAGGTGTAGTGTGCAGCTGTGGTAGTGCTTTGCTTGCTGCAGGAACTGGAAGAGTCAGTGCCTCACAGCAGTGTTTTCATTCTGGGTACAGGAATCCTCAACCTGAGATGATATTATGAAAGTGCTTTGGAAGAATGTGGTGGTGAGGAGGGGGTGGCCACGTGAAGTGTGTGTGTGTGTGTGGGGGGAGGTTCTTGCAGTGATGATGCTGGTTTATATTTTGCTTTTAAGGTCTTGTTTTTTTCTCCATATCTTTGTTTTCGGTTGGTTCAAAGTGCTGATGTGTGCAATTTGGACACAGTTATGTGCTTTTTGTAGTAAGTCTAATGTATCCGTCAGTGTGTGACTGTTTCTGAGTGGGATGGGAGTGGCTTTAAGTATGGATGTCACATTGCATGTTGGTGCATCTCTAAATTGTCTCAGTCAGTTGTATATGTGAAAGTGTGCAGGGCCAACTCAGGCAGTCATCCAGGGCACCATGTACTAGGGGGCACCAAGGAGGGCGTTACAAAGACAAGGAAATTTCCACAACCGTAAGCTTGTACACACCAAAGTTCAGCTTACTTGGGGCACCAACAACTCTAGGGCCAGCCCTGCCAACAGGAAAGTGGAAATGCCTGTTGGCTATTTCCAGCAGTTGAAGTGACTATGTGGAGCTGGTATTGGAAACCCGTTTTGAGATGTGGGCTGCATGAGACATAACTTATCATTAGGTGGGCTGCACTACTAAAATATTTTAGGCAATTTTTTGTTAGGTATCCTATTCAGAAAATATGATGGGCTGCATAAATTCTTTTTTTTTTCCTTGCCATAAACAATAATCCATACTCACCAGTAAAGTAAACTATAGACTTGCCAAGGATCAGAAATTCTTGGCGTTTTTTTTCTTCCTTACAAGATTTATGTCTTAAGATCTTTGTTCAAGTCTCCTTGCAGTGGACATATTGAAGACTACCTTTTTCTCCTGAGGCTGATAAAATATGTTTAAAACTTTAATTATTGCTGTGATGAGAAACGATAAAAGCAAATAAATGGTTTAATGATAGGTTTGCTGGTGAGATAGCAATCAGTAGTTCCAAGAACGGTAATGCTGCTGTCTTGTAACTGTGTGTGTTATATGTGTGGTTTTGATTATGTCTGGTCAAACCTTGGTATTTGGTTGTTTATGATTGTTTTTTAGCCCCTGCTCAGCTCTATGCCCAGCCTCAGCAGACCAGCCATGTCCATTTTATCATTCTCATGGCATTGCTTTTCTGGTTATAATTTGAGTGAGGTATGGATACTATTCTTAACAAGTTGACCACCCAGAGGTTCTCCCACTGAAGATTGATATGGTCACCTTTCCCAAGAGTGTTTTCTCTTATATCTATCTTGGCAGTTTGGAATTCAGAACTGTGATTCCATTTGTTTGGAGAAGTAAATATTTCTTTGCAATTGTGGTTTTGTGTGGTCTTAACTTTGTAATGATAGTAGTGAGGCTAAGAGACTGGGATACTGACCACATAGTTATGTGATCAAATCTTACACCATATTGTGCTGCCTCTAATCAAGGTTCAGTCTGCCTGGTTGATATGAGGTGCCACTTCTCTTTCATGTCTATCAGTAAGAACATCCAGTAGTAAGATATCCATTCTGCTTTTTACTTGGCACCAGCAACAGTGAAGTCACCAAGTTACTTGCAAGACTATCTCCCCTCCCCTGGTTGAGGAAGGTTTATGTCAGGAGATGAGACGTTTGAATATGAATAGAGGGATAGAAATAGGTGTCTTTCAATAGGGGAGAAATAGGGCTGCCTCAGCTGCAGAGAAAGAGAGAGAGAAGTTGGTGATGCAATATGAAAAGAATACATGAGAGCAAGGATTCCTGCTGGAAACATTAGAATTCCTTACTCGGCGTCTCATGTTAAAGCAGAGGGCATGATGATGAAGATGATAGCAGTGGCAATTTTGTGTATGTGTTTGTGTGGAGTGAATTGATTCCAATACATTACTGGTAGTGTTTGTGTGAAAGATAAAGAAACAGTGTCTATAATAGTTATATCCTTTCTTGAAAAATTTGCTAATGTCTTATAAATAAATGAAAAATAAGATATAATCAATTTTATGTGTTGGGTGAGGCTGTGACCCATTGATGGGTGTAAGTGTCACCATCTTCTCTGAGGTTGTTGAAGTAATTAGATATAAAAAAATACAAAATGGTTAATTCACATTAACTATTATATCTCTCCCCCACTCACAAAAACCAAAATTGCCTTGTCAAAATCAAGTAAATTCAATTGTTATGGAAACCCTGTTTGATCTTTCTATCACACATTCCTCTCTCCTCCTCTAATTCTGTAACTATTTCCATCTCTATCACTGCAATATTTACGCAGCAGTTTATTTATAGATATTTCTAGTCTCCTCTACTGTTAGTTGCTAGGTGGAAGAAGAGATAATCAATCGTTCAGCTTGTTTTCTATTCATTCTAAACTCTTTAAACTCTGGATCCATCCACAAAAGCAGTGTCTTTTGTGTCTATTTTTGGCACAAGCACACATACATGCACACTCAAATCCATAAATTTATGGATTAGGCAAGTCCATTTGTGAGTGTAGGCAGCAGTATTGCAGGATGCACTATTATTGCAAGGTGCACAAGCATTGCAGAATGCACTAGAAATTATCAAAATTGTTGACATACAGAGTTACTACAATCTGAAATCTTATTGTCTTTAATTAAGATGTTATTGAAAGCATTTGGCTGCTATTTTTAGCATGTCAAGCAATCCTGTAGAGGTTCCCTTATTTATTCATTCTAAAAACATTTTATGTGGCAAAGCCAGCTTTTTCAGTTTATTATTTCAGTATTAAAAACAGCACCCTACTGTGACTAAAATTCAGATTTAGATTGTGCCACATCACTGATTTCGTCTGACTAGTCATTCCTACACTACTCCTATTTCAAGGTTGGCCATCTAACAGCTGGAAGAGCGTGCATTTGTAAAAGTTTTTTTCCCCAGTACTGCCCTAACCTATTCCATTCGTGCAAACATGGACGAACGGAAATAAAAGAAAATAGCTGAAGAAAATCATTGTCCAGTCATTGCTACCTTGACAAAAAAAAAAAAGTGCAGATGTAGTTGTGTTGTAAGAAGCTTGCTTCCTATCCATGTGGTTCCTGGTTCAATCTCACTGCATGGCACCTTGGGCGAGTGTTTTCTACTATAGCTGCATATTTGAGTCAGTGTTTGTCCTACCCCCTATCTCTTGACAACTGATGTTGGTGTGTTTATATCCACGTAACTTAGTGGTTTGCAAGTATTAAAAATTATATTATACTTGTTTCAATCATTGGACTGTGTCCATGCTGGAGCACCGCCTTGAAGGGTTTTATTTGAGAAAATCAACCCCAGTACGGTTTATGTTTTATATAGTAAACCAGTACAATAAGTCTGGTACTTATTGTATTGGTTTCTTTTACTGGACCACTGAGTTACAGGAATGTAAACAAAAATCACTACATTTTATTTTACTTTCCATTCTTTCATGACCAAAATAAGTACCAGTTGAATACTGGGCTTGATGTAATCAACTGTCCTCTCCCTTCAAAATAGCTGGCTTTGTGCCTTGTATTTGTTCTGAGTTCAAATCTCATTGCAGGCAACTTTGCCTTTCATCTTTCTGGCTTAGATAAAGTATCAATCAAGTACTTGGGTTGATGTACTCGACTGTTCCTCTTCTGCAAAATTTCTGGTCTTGTACTTATGTTAGAAACCATTATTATTAAGGCAGCGAGTTGGCAGACTCGTTAGTATGCCAGGCAAACTGCTTTATGGCATTTCATCCGTCTTTATGTTCTGAATTCCAATCCTGCCACAGTCTACTTTGCGTTTCATCCTTTCGGGGTTGATAAAGTAAGTACCTGTTGAGCACCAGGATCAATGTAAATAACTTACTTCCTCCTCCAAACTCACTGGCCTTCTGCCTATGTTAAAAGCATCATCATTGTCATTTACTGTCTACTTTCCATGCTGGCATGGGTTAGAGAGTTTGACTGAGGACTGGTTAACCAGGAGGCTGCACCAGGCTCTCTGGCAAGGTTTCTACAGCTGAATGCCCTTCCTGATGCCAACCACTCTGAGAGCGTAGTGGGTGCGTTTTATGTGCCTATACAAGAAAGGATTATTATTATTATCACTTAGAATTTCCATAATTATTGTAAAAAAAAATTTTTTTAATTGCAACAGACAATATGCTGATTACCATTTTTTACTGCAAATATTTTGTAATGGTTTAGTGATGAACTAACAAAATCAGTAGAACAATTAACAAAATTCCATGCCATATGTCCATTTATATTCTGAGTTCAAATCTCTCTGGGTTCAGCTTTATCTGTCATTAAAACAAATACTAGACAAATATCGTATAGGGCCAATGCCATTGACTGTTCCCTCCTCCCTACTCAACATGTGTAGCCTTGTATCTAATTTGGAAATCAATATTTTTCATAGTGATTCAGAAACACTACTTGTACAGTCATGTGATTCTTCAGAATTCTTATTGGTACTTTTGCAAAAAAGAATGTATCTTCTTGATTGAATTTTAGTTGGGAGATGAATGGTGGTGAGGAGAGAAGGATGCCATGTAATTGGATAAATAATTAAATTTCTTAAAATTTATCATGTCGAGTTTTTATTCTTTTTTTTATAGTGAATCTTTCAAAATATCTCATGAAGGATTTCTTCCCAAATAAATACTATTCTAGATATTTTAAAAAGACTCATTAGGAAAAACTCTGAAATTTGTTATCGACTGTTGAAGTCTACTTCAGGTTATTCCTGTATGAATTGGAGAAGGAATTAAGAGTGTAATTCTTTCATTTTGCAATAATTACATGTTCAGTTATGTACCTTTATGTTCTGACTTTAGATACACTGAGATCAACCATTGCCTTTCATCCTTCTTGGTTTGATAAACTGAAATACCAGTTAAAAAATTGATTTCTAGTTTTGTATCTAACCTAGAAATTATTCAAAAAGTTAAAAAGTATACATATAACATGTATATATGTATACATACATACATAGACACACACACATGTATATGTATATATATGATGATGTATGTGAATATAAATACACACATATATATGCATATTTTTTTTCTTTTCTTTTGAAATTATAGCTATACGGTGTAGCAGATGCAAGGGTAGATTGTCTTTTTTCTATTTCTTAATAAACCTGAGCAGAATTGTAATGTGTAACTAAATTTTTTTTTTTGTTTTAATTTTTAGGTTGGATACTTTTTTTTTCCAAATTGGTTTGATGTGAAGTGTTTAACAGTTAACAGTGTATCATTTGCATGTCGATTGAGTTTATATTTGAACTAATTAACACCATTTTTAAAATTTAGCAGTTTTATTACTTGTTTCTCTAACTCAATAGATTTAAGTAGCTAGTTTAAGAGGTTGTGTCAGATGTTAATTAGTAACTCGGTCAGCTATCATTTAACGGATACATGGTTCAAATTCCATCAGTGGATTTGTTGTTGCCCTCTTTCTGTCTAACATGATTATTTCTGTTGTTATATTTGCCTGTGTGTGGTTTATTTATAAATGTGTATGTACCTGAGTGTTACTTGGATCAGGGTTAAATGAATACTAGAATTGCTGTTTTCTATGATTTCATGTATATGCAACCACGTGACATGTAAAGATTTAAAAAAGATGTGGTGTGGCGTTTGAAAATTTTATATACTTACCTCACCCAATATATATATATATATATATATATATATATATATTTCCAACATATACAATTATTCTAGTGTGTGAGACCTTTTTATATAGTTCTAATTGATACTTACATTAAAATATCACCAAATTACTAATATTTTTCACCTGCTGGCATGGGTTAGGTGAATATAAATTTATGAAGCCATATTTTACTGCCAGATGCCCTTACTGCTGTTAATTATTCCCTGCTTTTCAAATCAGGGAGTTTCCATTCCACTGAACTTCAAAAATACAGAAGTAGTTGATGACTTATTGGCATGGAAATGTCAGTACACATCACTCTGCAGCTCAGAGTATTTTCACATGTAGTGTAGACATACAGGCTTGTGTGTGTGTGTGCGTTCACATGTGCAGAATTTTGTTTAGTATCCATCTATTAAATTCACTTACCAAAACATTGGTCAACCCATGGCTGGGAAGCAAAGTGCTTGGTCACACAGCCATACTTGTGGCAACTGTTTTATATATATATATATGAAAGAAATATTTGAAAAAATGTCTCCAGTACATTGTTCATGGGAAGGACTTCAATTCAAATTACTTTCATTTAAAGTTACTAATGCATAGATATCACTGTTTCCCTTTCACTGAGATCTTGAGGTTTATATTTATGTTTGAAGCGTGGTGAAAGAAAATCTGAATTTCTGTTGTCACTCATCCTGCTTATTGTAGCAAACAGACCTTCCCTGCCAGAAATAACAGTTGAATTTTCTTCTAATCAGACTCTGTCATCTTTAAAATAGTCAGCTGGAGAGAGGACATAAAATAATGTTGCCCTAGATAGGCTGGTCATGCCTGAAACACCTCTCATCCTACGTCTGTTGAATCAGATAAGACCTGTGATTAAACAAGAAGAAAATATTGGCCACCATATTGCAATAGTGAAAACTCAATAGACTTAATATGCAGTATTGTTCTCTCTCATGTTCCGCACTCCTTTGCTGATACTTTAAAGAGAAGCATGAATATCTCTAAATCCAAGTTTCCCTCTTCCTATGCAGGAATTATTTTTAGTAAAGTCTTGCTCAATTATTGTAAATTAACATCAAAGTTTAAATAGAATTATGTGATTCCACTAATCCTACTAAACTCAAGAATTTCTCTTTTCCTTTCTTTTGTTTGTGTTTCTATCTAATGTATATTTGTACCTAATGTATGTAATTATTTTGGCCTAATAGTAAAAAGGAAATTGCTCTTATTGTTGTTATTAATTATTATGTAATAATGAAGTGTTTAAAGAAGTAGAGTTAAAATAGAAAATATGCAGACCGCTTGGCAGAATGTGTCATAAATGTATTATATTCTGCTACAAGATATCTGTTGCATCCTTGAGCAAGACACTTAGCACTTCCTACCTTATCTAATTAAGAAACCATTATATTCATCATTGCAGTAATATATTACAAATTATTCTGGCTTCTATAGTTATCTTCTGAATAATGTTTACTGATTGAGTTTGTATTCATTTCTATGCTGTCCATTTCAGTAATTGAATTAGCTAAATTTTATTGATTTCCAATAATTATTATTCTTTTTTTTTTTTGGTCGTTTGTTGTTTTAAAATAAAATTCTTTTTTTTTTCTCTGTTTAATTATAAACCATCTTTGGAATCATTGAAGAACCATTGTTAATACTGTTGCCTGTGTTGTGTTTGTCTTTGCAGTGGTTTGAAGAGAAACAGCAACAGGTTGAGGCATTGGACACTCAGCTTCAGAAGTTACATAGAAGTGTAGAAAACTTGGTGCAACAACGAAGAGGTGAGTAATGCCCCCCAATGTGGTGATGGTGTTGTTTTAATTTCAGTTTGACTTTAGTTGAGTAAAATCTATGATCAAAGGTATGCCAGCTGCGACCAGCTAGATTTTTTTAATATATTCTGCTAGTCATCACTATCATCATTGTCATCATCCATTTCCCATGCTGGCATAGGTTGGATGTTTTGGTAGGAGCTGACGAGGTCCCAATTGTCTCTTTTGGCATGGTTTCTACTGCTTGATGCCCATTTAAATGTCAACCACCTTACAATGTGTGCAAGGTGCTTTTTAAATGCTACCTGCACATGTACATTTTATGTAGCACTGGCCCTTGCAAGACAAAGACCTCTTGGCCAGGAGAGGGAGTGAAGGCATGGTCTTTACGGTCATACCTGAATGTATGGGTTGTCTTGATTTTACTTAGCTTGATGTGTTTTCTCAAGCACTGCAAATTGCCAGAAGTCTCGGTCCTTTGTTATCTCTTCAGTGAGGCCCAGCATCAGAAGATCCTTTCTCACCAACAAATGTGATTTTTGGTTAAAACACTAAAAATCCAGTAAAGAGAAGGAAACACAGCACCAGTAGACTTTGGGTAGCCAGCTGTTAGAATAACTGATGCCAAAATCCATAAGCATGTACAAACTTGCCAAAGAAATACTGACTACACTAGAATAATTGTCAAGATGTTAAATTGTAGAAAAAGAATTAGATGATGGTGCAGGCATAGCTTTGTAGATATGAAATTTGCTTCATAGTGATGTTTTTTTAGATTCTATCCCTCCACATAGCTTTCTGGGCAAGTGTCATCTATCATAGTATTTGATTAATCACTACCTTTGAATGAAATTGGTGGATGGAAACTATAAGGAAGCCCATTAAATGTATGAGTCTGTAAATGTTTACATTCCACACGTCCTTGCTGGACATCATGAGTTAAATAGTGATGTTATGTTTACATCCCTTTGTGACACTGTGCTGTTGATTTGTGACTACAGGAAAATTTTGCCTCAGTAAGTGTTTGTACAACCCATATTAGCATGGAAAATTGAACATAAAATGAATGAAATGCCTTTATTTTATGAAAGTTAAATTCCTTTTTGCTCTCTTTTTTTTTTCAGAGTTGTGTTTAAGCACTGGTCAATTTGCCAAAAGTGCTGCAATGTTGGGCAATGCTGAAGAACATACAGCTTTGTCACGGGCCCTGTCACAGTTAGCTGAGACTGAAGAGAAAGTAGAGCTGTTGCATAAAGATCAAGCCGACCAGGACTACTATGTTATTTCGGAGCTGCTGAAGGATTACATCAACTTGATACAGTCAGTGAAGGTTTGTGTTATCTCTTTTAAATTGACTGATTGATTTTTTTATGTGACAATGTATTTGATGTTTGTTTGTTACCAAGAACTTGAGTCATTATGCATTTGTTAGTGTACTTAACCAATATTAATTGGTGCTTCTATGTGTGTGTGTATTTAGGTTAAGCTCCTTGGATCATAATCCTAAACTTTATGTTGTCAGTTATTGAAACATTTGAAGTAAAGAAGCAGCTATATAGGCAAAAATATTCGCAAACACATGAAGATACATCACAGAATCATCTGTTCAATTCTCATCTTAAGAACAAGTGAAATATTCATCTGTTGACATGAAAAATTGCATATTTCCATGCTTTCGGTATCAAGTATAAAACATGAAAGCAAAGAAAATAGTAATTGTTAGTGCAGTTTTAGTGTGGCTGAATAGATGATTTTTTTTTTTTAATTATATGCTGATTTGATTCATTAACACTAAAACTTCATTATCAAAAGCTAATGAAGACTTGCAAATATATATTTGCAAATGAATAGATGATTATTTCCCACATGAAATCTATGCTGTACTTTTTATTCTAAATGTATTGTATGTTCTGCATATTGTTATTCAATAGATGAATGTGTGACTATTTTATAACGGTTTTACAGCAACCAATCAAATGTAGGTAATGTAGGCTCATTCTGATGTGTTTATGAATGTTTTTACTTACATATTATAGTTCCCACCCCACCCCACCCTACTCGTTTGAATAATTGTTGATATAAAATTAGTTACATTCAAAACTGTCAATTGTTCACTATATTTAATGTGGTAACTACATTTTTCGTCATTTGTAAATAAAAATGATCAGTAATCAATACATATTGATACAATAATTCAGAGATTTCATTAGGCTTGTGTATCATTTAATACTGACAATAACTTTTGAGCTTAGTACTTTTAAGATTTGTATGTATCAAGTCATTCAGTTTGTATCTTTAAAAAAATTTTTTTTAGCCTAGTGTCTATTGCTAGAGTAAATAAAGCAATTTGTCATCTCAGAAGTTTTGTCAGTTGTCAGTGATTCACTTATATTATAAAGTTTCTGTACATTTAGTTCTGGTCTGTGGTTTCAAATTTTTGAAAAAATACATCCTCAAATTGTCACAGAAATGTTTGATGCTTCTTCTGACACAGTGGCATGAATTATGGCTGTTTAAAATTAAAACTCTTTGCCCTGTAGAGAAACCCAACAAAATGCTTGCAAATGGATTTCATACAAATCAGCATATGTATCAACATGGAGAAATATCAATTAAAGTAAGGATGATAATGATTACAATGAATAAAACTGCTGTAAAATCAGTGTAAACCAGCTATATATTTCACTCTGAGAGAGAGAGAGAGTTTGTATGTGTGTGATGCAGTTATTAATTTAATGTTTTTCTTTGTAATTCCTTCTGGATGTTTGTTTAATCATATTTGATATATTTTATCTCCAATTGCCAGGATGTTTTCCATGAACGTGTCAAATGTTATAAAAACTGGAAGGATGCTGAAGTGATGTTGGCCAGAAAGCGAGAGAACAAGGCTCGTCTTGAAGTGGCCCATAAAACTGATAAATTATCTCAAGCCCAGCAAGAAATTACAGAGGTAAATCAAACTTGATAGATATTATCTTACTTTACTTCTTAATTCATAAAATTATAGTTGTATGTCAGAAATGGTTTTAGAGCTGTAGAAGTCACTGTGGGAAAGTTGGAAGGGCTGTATCAAGGGATTGGGGAAGTGTAACAGGTTGATTGTGAAAGTGCAGCAGGTGTTAGTCTGATCAAAGTGTGGACATAAAATAAAGTACCTTACTTTAAAAAAGAAGCAGCTATGGTTGACACCAAGAATACAACTTCAAGAAACAACTTTATATCATCCCCATATATTCACACTGTTGAACATAAATACATATCAAAATACCAGGGCATTCAGCACACAAAACCCAAAGGTATAAGAATATACATATATACACATATAAAAATATGTGAAAAACCTGTAAAGAATGACGTGTATGAAGAAAATACATGAAATTGACTAAAAATTAAAATAATAAGATAGTTAAACTATTAAAGGTAAAAGGAATCCAGAATAATGACCATTGTAAAGTGCATGAAAGAATTAAGTCTACAGCTGTTTCAGTAGCCACTGCCATAATCCATTTACACATTAAAACACCAAGCCAGCAATGGCCCTTTCATCAGGAAAAACTATCTTCACCAAAGAAGTTTCACATTTTGGCATAGAACACTATTAGACACCTAATTTCAGCATCCATCACAAATTAAGAAATTTTTATAATTTTACATGGCACAATATGAAAAGAAATATCACTAAATACAGCTCTTTTTAATAAAAATGTTTCCATACTTGTGATAAAAAAAATATATCTCTGAAATGCTCCAAATATCAACTCAGTCTGCCAAGCCTTACATATTATAAAATTTTAAATAAGTGTACTATAAAAGCTTCTTATCCAACAATACCAATTATCTAGCAATCCCTATTGGCTGTAAACCAAACAGTGAATCATCTAGCATCTAAAATATACAATCCTGCAACTGCATATGCTCAAGAATGTCCATTCAAACATAGATGCATACTAAAGTTATTGTTGGGTGTGCACAGTTAAAGCATATGTCAAAATCTTATATTGGTTTAAAAGCAATTTGTTCAAAATATAGATACAACACAGAAACACTTTCTGAACCAATGTAGAACTACAGACACTAGCTTATCCAATATAAAATTTGGACATAGTCTCTGTTTTAACTGTTGCACAGTCAACAACATCTTTTGTGATGTATCTATGGCAAGGTGGACATTTTGTTAAGCTTTTGCATTTGAAAGATCATACATTCAAACATTTGGATGAATCATAATTTGGTTTAGTTCTTATTCAACAAGGATGACGAAAAGTTTAGTGTGGTCAAATAGAAAACTTAGTGTTTTTGTTGAAAATTTCACAATATGTATGGGACTGTGAAGAGGGAAATGTTTTGGAAACATTTTAAAGAATATTTTGCTTAACAAGTATTGGGACATTTTTATTAAAAGGAGTGTTATACCAAGTGATATTTATGAGTTTGTGTGGATTGCCATTTTCTCTATAACTAATGTTTACAGTGAATCTATTATGTAATACTCATTATTGCATTACTTTAAAACATTATTTGGCCTTGTGACTAGTACAACCTGATTAGATTTTGGGATTGATCCGGTACTAGACAAGGATTCTGGATTATTTTTTTGTTTTTTTTTTTACTTAATTTTTGTGAGCAGTCGGGTTCATTTTCAGTATTCTCCTTTGTGAGATAAGTTGAGTTTATTTGAGATATTCTCATTTTAAAAATCATCTCTGGTTAATTGTTGAGAGGACATTGGTGTTGCCTTGACAGAGGTTTGCGCTCTCTGAGTGCTTTTGTTGACTATAACTTCATTGAAAGATTGGCTGGAAAAGTTCCTTAGAGACCCCCTAAATATCAAGAGGTAAACTATAGCATTAAATGGAAATTGGTTTGTGTCACTAAACCATACAAGCAAGATATTGTTCTCAAATCTCCTACCCTTTCTCTACAGAAGTTCTGAACTAACCTCAAGCTGTATATATAAATATGTATGCTAAAATATTTTAAGTTATTTATAAGTTACTGAAGAATATAAACTTCGTACATCAGTATATCCACCCCACCAAGAAAATTAAGTAAAATAATCTATATATATTCAATATACAGACAGTTATACTTCTGAAGAAGGTTTATGGTATTTACAGTTTCAGTGTAATCTATATAAATTAAACTGTAAAGAACTTTCATGATTAATAATGCATCTCATAATTAATTTAATATAATATACACACCACTGATAGTCTAATTCTTATTCTATTATTAATATTGGCTCATTTTCCTAATTAAAGCAATATATCATTTTATTATCTTAAAAACATACCCGTACCTGCATATATTTATATCAACAATACCACTGAATCTTCTACTATAAATTTCTTTCTTGGCACTTTTGTTCTTAACTTGATGGCCTTTTCTAAAAAAAGACCTTTAGATCTTGGATTTCAGTGTAATGCATCATCATTACATCAAGCTCATTTATATTTAATGTGATTCTTTCAAACTTATGTGATTTATAAATGAATTCACCAATTCAAATCTGCTACTGAATATAACATTCTTCACCTTACTACACTTAATGTAATAATCTAATTTGAGATTGTACAATGCAAGGAAAAAGCATATTATACATACATTGGTTCTTATTTCACACAGTTCTTTACTTTCACTGTGTTATTTAATTATCTGATATTCAATGTTATTTTGTATTACACTTGTTCTCAAAAATATATCATCATTGTCATTTAATTTGCACTTTTCCATGATTTGCATGGGTCAGACAGAATTTGTTGAGGCAAATTTTCTATGACTGGATATCCTTCCTCTTGCCAAATCCCACCTGTTTCCAAACAGGTTTCTATTTTCCCAGGGCCAGACCTGTATTTCATGAAAGACTAGAAACAAACAATCTTGCTTGTATGATGACAATGCTCATTTACAATCAGGTGATGTCTAATCAAGGATGCACATGCATGTACACATGTACATACATACATACATACTTACATATATATATATATATATACATGTACACACACATACTTATATATATATATAATGGACTTCTTTCAGTTTCTGTCTATAAAATCCACTCAAAAAGCTTTGATCGGCCTATTGCTATAGTAAAAAATACTTGCCCAAGGTGTTGCACAGTAGGACTGAACTCATGACCTCATGGTTGAGAAGGAAGCTTCTTAACTGCATGGCCATGCCTGTGCCTTCGTATAATTTAAAATACTCAAGATTTGAAGCCATTGCTCACTTTTTATCTTTTGATGTTCAACTTCATTGGTTTGGAACTTAAATCTTAGATTTCATAATCAACAACGCACTACACTTAACCATACTGAAACAATGCATTGGCTGTAAAACTGCTCATTTTACAAATGATTCAAAGAAGTCATCAAATGTCATTAACCTCATTAAACAACAGACTCACTGTTGTTTATACAGACACTTCTCCTAAAGGTTTTCTGTAAAACCCACACACATGTCCCAAATACTTTTATCAGTGTGTTTATTTCCACAGTTTTTATCATATTGTAATTTATGCATCAATGCATGTTTATTTATACACCATTCATGTAATTTCATTTCATTTTATCTATTTTCTTTGAGTCTCTCATTTCATTTCATTTTATTTTTATCTGCAATCATTCACTTATATCTTGAGCTGTTTTAATTCGTGACATATTAAAATTCCTCTTTTCCATTTGCCTCCTATTAAACATTATTCCCTGTCATAACTCTTTGCTCATTACTGCAATTACGTAAGCAATATGTTTACAGGTGGCTTTTATTACAATTTTTGATAATTTGTCCTTTGAAACCACAATAAATTGTAATCTTCCACTGTTTCATCAAATTACATGGTTTAAATTATGTTTGTATCTGTATGATTTATTTACGTGTGTGTGTATGTGTAAAGTCAAAAACTAAAATTTATGATATTTCGTTTTTGGATTTGGTTTGCAAGATTCTTTGTGAGTTCGTGTATTGAAGCATATTCTGTTGTGTCTGGGGAGAGTCATTTTCTTTTTGTGCCTTATAATTTAACACACTCACCGGTAAAATTTCCACTTATTTCTTATTTTTATTTTTCTAAAATTTTCATAGTGTCTTGTAACCTTTTCAATAGTCAAAAATATTGAAAATTTTAGAAAAATAAAAATATGGAATAAGTGGAAATTTTACTGGTGAGTGTGTTAAACTATAAGGCACAAAAAGAAAATAGTAAACACTTGCCCAAGGTGTTGTGCTGTGGGACTGAACTTAGGACTGCATGAATGGGAAGGAAGCTTCTTAACTACATAGCCTGTGCCAAAAATGTTTATTTCTAAATCCTCTAAATGCCTTCTGCCAATATGGATATCTAGTTGGAAAGTTCCTTTTCAAATTGAAAGTCTTTTTCTTTTTTTTTTTTTCAACCCCTCAAGCCTTGCAGTTGCCAGAGAAAGCTTTTTCTCTTCTTGCCACTGATGTTGTCCAAAGAAGTAGCAAAGATTGATACAGCTACACCTTTGTGCTATTACAGGTGTTGCTATCAGAGTGCAAAGATCCAGAACAAATATTGCATGCACTCATACTTTCATTTATTAATGTGATTCATGACCAATGACCATATGTTTCATCATCATGCATCCATTTTCCATGCTGGTATGGGTTGGATGGCTTGACAAGAACTGGCAAGGCCAGGGGTTGCATCAGGTTCAATAGTTTGTTTTGAATTGGTTTCTATAGCCCTGTGAGTGAATGTCGTAGCTGGACAACTGGTGTTGGTTTGTTTATGTTCCCATAACTTAGCAATTTGGCAATAAGAGACTGCCAAAATAAGAACCAGAATTCAAATAAAGAATTCCTGGAGTCAATTTGTTTGATAAAATCTTTCTAGGTGGTGACCCTGCATGGCCACAGTCTAATGACTGAAACACAGAAATTAAAGATGTATAAGTGGGTTATTAAATGATAGTGCATATATATATATATTCATATATATATAATACATGCATACACATATATAAAATACACACACACAAATACATATATATATATATATATATATATATGTATAATACACACTTGTATATTCATATATACACACACATACATGTATCATCATCATTTCACATCCTTTTTTCATGCTGGCATGAGTTATATGGTTTGACTGAAAACTGGTAAGCTGTGGAGCTGCACCAGGTTCCAGTCCTATTTGGCATGGTTTCTACACCTGGATGCCCTTCCTAATGTCAACTACTCCAAGCGTGTGGTGGGTGCTTTTTATGTGCCAGTTACATGACACTGGTGCCAGCCTTGACTATTCATGTATATATACATGTACACATAAATGCATATACAAATATATATTTCATTGTATTCTCTTTTCAGTGGGAACAAAAACTAGAGAAAGGTCAAGAAGACTTTGAGAAAATATCAGAAATAATCCGGAAAGAAGTGAAGTTTTTTGAAGTGTGCAGAGTGGCTGACTTTAAAGCTGCTGTGATTACTTACCTGGAACATTTGATGGAGACTCAACAAAAGGTGAGTAATGGATTGAAGAGAAGGATGAAGGCCATAGCTACTACAGAGTTGTGTACACCGAGAGAGAGAGAGAGAGAGAGAGAGAGAGAGAAAGCAATAGTAGTTCTTAATTTTGAGACTATAACTCAGTGCATTACCTTCCACTATTATGTAAAAAAAAATTTGACTTGGTAATCAATTGATGTTTTCTCTCTATCTCTCTCTCTTACAAACTATGTATACATACATTTACACACACACACACACATATATATAGAGTTTGTGTAAGATATATATGGCCGAATAAGAAATTCCTTTGTACAGTATTATATCTTTGCAAAAGTGAATAGAAATGGCATTTCGGATAATTTTTCCACTTTAATAATTTAATGTTCATTAGTTTACATGTCTAGGTTTTCAACCTTTTGTAAATTAATTATTAAAGTGGGATAATTATCAGAAAAGCCATTTCTATTCATTTTTGCAAGTAATATAATGTGTGTGTGTGTGTGTGTGTGTGTGTGTGTGTGTGTGTGTATATATATATACACCCACCCACAGGGTGTGGTGAATGAACTGTCATCTAAATTACGCAAAAATGAAAATAACACTGACACCTCATTTTAACAGATATATTTACCAAAATTACATAAAAAATATCTTGGAACACTAAAGAGTAAATTTATTCAATGAAATCATCATTGGGTTCAACCACACCCTCCAGATGACTTTGGAATCTCCTGCAACTCTTCTGGACAGTCTCTTTGTTTAGGATGATGAATACTGCCATAATCTTTGCCTTCAGTTGATCTTCGGTGTTACAAGGAGTTTGTTGGTCTCTTGCTCAACTGCACCCCACACAATAATCAAGGAGGTTGCAGTCTGAGGAGTTAGGTGACCAGATGTTAGGAGTGACGTGGTTGCAAAAATTGTCTGACAGCCATGACTGGGATCCCCTGCTTGTGTGGCATGGGGCAGAGTCCTGTTGCCAGACGTAGGGTTTTCTTGATCCAGGGCAGCACTACCTCCTCCAGGCACTTGATGTAGGTCTCCATGTTGAGTTTGAGGCTGTGTGGAATGATGAATGGAGGTATATCACTATCACTAGTGATCACTCCAAACACCATGATGTTGACTGGATGTTTGATTTTTATTACTCTTGGTATGTCCTCAGATTGACACCCAAACATTCTGAAATGTATGTATTAGAGTTTCCAGCTCAAATGCCAAGCAGTACAACATGTTGTTTCCAAATTTCAGGCAGAATAAATTGCGTCATGGTGCTGTTTATCTCACAGATGGTCCCCAATTGACCCTACTATACTGTGTAGTTGACAAAATCAAAAACAAATAATGCACATGCTCAAAATTAAAAATATAAAATGGTGACAATTTACCCACTGCACCCTATATATGTGTGTGTCTTTGTCAATGAACTTTTGTAACCTAGTGGTTTGGATGTGGCACTCAAAGTTGCAAGATCATCGTTTCAGTTCAGTGTGATGTGTTTCTTGAGCAAAGCACTTTATCGCATGTTGTTTGAGTTCACTCAGCTGCAAATGAGTAACCCTGTGGTCGACTGGCATCCCATTCAGACAATGTTGTGGTCTCTGTCACTTAAATATGCTATGTATCTTGTCATTACATTCATAATTTTCTTCACAATAAAGCATCCTTTTAGTTAAGTGGAATAAGATGGTATATTATTGACTTTCAGCTGACCAAATGAGATAAGATAGTACACAACTGGCTCATGAGTTGATCTGGTAACATCCTGCTTTTTTTGTTTTCCTCTCACAGACAGTGCCTCAAGGACTACATTTGATTTCTTAAGTTAGTAAAGTATGATTTGAAGGAAAGCTGGTTGTTGTTTCTAACAGGTTGAGCAATGACGCAGAAGCTCTCTTAATGGTTTGAACTTTTCAGTTGCACTAGAAATTGCAATGTTTTATTTGGCAACGTAATGTCTTCGTTTTCCAGGGTATATAATTAGTTACATTGACTCACCTTGATACCTGCTTGACAGACCAATAATTATTTTATTGACCTTGGAAACAAGAAAAATCTAGACTCAGAATTTAAAAGGGATCAAATATCTTTTATCTTTTACTTTTTTGCCATAGGACTGTGGCCATGCTGGGCCACCACCTTGAATGGTTCAGTAAAAAAAAAATCAATGGGAGTACTTAATTTTTAAGTTTGGTACTTATTATATCAGTCACTTTTGCTGAACTGCTAATGTTTGGAGGACATAAACAAACCAACACCAGTTGTCATTTGGTGGTGAGGATAGACATACACACAATACTTAGAGTTTCTGCCTACCAGATTTACTCACGCCGTTAATTGGCCCAGGGTTATGGAAGACGGCACTTGCCTAAGGTGCGACACATTGAGACTGAACCCAAAACCATGTGGTTGCAAGTTTCGTAACCATATGGCTATGCCTACACCTATAAAAGTATGCTAAATATTTAGGTTACTCTAGAGCTTTTACAGCCGAAGTAAAATAAATTTAAGTAGGTGCAGGTATGACTGTGTGGCAAGAAGCTAGCTTCCCAACCAGACTGTTCTAAGTTCAGTCCCACTGCATGGCACTTGGGTGTTTTCTACTATAGCCTCATGCCAATCAAAGCTTTGTGAGTGGATTTGGTAAACGGAAACTGAAAGAAACCTGTTGCGTCTATGTATATATGTATATATATATATATATATATATATATATATATATATATATATATATATATATAGTCTTTTATTCTTTTACTTGTTTGTCATTTGACTGCGACTTAATATGGAGCACCGCCTTGAAGGGTTTTAGTTGAAGAAATCAACTCCAGAACTTATTCTTTGTAAGCCTGGTACTTATGCTATTAGTCTCCTTTGCCAAACTGCTAAGTTATGGGGACATGAACATACCAGCATCAGTTGTCAAGTGATGGTGGAGAGGACAAACACAGACACTCAGATATATTAACATATATATACCATGGGCTTCTTTCAGTTTCCGTCTAGCAAATCCACTCACAAGGCTTTGGTCAGCCCAAGGCTTTAGTAGATGACACTTGCCCAAGGTGCCATGCGTTGGGACTGAACCTGGAACTATGTATGTCTTTGAGTCTGTTCACCACCACTGCTTGTTGGTGTGTTTACATCCTTGTAACTTAGTGGTTCAGCAAAAGAGATAAATAGAATAAGTACCAGGCTCGAAAACAAAAGAACTTGGGTTGATTCATTTGACTAAAAACTCTTCAAGGCAGTGCCCCAGCATAGCCTCAGCCTAATGACTGAAACAGGTAAAGGTAAAAAGTTTACATATATCAAATATTATTTGTCCAGAAGGGAGGGGAATCTGAAATATCCACTCTGATGGAGGAATCAGTTCTTTTGTTTCAAGACAATATTTCTGCAGAAATGACCCTGCGACTGTGGTACACGGACAAATATGTTGTAGGCCAACCCATGTTAGCAACAAAGAAAGTTAAAATGGTGAGGATGTCTTCCCATCCCTTCTCCCCATGTGTAGGGATTCACATCTTTTAAAAAAGTCATTATTGTTTCTAATCCATTTCTTTTTTTTTTTCTTCTTCTTCTTTTACAGCTTATTAAATACTGGGAAGCATTTTTACCTGAAGCTAAAGCAATTGCGTGATAAAAGCAAGGTGACATCCTTAATCTACAGGAGTCAGGGTGGAAAGTTGAGATGATATGGAGTGAGTTGGAGTGAATATGGAAGACCTCGTGTGACTAACAATGTCTGCGTAAATATGGCATTTGGTGTTTGTAACAGCAGCAGCAGCAGCAGTTGTGTTGGTGGTGTTTAGTGATTTCAGCAGGGTTGTTGGTGATTGCACACAGTACCCACACTTCTTTTATTAGCAGCTGGCACACCACCCTGTATCACTATCATCCCTCTCTATCACCACTATTAACTAGTGATATATATACACATATATATATACAGACACACACACCCATATTCATTCATGCATGTGTGTGTGTGTATGTATTTATATATACATATATACCAATATTGAATTATACTTCTGGAATTATCTAACTCACTACCATTATTCAGCTCCAATCATGACAACTGTCATATATAAATATATTTTATATATACATATATATATAGATATATATATATATAGATATTATATATATTATATATATGCCATATATATATGTATGTATATATATTTTGTACTCTTTGTATAAATGATTAAAGACAAACAACACATAAGGATTTTTTCTTCCTCGCTTTTCGTAAAAAAGAAATTTGATTATATTTTGTTTTCTTGTTATTGTTACTTGCTTCCTGATATGAAAGTTCCTCTGAAAAGAAAAAGAAAAAAGAAAATTTTTCCTGGTGTTAAAAGAAATAAACTATGCTCTAATCTTTCACTAGTTTTTTTGATTTCCCCCTTATTTGTTGCTTTCTTTTATTTTTCTGTCTTGTGCTTGTTTCGGTTATCAGACTGCGGTCATGCTGGAGCCACTGCCATGAGAGGATTTTAGTCAAATTGCCCCCCCCCACCACCACCAATCCCTCTCAGTACTTATTTTTTACAGTTTGTTATTTTATCAGTCTTGTTTGCTGATTTGCTCAGTACAGGGATGTAAACAAATCACCACCAGTCGTCAAGCTGTTGGTGTGGAGGCACAGCCAAACATACTCATGCATACACACACACACACACACATAAATGTGCACATGTACATGGCAGGCTTCTAAACATTTCTGTCTACCAAATTACAAGGCATTGGTCAGCCTGAGGCTATAGTAGAAGACACTTACCCAAGGTGCCGTGCAGTGGGACTGAACCAAAACTACATGGTTGCAAAGCATACTTCTTAACCACACAGCCATGCCTGCACCTAAAAGTATACAACACCTCCCTATTGTATAACCAAACCCTGGTCTACTATGCAACAGGCAGGGATACTAACCACTATACAACTGAGGACTTGCTTTCTTAGACTTTTTAAAAACGTCCATTTTTTGAAATATTTTTTTTATTCATGTTTAGTCTCTCCAGATGATTGAAGTGGCTTCAAGTTTAACAGTATTCTAAAATCCCCGTCAGTCTGCACAAATACTCTAGCTTGATGGACTGATAGGATAGACTGGACATTATTCCGAGACATTTAAGTTAAACTGGTCTTGTTAATCTTCTTACACAATAAGAGTTATATTGTGTCGTAGTTTAGCTTCAAGTTAGTGCTTTAATCAGGTTGACTGTTGATCTTTGTCATGACCGTGCTGCATGTTTTGTGTATATGGGTGTAGGCCTAGCTGTGTGGTTAAGAAGCTTGCTTCACAATCATATGGTTTCAGGTTCAATTCACAGCATGGCACCTGAAGCGTCTTTTACTATAGTCCCAGTCCAAACAGTATCCTATGAGTGAATGTTGATGTAAACTGTATGGAAGCCTGTGTGTGCGTATGTTTGTGTTCTCCTCCTCCTGCCATTGCTTGATAACCAGTGTTGGTTTATTTACATCCATATAACTCAGTAGTTTGGCAAAGGTGACCAGTAAAATAAGTACCAGACTTGCAAAAATAAGCACTGAGGATGATTTGTTCAACTAAACCCTCCAAGATGTTGCTCCAGTATGGCTGCAGTCCAATGAATGAAACAAGTAAATGGTAAATGATATCTAGAGCTATTTTATCCAGTGTGTTTTTTTTTTCTTTAATCCTTTTTGGACACCCAGGCCGATGAATCGGCCTGATGAAACGTGTTGTGAATGGTTGGTTTTGAAGTATAATAGTTAACAAGAGATCGTCTTTCCGTCGATGTATCTCAATAGAAAAAAAATTTGCTCGTTTTGGCTACACATACCAAAACATTGTGTACCTCAAAAGGGTTAAGATGGAAGAGAGTATGATTTGAAGAAGATTTGACTGCTACTTATAACAAGTCAAGCAAACGTATAGTAGTTCTTTCATTAACTTGAATTATAGAACACGTGTGTGTGTATTTTCATTTCTCTGAATAGTATGAAAAGTGAAATGAACTGATTTAACATCGGCGTCATCGACTTGTATTAGTTTTAATCAACTGAATCCTCTATTCATTGTATAATTATTGAGTATAGATACCAGTAATAAGTCGAGTCTGGTCCTTTTGAATTTATGAGTGCAGTTAATCAGACGAGCTTCCACACAATCTCCATCTAGCTAATTTAGTTTACAACCTATGACTGTGATTGGAGACATTTGCCCTACGATGGTATCATGCAATGGAAACAAACCCGAGACCTCATGATTGCAAAGTGCTGCACAGGGCCACACAGTCAAAATATCCAACAGTAGAACAGCTAGATTATTTATTCAACTCCATTATACGCACCTTGTTCAATGAACTGTGCTTTCGCTATTTCTGTGGCGCATTTGTATCTATGAAATACAAGAAGCATATGTGAATGCACGCTGAGTCAAAAAGTGGTTGTACTAGCAGCAGAACGGTACTTGCAGTAGAAAAAGAAGACAAGAAATAGCGAGGTCAGGTCATTCGGTGCTGCATTAGGCCTCACTGGTGTGTTAGGAAACGATTTGAATCTAACAGAAATGTACAGCAAAGGCGCCCAACCCATGCCACCATGAGAAGACAAGAAGGAATGATATGGTTGAATCTCAGGAGCTGAGAAAAGATGATGAATAATGAATGCTACGTTGTATGATAAACCCGTCCAACCCATACTAGCGTGGATAAATTTTGATGCGATGAAAGACCTGCTATTTGTTATATAAACCCTTATATAAGGTTTTTATATAGTCAGTGAAATACTTCTACATGGCCGCTCACATTACTGGAAACGGCTGTCAAATCTCCCTCAAAATAATTATACTCGATCACAGAGGTTCATAAATTATATATTTAAAAGCTTTAGAAAACCTACATGAATGCTTTAGCATCTTGAAAATGGTGATAATTTTTGTGAGGGATACCTTTCGCCGCGGAAATAGTCCAGAAAGTTCTCATAGATGTTATGAGTGAAAGCACCTCATTGGGCCATTAAGGACGTGTTTGCACACATTTTGTCTATGGAAGCAAATTTTACCTGAGACTGTTTCCGCTATGAAAAGTCTTTCCATGTCCGAGTATATACAAACGTGAAATATAGTGCTGTTTCATGCGTCTCAAGCGAATCAATATCATAATTTCGTTATACACTAATACGCAGGTGTGGTTAAGAGGTTTGCTTCACAATCACGATACCCTCAGCCCGACCGACCACCACCACATGTCCCTTTGGACAATTATGTTTACTATAGGGACATATAGATGAAATTGCTCAGACGTTAACTGTGTGAAGACCCGTCAGTTGGTTTGCATTCGTAATCCAAACAGCCAGCTTTGTATCATGCTAATTTGACTTGGGTATAACTTATGATATATGTGTCTGTAGAATATACAGGCAGTTATTAAACGTCAGTTTAACAAGCTGAACATTCATGAGATCAAACAACTGAATGCTCAACCTATCATCCACAAATATGACTAAAAGAACAAGATAAGCAATACTTTTCAATACTTATTCTAAGGCAGCAAGCTGACAGAATCGCTCTGACTGCTTGCCACTGTACTTGCTTGGATCAAGTTACCCGAATGGCATGAAACGCACGTTCGTGTCGGTCATGGCCAAGAGCAATACTTCTCTTTGTCCTTCAGTTGCCAAACGAAGAGCAGCTTTCAGTCGGAATTAAGAAGGGACGATTCCACCTCTGCCCTTTTTTCCTCTCTGTCAGCAGAGTGCAATGCTTACTCTTTCTCTTTCTGTCAGCAGAACGCAGAACTAACAACCACCTGCGAGCGATAAACATACCAACAATTTATTACTATCAATTACTGTTGCATCCTAGCAGCCTCCTATATAACTACATTCACTAGTTTAATTTCAGACTTATATAATTTTTTTTTTTTTTTGATACACACCATACCTAATATTTACTTATAACTGTCAAATCATATCCTAATTCAAACACAACTATGCCTTTCCATTTGACACCTCATAGAAATAATGCCAGGTCATAGAAATAATGCTTTCAGTGTGCTCGGAAATAAAAAGAAAACAAACTAAAATATAAGAATGTTTTAGAGGTTGCCTATTCCGCGGAATATTCACGGGCGCATCTGATGTTAAATCAGAATATCTGGTATTGGGCGGTAGTGAATACGTATTGAAGCAAAGTGGAATATGTGAACATACAAAGTGTGTATGAACACCACGCTAGATTCGAACCCGCGTCTCCCAGTGATCTAATCATGTGAGAACCAATATTCGAAGGCGAAGTATTGAACAAACTGTTCATGTTTCAGCAAGAAAACAATGCATAATAGTAAACCTATGTCTCCTCTCCAAATCTCAACTCAACAAGATCACTTCACGGAGGAGCTTATATAATCACCGAGGCTAACGATTAAAGTTAAAAAAAAAAAAATGGACACGAAAGCAAATGTAGTCCTAGATAAAACAAAAAGGTAGAGATGGTCGTGGCAGGAATGCTTTCGATCAAAGCTGGCCAGCTAAGCTACAACTACAATAACAGCAACCATATGGACATAAAACGGAGGAAGCATGACAGCTTCAAAGATAAAATTCCTGCACAGTCACGATTCTTAACTTCCACTGACTTCGGTAAAATTTTCGATTCCATTCTCTGCTATGTACTTATTCACAAAATATTCATTGCCCCTTTAAGAAATAACACAAAACGCTATTTAGGAAAGTAGAGGTCGCCAAGGCTATGTAATGTACAAAAACAACACTTCCCGAACTTGCAATTTCCGGAATGTCGTACTATCACTTCATTCAACTCTTAAATCTATATCTACAAGACTTTCGCCGCATCTTCTGAAAACGAACAGACAGCTGCATATTCGAATGACTAGATAATCACATCCTTTTATTATTTTCTAATCAAAGCTGCACAACTGCACAAACCGTCACTGAATCGCCTTGAAATCATGCTCCAATGAGGTTAAAGTAGTCCTTATTTTTAGATGTACTGTCTTACTTTTATAAATGACACAAGGGAACATTTAATACAACCATCACGCTCAACCACAGACACTACAACACTGACAGAAGATAAAAAATACAGTATCGGACTTCTAATCCAGCTTCCAGAAATCCGGGAATATTGTGCAAAGTTGTGCCCTGTAAGAAGACCCTGCTTTTGAAGTTTATATATAGAGTGTAAAACATAGTTTTGTTTACTTTTTAAGGTGTATTGATAAAGGTTCCTGCGTACTCTGCTTTACGAGTGTATTAATGTGTACTTGTATCAAATAAAATAATGTTCTTGACTTTTCTTAATTTAATTTTCATCCTGTAAAATATTATATGGTATAGTGTGAACAAATTTGAGAATATTAAGTGGATTAATGAACATATACTACTTTAGAAGTGTATTAATCTGAATCTGTTAAACACAATTTAGCTCTTTATGTTTCATAGTTTATTTTATATTTTGAGTATATATTTAGGCTGTCTCCAGAAAAATGGAAAATCAAGAAATTGAGGCCATTTCTGGCCCCAGGCTTGTCAGATATTTGGTCCGGTACTCTACTAAATAGATGTTACATATGATAACTCCTCAACATTTACAGCATATATCAAAGTGACAGTCATGAAAACAAATTGATGCACAAAATATTGGTTTCAAAATCTGGGCACAAGGCCAACAATTTCGGGGGATGGGGTAAGTCGATTACATCGACCCCAGCACTCATCTGGTACTTATTTTATCGATGAAATTTGCTGCGGTATTAAATTTTGTCCCACGAATATTAAGGTAGATCTTATTTTCAGTACTTTGTTTTTGTCATTGTGTCGTAGGTGGAATGTGGATGTCGTCAGTATTCAATTTAATTCTTTGTAGCTTATGCGGTTTGTTACTGAGAGATTAGAGGCCCAGGTAAGTTGGGATAATCCATTATTGTGCGTACGTCATTGCTGTTTCGTTTCTGTTTGCATACTATGGTACCCATATTTGTTCTCAATATTTTGTGCGGCACAAAGGTGGCGTCTGGGTTAATGTTTGTTTCATTTTGTCATTGAGCATTGAGATGGCTGTGAGGTGTGCTAACAATAACAGCTAAATAAGATTTTTAGGATAAATCTTTTAAATTAAAGTTTATTTGCCGACATCTCGCTCAGAGATTAAAAACTGTTTTTCTGTTTAATATTATGTCTTTGTCCCTCTCCACCGTTTGACAACCGGCGTTGGCTTGTTTACGTCTCCGTAACTTCGCGATTCAGCAAAAGAGAACGATCGAATAAGTACCAAACTTTAAAAAATTAGTATTGGGGTCGATTCGTTCGACTAAAACCCCTCAAGGTGGTGCCCCAGCATGACCGCAGCCCAATGACTGAAACAAGTAAAAGATAAAAGAGAAAATATGATTTTAACTGCTCCTGAATCCAAACAATTGAGTAATCATCCTTTTATGAATTTTTCTTCTACACTGTTTATTTTTCGTTATGTAATTGGAATTAATTGGAAAATGAAAATTAAATTTTAATGAGTTAATAAAACAAACACTAAAAGAGAATTTAATGTGTAATATCGTTTTTTTTTTCTCGTTAATTTGATGTCTCGAATATACAAGTAGAAACAGGTTGGCGCTATAATCAATTAATCCGACTTGTAATCTTTAATTTCTTCATAACAAACTACAATAAAGTACTAAGTACACAGAACAGAATAATAGCAGGGTATATACAGGTCTCATCCACATTACCACTAACAAAAGAATAAAAAGCCATTATATTTATTTTATCGATCCAACACAGATTAAAATGTACTGAATTCGAAGAACGATGATACAACGCGCTGAAAGAACACATTCCAGGTGTATTTTGCCTCAACCCTAATGCTGAAAGAGCATTCTTAAGGTACTTTCCTTTAGCTCTAGTCCTGAAAGAAACTCCCTGCACTACTTAACTATTGGCCCTAGTGCTGAAGAAACATTTTTCTAATGTATAGCCCCCCCCCAGTCTTAGTGCCGAAAGAACACTTCTGTGGAATACATATTCGCAGCTCTACTGCTAAAACATAATTTGGTACGCTACCATTTCTGTCTGTCTTTTCTTTTAGTCACAGCCGGAACATTTTTGATTATAGATCTGTTTTATCCAGACTAACCTTGTGGTTAATCTATAACAACACGAGCCCACCGAGAAACCATCTAAGTAGTCACTCACTCTGCTTGAAAAAGCAGTCAAATCTTCCTCAGATTTCATCTTTCCATCTTAAGAAAATGTACATGTTGGATAATGCAGAGTTAGATTTCTTAACATTGGAAAACGATGAAATGGTCATAACTGGAATGTCTTAGGACCAGGAACAGGGGTTTGCAGGGACTGCAAGCGCTCTCTAAAATATTTGTAGAACAATGCAAACGCTTTGAATATCTTGGGGGTGGACCTGGGTTTGCACCCTGGAAGCAAATTTCGTTCCCGTACTTATGCTAATAACGACTCAAACCAAACGCGAGAGCCTCGACATGGTGACTCAATCTGCTAGAAATTAATGTGTCAACCAAATCTCTTCATGTTTTATTTGAATTTGATGTCTTCAGAAGGATACACTGGGCAATAATAAATCACCAGGTATGCTACTTTCTGAACACAAAGCAGGGTTGTCAAGATTGCAATGCTTTCGATCATAAATCTGGTTGACCTGAAGTTAAATAACATCAACAAACTCTAATGTTGAATTTGTCAATAGGCATAAAGTGTAGATTCATAAGGTAACAGGAAATCAGATGGGGTGATGTTTATGCTTTTTCAATAAATAATACTTGTAAAAGGGAAACGAAACAGCTTCTATCAAGGATTAAAAACCCTGTCGTGTCCTGAGCATGCTGGGAGATTAGTTTCTGTTCTTTGCTTTATGGCCTGCTTTTGAGATGCTTAAAAAAATCATGTTATATTATATATTATATTTCAGAGGTCTTCAATCATTTTTTTTTAATCTATGGACCCCTTTGATTACTAATTTATTCTGGTAGACTCTCGTAGCCATTCGAACTTCTAACATTCCTATTTCATTTTTTACTCATTAACTTGTGTAGATTGAACTTTGTAAAACGTTAGAGAAAGAAACCAAGCTGATTTTTGCAATGCATATCAATACATACATCCAAAGCAAAATTTTTTCAGGGCCTTAAAATACTATTGTGGTTGCCCAATTTACTATTCTGCTACGTGGACCCCCAAAAATCTTATATAGACTTTCAGGGACCATATGGACCCCAGTTAAGAACCACTGTTATACTTTTATAATTAAATATTATTAGGAATTGTATATATATAAAAAAAGAGTTAAAATATTTTGCGTATAACGAATTTATTGAGCAAAACTTTTAACGACAGAATCTTATATGGACCCCTAAGGGTCATGTGGATTCCGGTTGGGAAACAATGTCCTAAAGTGTTTGTCGAAGGATTTTAAGTCTACGCGTCTGTGAAACAATTTTGTTCAATAAACTTCAAACTGACTACCAGCCATGCTCGTGGGGTTATGGTACCTATAAAAATCATCGAAACTTACCGTTTTCGCTAATTTTGTTGGTGGATGAAAGTGAATGGTCTTAGAAAATGCATCGGTTCCCCGAAAAAATAGCATAGTGATCGCAACCACGTGATTTCGAATTCCGTTTTACTGCATGACTCTTTGGGCAAGTGACTTCCAGTATGGTTCCAGGATGACCAATACCCTGTGAGTGGATTTGGTAGATGGAAATTGTATGGAAGCCTGTCGTATGTGTTTCTGTGTGTGTGTATGCATGTGTGAGTGTTTGTGTGTCTTTGTGTTTGTACTCTCACTGTTTGACAGGGTGTTAAAATTTTTTTACTTACTCGTAGTTAACGGTTCAACAAAAGGGATCGATAGAATAAGTCCCAGATTTAAATAGAAAACGTACTGGAGTTAGACTAAACCTTTCAAAGTGCTACCTCAGTATGGCCGTAGCCTAATGACTGAAGCAAGTAAAAGAATCCAAGAAAAAAAGAATGAATATATAACATTGTATCACAATAATAGTTGACGAAGAATAGCAAAACAACACTGCAGAGTATGTAAGATGCTGCCTGGGATAAAAAAAGTTTGAAAAAGAAAACAAACAAAAAAACCTAAGGCATAAGGTATTAATATTAAAAAGCAGAGCATGAGAGATTACAGTAAGAATGGAGGTAAAAAAACCCACAGTATCGTGGTCCTGATAGAAAGGAAGGAAAGGTTATGGCAGTCATATCATACCCTAACATTTTGAATAAATAACATATAAGACGGGATAATCAACACGAGAACACTTTTGACCATAAATCTACCCGATCAGAATGCTGACTTACAGGAGAATAACAGGAAACCATTAAGTAGATGCTCAACCTACTAGAAATAGCAGCAATATATCACGTCCCTCCCAAACCGCACCACGCTATTAAAAACTAGAACATATTGCATAGGGTAGTCATAAAAGGACTATGCCTACAGATAAGACAGGATAGTCGTGGTTGTAACGCTTTTGATCATTGGTTTGCTCGATCAGAGCTAAACAACAACTGTTACTGTTTAGCTCCAGGCCAGACTTGCAATTTCAGAGCTATTATCTAACGTGTTCCAAACTTGACCACCCTGTCTTGGTCTCAACCATAGTCTACCTTAAGACTACATGATCCAGCTAAAGGTTGGTAATCGACGGTTCACCGTAAACAAATTACGGGGTGAATTTCTGAAGGGTTCGAATATTCCCTAAGCATATTTGATCAAGTAATACCCTTCTTTTTACACATAATCCAATGTTTTCTTACTATTTGTTGCAAGTCGGTAAGATTTGTTATTTGATATAAATTTGGTTGTTATTTCTAGCCAGTCGGGAAACTATATTTTGACTTTAAAGATGGCTCGAAACCCAGATCTTGTTATTGCTCATCCCTACGTCAGTACTGATCCGGTAGAAGTTGGATCAAAGACGTTCCAGATATCATCTTATATTTCAACCATTTTCTAGAATCACATTAGACAATGTGCCCTTCCTACTTAATTAAAAGTGGTTGCGCAGTATCATTTGAGGAAGACCCGAAGGCGGCGAGATGGCAGAATTGCTCCCGCACCGGACAAAATGCTTAGTAGTGTTTATTTCCGGCTTTACATCAGAGGTAAAATCCCACCGAGGTCAACTTGGCCTTTCATCCTTTCGAGATCGATAAAATAAATACCAGTCGAACTCTAGGATCGATGTAATCGACTGGTTCCCTCCCCACCAAATTTCGGGCCTCCTGCCTATTGTAGAAAGAATTATTTGAGGAAGGTTCGGCTGTTATTCCTAATAGATTGAGAGGCTATGTTATGGTTCCATCCCACCCGTTAGTTCATAAGGCATGGGGCTGATAAATGTTAACGTCTGTCAAAGACACGAACCATATTGCCATTACTTTATCTGGGTTTTTGCTTCAGAAATTTACGGCAGTCTTCAGAATGGTAACATAAAATCTTAACAGTTTATACCGCTAAGTAGCTCTTTTTCACCTGTCTGCCCCATCAACCTACTATCTTTCTTCCTTCGTTTCCTCATTCTTTCCTTCAATCGTTCGTTCGTTTCTTTCTTTTCTCTTTCTTTCTTTCTTTCTTTCTTTCTTTCTTTCTTTCTTTCTTTCTTTCTTTCTTTCTTTCTTTCTTTCGTTCTTTCTTCCTTTCTTTCTTTCGTTCTTTCTTTCTTTTCTTTCTTTCTTTTTATCTCTCCCTCCCTCCCTCTCTATTTCTTTCTTTCTGTTCACCCTCTCCCACCATACTCTTTTTCTAGTTTCCACAAGTCATTATTATCTTGAACTCTCTTCATTTTTTCTTCGCCGAATCTGTGCAACAGCAGCAGCCGCAGCAGCACCAGCACCACCACTACCGCCGCAACAACAACAATAACAACTATCTCTGCACTACCACCACAACCACCACAACCACTCTCTTAACAACAGCGACTATGCATCATCACAACTATACAACACCACTGTACCTCTAACACCTCCACCTCCCCGCTAATATCACTACACCACCACCACCACCACCACTATCACTACAACACCATTACCACTATCACAGCCGTACACTATTACCTCTAACTTTAAATCAATGCTATCCGTTGAAAGTGAACATACACCATGGCAGATATTGCCTTCGTGTCTGTTATCGGATTCATTCATCATATACAATGCAAACATGCTCACACATATATAAACATACATAAACACACACACACACACACACACACACACACATACACGCATACACACATGTATATTATGTATGTATATATATGCACACACACACATTCACGCATAAATATCTGCGTATACTTTAAACAATATACAATATATATATATATATATATATATATATACTGTATTCATAGAGACAAAAAACAATCAAAACATGCATATAAAAGAAGTTATATGTATATGAATGAATATACATACAGAAACACGCGCATGTGCGCACACACATATTGACATGCATACGTACACATACATACGTACATACATACATACGTACATACATACATACGTACATACATACATACATACATACATACATACACAGCAAAGACATTACCTTAAGCCTTTTAATTTGGAGATGTAGGTGTACATGAAATATTATCAGTCGATTTCATGGCGGCTAATTGTCGTCTGCCGTATCAATAAGTACAGCATAGGTTAAAGTTCTCTGTTACCTACTGTCGCCAGCTAATATCGATACCTATGGTCATCATACAAAGATATTGTCTGTTACTGCGTTGTCTATTGTCTTTACGGCGTCGTCTATTCTTGTTACTCTTTCGTCTGTTCTGTGTCGTCTGCTATCATTACTCTTTCGTTTGCGGTTGTTACTGTGTCGGCTGCACGAGGTAATGTGTCATTTGCTGCTGTTAGTGTTTCAACTGTTGTTCTTACTATATTTTCGGTTGTCTTTACAGTATCGCCTGTTCTTATTATTGTGTCGCTTGTTGTTGTAATTGTGTCGTCTTGTTAGCATCATCTGTTGTTACTGTGTTGTCTGTTGTTATTCTATCGTCTGCTGTTGTTTCTGTGTTGTCTACTCTTGCTCCTGTGTCGTCTGCTGTTGGTAGTGTCGTCTGCTATGGTTACTGTGTCGTGTGCGATTGTTACTTTCGTCACTTACTGTCGTTGTGTCGTCCGCTGTCGTAACTGTGTCGTCTGCTGTTGTAACTGTGTAATTTGTTATTATCAATGTGTTGTCAGTTGTTGTTACTCTTTCGCCTGCTCTTGTTTCTGTGCCGTCTGCTCTGTCTATTTACTATGTCCTCTGCGATTGTTCCTCAATCTTCTGTTGTTAATGTTTTGGCTGGTTTACAATTGTGCTGGATGCTTTTGATACCGTGTCGTCTGCTATTGTTACTGTGTTGTCCAGTGATGTTTCTGAGCCATCGGCTGTTGTTATTTTCTTTTTTGCTGTTGTTATAATGTCATTTGTTGTGGTCTTGTCGTCTGCTTTTGTTTACGCGCCATCTCTTGTAATTGTGTCGTCGGATGCTGTTAATGTATGTGAGTCTGCTGTTGTCATTGTACGGTGTGTTGTCTTTACTTGCCATTTGTTGTTGTTCCTGTTTTGTCTGCTATTGTTTCTCTCAGTCGTTTGCTGTTGTTATTGTGCTATCTGCTGTTGTTTCTGTGTCGTCTGCCATTGTTTGTATGTCGTCTGCTGTTGATACTTTGTCGTCTGCTATATGGTAGATTGTCATTACAGTTCCGTTTGCTGTTGTTGCTATGTCGTTTCCTGTTGTGTGTCATCTGCTGTAGTTACTTTGACATCTGCTGATGTCACTGTGCTCTCTGTTCTATCTGTTACTGTCTGCTAGTGTTACTTTACTGTCTATCCTTGTTACTGTCTCATCTGCTGCCGTTACTCTATCATCGTCAGTCGGTTACTGTATCGCCTATTGTTTTGCTGTACCATCTGTTGTAGTTACTGAATTATCTGTTGTCGTTACTATGTCACCTGTTGTTGTTACTTTGTCGTGTAACTATTGATGTAGCATAGAGATCTCCGTTTCTTTGTCCGACACTCTATCAGAAATTATAGTTGTTGCCACTGTTGCTGATTTCCAAGCCAGTGCATTGATCTAAACCATTCCATCAGTAGCCAAGCTCAAATTCTATCGTATGCACAAGTAACACATGATCCATTTGTTAATTATGTCTTTCTTTTAAGTCACCGGGTTATGATTTGAAAAAGACTTGATTGCTATTTCTAGCAACGAGTGACCTAGTAGGGACTCAAAAGTCAGGCTGAATTACTATAGTCTTGATAGAGGCTCTCTTGTTTCGAACTATCGTTTGTTGTCTTAGTAAATACACTTATGACATGATGAGTGTATCTCTTAATATATCTTCTTCTATATCAATAACTATAGTCATAATGGAGGTTTTTTTTTTACTAATTATTGTCTGTTGTATTAATAAGTATTATCATAGTAATGAGACATTCTATTACATTATTGTCTTCTATACCAGTGATTATAACCACAGTCGAGAGTCTCATTTATTAATTATCATCCACTGTATCAACGTCTATAGCCATGTCAGAGAGAAGGTCTCCATTACTACATCATCCGCAGTATCAGTTTGTGTATTCATTGAAGAGAGGCAGTCTCTTTCACAATTCTTAACATTTAGTGTACAGTGAAAGAAGAACAGAGAGGAAGAGAGGAGAAAGGAGGAGATATAATTAAGAGAAAACATAACAAGAGAGAGAGAGAGAGAAGAAAAGGAAGAAAGAAAAAAGAAAGAGAGAGAATGAATAGAAGACAGAAAGAAAGAATAAATAGGAAAGATAGAATAAGGGAGAAAGAGTGGGTGGTATAAGGGGAGAGAGGACATGTGGAAGAAAGAATGTGAGAGCGAGAGGAGAGGAAAAATAGTGAGAGAAGGAATGGAAGTGCGAAAGAGAGAAAGAGAGGGAGGGAGAGGAAGAGATGGAGTTAGAAAGGGCGAGAGACAACAAGAGAAGTAGTGAGAAGGAAAGAAAAGGTGGGAACAGAAAAAAAGAGCCAACATAAGAATGAGAGACAAAGGGAGAATGGAAGAGAAAGAGACAGAGAGAGACATTATGTCTAGATACAGAGAGAAGTTGTACCAAACATTGTCGTGTTTTGTAGCTATCTTTGACATATCCCAACCTGTGGTTGTCTCTTTGAAAACTACAGATTTCTGAGTTGATGGACTGTATCTGTCGTTTATGTCTTGTCACTGACGATGACCAAGGTATTTGCATTACAATCACTGTCCCAGTCTGTCAGACTGTTTCCAAAACCACATTTATGCATATATATTTACGCATCATATAAGTGCCTCAAACTCTGAGGTGGCTACTTAGAATATCAGTTGCCTTTTCTTTCATTACAGATTTAAGATAATTTTTATCTAAGCAATAATTTAAATCAATTAAACAAATTAACAATAGTTAGTATTCACAAATTAGATCCAATTGACATGAATATCTGTAGCATTTCGCTATAATTATGTTTACTATAAATTTTATTAGATTTTTTTTGCTGCTGTCTTTATTCTCTGTTAGCAATTGCTAGTAAAGCCGTGCGAAGTTCTCATAATTAAGGTCAGGCATTGGCAACCTTTAACGAGAAAGGAACCGCATGCGACATGACCTCTGAATGGTACGCTAAAAAAAAGTTGTCCTGAATGTTTTTAGTGGTACAGCTGTAAACTTCCTAAGGTGCAGGCGCGTGGCTTAGTAGTTAGGATACTTCACTCATCATTGTAAGATTGTGGTTTCGATTCCTGCACTAAGCAATGCGTCGTGCTTTTGTGTAAATCACTTCATTTCAAGTTTCTGCAGTTAACTCAGCAAAAATGAGTAATCATGCGATAATCCAAGTTTTAACATCATCTCCTTCGAAATGGTCAATTTGAGAAGTAATACACCGGTCCCAGCGTTCGTTCCATTTTTGAAATCTGGCCTGGAAGTCGTTTTCCGTGAGCGAGTCGAATATTTACTGCGGTTTGTTCTAAATCTCGACAACGGTGTTTAAACGGTGACCTTTGAGCGGCATTTTCATCTTGGGGAAGAGATAAAAGTCCGCACAGGTGCTAAATCTGGCGAATAGGGTGGGTGCGGAATTGATACCATGTTGTTTTTGGTGAGAAACTCACGAGTGAGGAGATCTTGGTGGCAGGGTGCATTGTCATCATGAAGAATACAATCTTTTATGCTCCCTTGACGGTCTGACCCTGAGAGGCAAATTCTCGATTCACAATATCACATTTCCGGGGGTGACGCACTTGGCAGGTCTTCCAGGGACGTTCTTTCGCTTTTGGAGCGCCCGTGCCACTCGAAACATTGCTTACAACCCATTGCTTCGTCGTTGTAAGCATGCTCAATGTCTCTACAGCAGACTTCTTAAGTTTAACACAAAATTTCACGTTCACTCTTTGTCCCACCCCATGACAAAATCGTAGACTACAGCATACACATGATAACGAAAACACAAATTTGCGAAGTAAACACAGCGATATCACTCAACACTGCCTCATGAAGGTCACTGCTAGCTCTCACGGCGGACGCAACCGTGTGCTGCCATCTGTTGGCGTGCTACAGAACTAGTCCGGAAAGTTTTTGATACTACCTCATAATGTTTCATTTGTATTTTGTTATGTAATACACAACCTGTCTTTTATCAACAAATGACATCGTTGAACATCATATCTCCGTTTCTATTTAATGATAGTTTTAAGTTTATTTACATTTAGAA